>NC_142344.1:7281250-7635000 GCF_054954075.1 Amborella trichopoda
CACCTTAAATCTCACTTATTTTACAAAGGAAAATTGTTTCATGCGGGTTGGACCGCATGACTACATATGCGGTCCAAAACATGTAAAGCATTCAACTTAAGATGGATATAAAAACAATGGAAACTAACCGTCCAAACATTTTCTTATTAGAATTATTATTATTAAATTTTTAAAATTTATTTAATTTTTCATATTCGTGATCTCCGTATTAGAGATTACGTGTCTTTAAAAAATTAAGTCCAAAAATCCACTTCAAAAATAAATTTTTTAATAGGCCTGTATTTCTACGTATGCGGAAAAGCGGGTCCTCGTACAGATAACAGGAAACAGGTGGGAAGAGCCGAGGAGTTAGAGAGAGAAACAAGACGGACTGGTAAGTAGTGAACAACGGGCTTTCCGAGAGGCATTTGACTTATGACTGGTGAGAGTAGAATTAGGGCACTTCTAATTGGACACCATACTAATTTTTTACTCCTGCACTGGACTCCACTCATTTTCTACAGAGAAAAAGAGAGAGAGAGAGAGTACTGCAATGGCGATGGTAATGGGAGCGACTGCTACACACGAGAAAAAGGGCCAGTTTCTGAAAGGACAGCACGCATAAATAGTGTTTCTCTCTCTCTCTACTGTGTGTATCCTCTTCGTGGTGTGGTGGGCCTGCCACTATAATTCCCCTTTTATTCCCTTCCTCACACTCACAGAGGGGAGGAAAACCCTAATTTTAATTCGTACGACTGAGACTGCGATGTTTGCTCTACTACCACTTCAATGACTGGTCTCCTCATGGAAGGCCTTAACTCTAGCCCTAATTTCGGGTCCGCTCTCCCGTACCGTCTCTTTCCTCCAAGATCCATAGTTTGAGGCTTGAAGCTATGGTTAAGAGATCGCTTAGAGATGGGGAGAGAAGGAAGGAGGTGAAGCAGAGGCAAGAGGAGGAAGAGGAGGAGGAAGAGGAAGAGGGAGAGAGGGTAGAGAGAGAAGAGGATGAGGAAGAAGAGAGAAAGAAGAGAGCAGCTACTGGGGTTGGAGGAGGAGTGAGAAGGGGGATGAATTTGCAGGTCCCGTGTTGCCAAGCTGATAAGTGTGAAGTGGATCTGAGGATGGCTAAGAGGTACCACAGGCGCCATAAGGTTTGTGAGGCTCACGCTAAGGCATCGGTGGTCTTGGTTTGTGGGATCAACCAGAGGTTTTGCCAGCAATGTAGCAGGTATCTTCTCTCTCTAGTTTTCTCTCTCTCGCTCTCTTTCTCTCATTAAAGGTTGTGTTTGCCTTTGTTGATGCTGCAAAAGACTGTCTTTTCCTTTAAAGCTTTTGCCTTTGCTATTTTATGCTACTTCAAACGGGTCTCCCTCTCTCGTTTGGTTGCCTGTTTGCTGCTGCCACAAATGAATCTCTTTCTCTTTGTAAAGACTGCCTTTGCTTAGTGTGCATCCTCTTTTTTTATTATGCTTTACTAATTTTTCTTACTGTTCTTGGTCAAATAGAAGGATTGAGCTGACAATATTGTTAACTGTTCTCTCACTTTTTTTTGAATATTGGATACTTATGTTGGTTGATTTCTCTCTATAACTTGGCTTTTCTCTCTCCCCTTTTTATTTGTGGCTGAAATGTGGTAGTCTTTTATTTCTTTTGTAATTCGTTACTTTTTTAGCAAGATTTTTCTTAATGGTTGTTATTGTGATTGTGTATTATGCTCACGTTGGATTATTGGTTCTTTCGCTTAGTTGATTGTCATTGATCTGTTTGAAGTTTGAATCACTTTAATGGCTTAATTTAATATTGAAGATCAATGGAAATTGGGTCCCTTTTTCTTGGCATGGCTCATTGGCCATTGTTTCCTTTCCATGTTTCTATTTATCTTTATTGTGATCGTTTGTAGGATTTGTATTTGTTGGTTAATTACAGAATTCGGTGTAGACATTTGGGTCCTTGAGTTTAAATTATTTATACCAGAGTGCTTGGCTGGTGTATTTATTGGGTATCAGTATTGATTCCTTGTATTAGATTATGTATTGTTTATGGAAAGATGGACAGAATTTGGGGGTTGTACACTCTCTCTCTCTCTCACACACACACACACATTTTCATCAGTATTATCATTTTGCTCTTTTGTAATATTTCAGTGATTTCATGATTTATCATTAATTTCCTGGTTTTTTCTTTTTATATTTTAGTAATACTTACCTTAGAGTATGATAATCCCATGTTAACAATCTATCTTGCACTGGACAATTGGGCTCTCATGCAATAAGTGTGGTTTCCGCAAATTTGACAATTGGGAACATCTTTAGAATGGTAGCTCAATGGAATATTAATATTTGTTTTTTAGGGACCTGAGGTCTCTAGTAGTTCATATAAGTTTGTTGTAAAAGTTCCCTTCTTGAGGAAAAGGTTGTTCCAAAAGTTCTCTTCTTGAGGATTGAAGGTATTGGACTTGGATGACATTGGATGCCATTTGTGCACTTGTTGACTGCTAGGGATCAGGAAAGTTCAGTGTTATGCCCAAGATGGATGTGGACAAGGCACATAACCATACGCAATTGGCGCGTTAGTTTTGGCGGATCGAAAAACCCCACTTGTCTTAGATAGTGATCCCTTTAAGGATTGTTTTTGCAGTTTAATGGGCTTGGGGTAGCACAATCCATTTTTCATGTTTCTAAGTTTCTTGTTCTCTATTATCTGTGAGGTTTTTAACAAGGTGATAAGGGGCATCAAGACTGCAGTTGATGGAGGGGTTTAAAGTGGCTCGGAGCACACAATTGTTTCTCCTATAATGCTTGTGGATGGTACTATGGTCTTTTTGCAATATTTTTGGCACAGTTTGAGAATCTCATTGTGTTGCAGGTGTTATAACATGTTGTTTTTTGCAGAGACGGATTTTGAGGAAGACTTCTATGATGGATTTTGGCTTGATGGTTGCTTATCTTGGAGAATTTGTTTGTATATTGGCATTGCAGATTTTACTTTATACCAAGCTTGCATTTAGGGTGATTACATTGTGTAAGTAAGCGTCAAAAGCCACTAGAATCGGTCGCGGATATATTTGAGAAATAATGTCCTTGCAAGGGCCAAGCCTGGCCCTGACCATGAAGGACTCATCGCTTTGACCAAGTTGTTTGTGTTTTACATTCTTGTTCACTAGTTGTCTTTCTCCTAGATGCCTATTGTGATGGTGAACTTAGATTATGAAGTGGATTTGTTTGGGTTCTTTGGGTCAAAATGCATTCTTTGGTGTTCTGTTGGCCATGCCAAGTAAAAATCGCCTAAACACCAAAAATAAAATAGAAAATTAGAAACTAAAGGAAAAATGGGGAATTTTTGGAAACAGAGCAGCATAATACGAAGGCTAAATCAATAAGAAAAATGCAAGAAAATTAGAGATAAGGTATGTGGGCCTACTTGGAGCGAAGCCGGACCCACATTCCTGGCACCTGGAGTTGGCAGCCTGGATCAAAGTTTGTCAATGTAAGGGGTTGTTTTTGTTGTGTTGAAGTATTGAGCCATATATGCTCGGTTTTGAGTTCTTTGCTTGAGTCGAGAGGGTTTTCGAGGCGATATGAATCAGGGTGGTTAAATGTGGATATAGTAAAAATTTTGGGGTTTTATAGCGACTAAGATGGGCCGAGATTGAGTAACAGAAATCTGGGCTTAGTCCGGCAAGATTGCGGTTTAGGGTGCAGGGTTTAGTACCCTAAGCTAGTGAGAGAGATAGTATGAAAGGGTTGGAGAGAGTTGGTAAGAGGGAGTGAGAAGAGTTTGTATGAGGGAAATGTTCAACAAACACCCAACTAACACAAACCCATACATCACCTCTCTCATATGAACTCTTATCACTCCCTCGTACCAACTCTCTCCACCCTTTGATACCATCTCTCTCACTAGCTTAGGGCCTAAATTGAAATCTTGCCGGACTGAGCCCATATCTCTTTTGCTCAATCTCAACCCATTAGTCATTTAAAAACCCCAAAACTTCTACTATATGCACATTTAGGCTACCGCGATTCATATCGCCTCAAAAACCCTATTGACTCGAGCAAAAAACTCAAAATCGAGCGTATCTGACTCGATCCTCTGACAAACAACATGAACAGTCTCCTCGCACCGAGAAACTCTGATCCAAGCCACCAACTCTGGGTGTCGGGCTTGTGGATCTGGCTTCACTCCAAGTTGGCCCACATACCTTGTCTCTAATTTTTCTCATTGATTTAGCCTTCTTATTTTGCTGCTCATGTTTCCAAAAGTTCCCCATTTTACCTTAACTCTCTAGTTTTCTATTTTATTTTGGATTTTAGGTAATTTTTAATTGGAACAGCCAACGTACCACCAAAGAAGCGACCGTAGGATCATTTTTCTTTTATGGTCTATAATTTGATGGAACCCCATTTTCTACCTCTGAATCGACAAGTTTAAATGGGAAATTAGGCAGAAATATTATTTTTGTCGAAATTTCACATATAAATAGTTTGGCACCCACCGAGGGGCTCGTCAAGCTTCACGTAACGCTAAGTCGTTGAAGCGACTCTCCGGATTCACTCGCAAAGGACAGCCATCAACCGGAGCCCTTTTGGGTGCCTTTTCGTTGCTTTTTGGGGTCTGGAGCAAACAAACGACAATGTAAACTGTGTAATGCAGTTTCCACTACTGTCTGCCTACTTCTTGCCTCTCTGCTTTTCCTTTCGCGCCTCTGTTCCCGGGACGGTCAGAGCTCAAGGGGTTCTCAGTAATGGAGGTAGTAACTACCTCCACGTGGCTGCTAGTGCCATCATACCCTTGAGGCCCTGGGCATCCTGACCTTTTTTCCAGGGGCCTCTCTGTCTTCTGTTCTGAGGGTTCGAAGGGTGTCACCATTAATGGCTGTGAGAGTCACGTTAACGCCTGAGTCAACTGCGTCAGACCTTGACTGTGGACTACATCCTTGGGGGTATGGTTGTGATGAAACTGAAACTTGTGTCAACAGACCTGGCATTTGCATTGGCATTTGTCGTCCCTCTCTCCTTTTGGTTCGTTTCCTTCTCTATTTTTGCTCTTTGCGCCTCCAATACTCGAGAGTGCAAGAGGTTCTTTGGACGCAGTGGTGAGCGTCGTTGATGCCATTGATAACGACATTAAAGTCAGGACCCATTATAGTTTATCATGGGTTCTGGTTTCAGCGAGGGTGTCAGTTTCACCAATGCCTATTCCAGCAGTGTCGGCCTCGGGCATTCCCCAGTAATTGAGGTTTCCTCGTTGAAACCTTGTTTTCATTCTTTTCTTTCTTTCCATTTTTTGTCCCTTTCTTTTACTCTATCAAGGGCGCCTACGCCCTCACCATAACCACGTCTCAGGAAGGGCCATACCGGATTTTGGACGCATCCGCCAGGTGCGAGTCACCCGGCACCCAATTCACTCGTTTACCTTTTCAAGGTCCCTTACCCTTCATCAAAACTGCGCCTTCAATTGGGCTTCCGATATTAGGCATGCATCGCTGGGCGCCAATGTGCCCGTGCCCTATATTCATTGACTAGACCGGCCGAGGCGCCCAGCCTCTACATTTCCCATCATGCTCCGATCGGCTCTGTCGACTTGGAGTGCCTCTCGCTTAGGCACCGTTTGTGCCTTGCAATCACTTCACTAATTGCGCACCACTGCTTGTTATCACACTCTTGCATGTGCACCTGTGTTGATCTACACGCTTGCTCACACACATGCTGCACGAGTGAAAAACGTTTTGTAAATAAGTATTTGAAAACCCTATATTCGGCCTTAAGGTTCTCGGAGCAGGCACCTAGTTCCTGGAGGAAGGGCAGTTGGGAGTGCAGGCCCACAGCAGGAGCACACCCTTTGAATATTCCCAACCCTTAAGAACACCCCACAATGCTTTGGTCCAATAACTGCTTATAGGAGTGGTCCGGACCAAAGGTGGGTGTACCCTGATACCTTACCATATTTCAAAAATCTTACACTTAGGTAGGACCCTCAACCTTGGCCTCATCCAGTAGCGGTTTAGAGGTACCCAGTGGTCTCGCTTGTCCTTGTTTGCTTAGGTCTAGCGAGATGTACTTCGACCAGGAAGTGCGAGTGTGTGACTTGGATGCCGAGTTCACTGCCTCATCGCGGCCCCAATTGGGGGGTTCGACTCACCGTTCAGGGGGGCAATATGTTGCCAGTCCTTGGGATTAAGGGACCCAGCTCACCTATAGTGGATAGTACAGCAGACCCGACTCGTTATACAGGCTGTTCTCCAAGGTTTTGAGGGGATGGATCAATCAAGCAAAAGTTAGGCATCTTCCTACTATAAGTTTATTTGTTGTCACAGGACTCAGCCCTTTTTTTTTCTTTTTTACCAATAGTCCATATGAACGCAATAGATTTGTGGTAGAATTTTTTGAGGGCCTGACTGTCAAGGGGTTTGTGTTTGATCTATTTAGCTGTCGTATTAAGATCCTGGCCTACCATTGGTGTGGGCTGGGATTATGATTATTCATTCAGGAACTAGAATAATTTGGGCCCACTACTAGTCAATATGATAAAAAATGTGACATGGTCATGTTTGGGCTAATCTATTTATGTAAAACATTGGGAGGTTAGGTCCATCCCCACATACAGCTCGAACAATTCTGAGTGTGGAGAAAGAACTGATGTCTAATAATAGTGTTGGTATAACATTGTTGCTCATGCATGCCAGTGGTGCAGGAGGCAGAAGGCTAACCATTCATTATCTTATCCAATTTTAAAAGTTCAAGTTATGGTTCTACATAGGCGGGCAGCAGAGAATAATGTTTGATAAGTTATTTCATGATTATCGAATACTACATAGTTCATATCAATCGAATCCATCAAATCAGTACTTGCTTTCCTATTATCTTTCTATGCTATTAACAAGATATTTCTATATCTCTTAATCGTACATTAGAGTTGATGATGAAATGTTTGACTTATAAGATGGAAGGTGCATGATCCATAACTATTTTCTTACCTTTTAGTCATTCCTTTTTCTTATTGTTATTTTAGGCACTTTTATGACACTTTTGGTACTTATTGAATATGATCATGAGTCAACATACCCTTTACCTCACAAAGTCTTGAGTGGACTTTAGGTTTCAAAACATAGTGTGGATCCTTTTCAAGATCAAGCGAGACTTAATGTTGAACTAGCAATGTGTCATTCTCACTAGGTTCCCAGTGAGACTGGATCCCGGGCGGGTCAGCAGCAATGACATATCTTTATATCTCTCAATTGTACATTAGAGTTGATGATGAAATGTTAACTTATAAGATGGAAGGTACATGATCTATAAGTATTTTCTTACCTTGTCATTCCTTTTTCTTATTGTTATTTTAGGCACTTCTATGACACTTTTGCTACTTATTGAATTTGATCATGAGTCGACATACCATTTACCTCATGTTATCAAGATCAAGCGAGACTTAATGTTGAATTGCAATGTGTTATTCTCGCTAGGTTCCTGGTGAGACTGGGTCCCAAATATGTTCATATTTGTTATGTCCTATTATACTTCTATTTTGTTCTGAAGTATGCACTGTCGTAAACCTTTCATTTACTTGGTTTGACTTATGCTTTAGTGTGTTAGATGCAGATCTGGCTGGCATTTTCAAGTGTCTGCGCATTGTAGGATGTCATACACACAAGCAGATGCGCACATGCACACTCACACATGCACACACACCCATACACATAAACACAGACATATATATCAGATGTATGTGTATGTAAATTAATATTACCTCTTTTCTATATAATGCCCCGTGTTATTTAAGAGTGTTTCTTTTCCTTCTGACTGCAAAATGTGTTATATTCTAAAAGCACATGGTCCTTATAGTTAGAGTAGCTACTGATTGATGGTCCCAATTGACTGAAAACTCGAGTTCATTTCAGACAACTCATGCTCTACGAACCCAATGAAAAGGATCGACTTCGGTTAGAAAAAAAATTGCCCCGAGTGGCTGCTTTTATGGAGCCTCCCATATTTAAAGTCTAGATCATGATACGTAGTTCCTCTTAGGCTATAAACCAGGCTGTTATGGGATAGAAGGCTTGATACCTGCCCCCACACCCATTTGTAGCTGTGGCCTGATTGAATTGGGATCAGCTTCATTGAGGTGGAACCAACTGATTTTCTTCAGTACTAATAATAGTGAATAGAATTTTGATATGAAATCTAGTGCAGGACGAAGGCATATTATTACATCCTTCAGGATCTTTTTATGTCATAAGTTTCTAAAGTTTGAATTGGACAGGTTCTTTGAGTGGTTGTTATCCATGAGTCTTATGTAGTTTGATTTCTTGGAAAAGCAATGAATAAAGTTTCTACAAAATCCACCACCAAGGCTGAAGGTAGGAAAGCAATAGATGTGTTAGGGAACTCGAGATACCATTGTCAGTTAACATGCTGAGAACGATACATATCATTTATTGGCTTTAATGGGAGTGTTAGTACCACTCTCATCATCTTGAGGGCATTCTTCTCTCATTGCATCCTTCTGTTCCTTTTTGCTTTTATTTTGTTGAATAATATATTGGAACTTGCAATCATTTGTATGGCTAGTTTTCATTACACCCATTATTTTATGCATATTTTTCTGAAGGGCATATAGAGTATGTACTGATCTTTTTTTCCATGCCTCTACTGGTTAGAAAATTCATTCACATGGTAGATAGTGTTTTGGCTCAACTTTTAAAGGGAAATTTGAGGTTTTGGGTATTCTATCAGCTTTGCTGAGGCTCATCAACTAAAAAAGGAAACATTGCATGTTCAGCTTGTCTGTGCATGTATAAAACAACCCCACTACACATCAGGCTTAAAAAATATTAGTGCAAAAAATTTACAGGTTTCAAAGTTATTTTATATTTATTTTGCTAGACACATTATAGAACAGCATCAAGTCAATGAGCAGCAAAGAACTTAATTAGATTTTTCAACAATTATTAGAAAGTTTTTTTTAAGATTTTAAATTATAAATTTGGGTATTTCTAAAGTAATTAATGCTAATTTAATTAAGAGATTTAAAATGCTAGGAAAACTTGAGAAGTCCTACTTTCTACTCTTTCGAAAGAGACTCTAGGAATTGGCACGAATTGGAGATAGAGCATTTGTTGAATGTGCTTAGGATAGATCTAGGGCTTCTAAAATTATATTCTTGGAAAGGGATTTTAGGAAATCTGGAGGCAAAATGAGTCATTAAGAGGATTTCAAAAGTTACACTTCTATGTATTCTCCTTAGGAAGAACGATTAGTTATTTGATTTACATAATTATATAATATAAAATGTTTCTACAAATGCATAGACATGTGGACACCCCCTTTGAATAGATTTGAGGCAACTTCTGGTGTGCAACCTTGGATGACAGCCTTAAAAATAACAGATTTCAGGAAGTCATTTTTTATTGTAAAGACCCATAATGACTATTTAAAATGAGAATAGCAAAACACTCAGCTTATTACAAAGACTCATGACTGATATTAATGAGAATAACAAGGTGCATTTTTTGGTTGGATTTTTTCAGCAATTGTGTATTTTTATTGAGTTTATATAAGGTTGAGGGGCTAAACAATCAAATTAAGGCTCACCTCAAAAATTCACTAGAAGAGGTTGGTTCGATGTCGAAAAACCTTCAAATCAATTATCTCGACCTCGAGATGTATAGATGTAAAAAAAAAGAGGGTTTTCAAGTCTGAGAAATAGTGCATCTTGTAATGCATTATCTGAGCAGTCAATTTCGATATTTTCAAGTGTTTATAGATATGCTCGATCTACACTCTTTTTGAATCTTTAATTTTATAATTAGGGATAAAAATAAATTTTCAGGCCAACACAAAGATTTTGCTACTAAAAAATTATCTTACAACACTATTTAGAGGTACGCCTTATTTTGATTGTTCAGGGCATCGGCCTTATACAAACCACACCCTTTTCTAAATGTAATCGTTTTTAATGCTTCCATCCTGTCGATGCAGATTCCATGATCTCTCTCAGTTCGATGAGGCCAAAAGGAGCTGCCGCAGTCGTTTGGCTGGCCACAATAAGCGCAGAAGAAAGACGGTCTCTGAAGCTCAGGCTGAAAGCAAGAAAATGTCCAAACATGCTAAGGAGAACACTTGTAGGCATTTGGATC
Source organism: Amborella trichopoda (assembly GCF_054954075.1). Classification (NCBI taxonomy): domain Eukaryota; kingdom Viridiplantae; phylum Streptophyta; class Magnoliopsida; order Amborellales; family Amborellaceae; genus Amborella; species Amborella trichopoda. The sequence goes on from NC_142344.1 coordinate 7,291,365, forward strand.
GCCAAGATACACTACAAGGAGGCCCTAACTTCAAACATTTTCAGATAAGGTAAAACCTAATGACCCAGAAGCTTTGGGCCACTTATCTCAAAGCTGCAGGGTATTTGCACAAACAGCTATACCACATTGAATGCAATTTAGGAGACCAAGATATTGTCGTAAAGCTTGGACTAAGATCTCCTTATCGGTCACATTGAAGCTCAAAGTTGTTGGACAAACTCATATTTAGGAGGCGGGGACCAATATTTTTGGTCTTCATTCCTCACTGTTTATCTTGTGACGGAGACCCCATTCCTCTGCTATTGACCAGAGGTTAGAGGGGTTTATAGGTACATATAGACTGTAAACATGGAGGTGAGGCTTTGTAAGATGCGGATCAGTTGATATTTCTGTTCTATTTATTGTTGGTAGATGCAGTCAACAATTGAGGACATGGTGAATTATGCAGTTTTCTGGCTCTTTTATCTTATAAGTTCTGATGGTTTTTTTTTTCTTGGGTAGGCCTCCTCTTTTTTAAAAAAATTATAATAAAGAAAGAAAGACAAAGGAGAAAAGAATCTTCGTATAAGTTCAGGTGCATTATTCGTGAGAATCATTTTTATTTTCCTTTCAAATTTCGTAATTTGTTTGGCACATTGGTTTCATAATCATTGTGACTACATTGGGAATTTGCTTTGGCATGGTGGACATGGTAGTTATTTCAAGGGAATCCACGGCCTAACGGTAATGATTTTATCAGGTGATGGGCTTTTCTGGATTTGATAAATGAACCTCATTGTTATGTTGGTCATCTTTTATTTTTTGGCGAGAGACACACCATAACTTACCCCATTGTATTGCTGTCATAGATAATGGTTTTAGCTTGGGGGCATTATAAATTTCAGTAACTGTGGAAGTGCGTTGGGGGGAGTCTTGCAAGGAGTATTTAGGTGCAAGTGATGGTTTTCATTCGTGAAAGCATGTGGTATTTTACATGCTTAAATGCTGCATGGACATCTAGGCAGATAGGTATCGGCCGAGAGTTGTGAGTGTCTTTCTGCTTCAATTCCCTCAGAAATTTTGACGGATTTCGAGGGAAGGAATGAAGCATTCCCAACAGTTCGTCGCTGACATTGGATGGTTTAGGGACATGTTAATTTGCATGTAGGATATAAACAGGTACCATTACATACATCCATTGTCATTTTTAGTTTTTAGTTTTTAGTTTTTAGTTTGTAGTTTTCTTGGCATGTTCAGTTTATTTTGAGTGATATAACGCTAATCAAATTTTGGGTGCGAAGGAAAATAAGGGCAACCAAATGGGCAGTACAGATTGGAGGTGTGTTGACACACAATGTTCCTGAGCTAAAATCTTAGAAGTTTGTTAGAAATAGTTGTTATAGCTAAAATCTTAGAAGTTTGTTAGAAATAGTTGTTATACATGCGAACTTTTAAGAATGGGTGTGGTTTCTATAAAGGTTGCAACAATTAAGGTGCACCTCCAAATTTTATCGTAATATGTAATTTTGAAATAAAAAATTCGTAGGATTATTTAAAAATCTACTTTTACATTTAATCATAAAATTTTAAACTTCAAAAAAGGTTAAAATCAAGTAGATCTATCAATATATGAAAATCTTAAAATAGTCTGTCTAAATAATGCGTTGCAAGATGTACTATTTTTGAGAATTGAAATCTTTTTGTTTTTTTTTTCTTTTTCATATTCCTACATTTTAATGTCGAGATGATCAATTAGAGGGTTTTTCAACATTAAAACAACATTTTCCGATGGATTTTGAGGTGCATATGTAATTCTACATTTTAAGGTTGCTACTTTATATAATTTTATTCCTTTAAGAATAATTAAAAAATTCAATTATTTTATCATGGTGGAGATTTTTTAGAAATAAATAAAAATGGTAATTAAAAGTATGAAAATTGTCTCTCCCAAATTTTGAATCTCTTGTTTGAATTGGCATTAATCGTGCTTAAAATAAATTATATTCATGCTTTAAAATTTTAAAACTCATTTATATATTAGAACAGTTTCGAGAATGGTTGAAATTTCTAATTATTTTATTATAAGGTCTAAAATAAAGAATATGATAAAGGGAAAATTTTATATAGAGCTTAAGCTCTAAACAATCAAATTAGAGCCTACCTCAAAACTTTCACTAGAAGAGGTTGTTTTGATGCCCAAATATCATCAAATTGATCATCTCGACATCAAGATGCATAGACATGAGGAAAAAAATTGAATTTCGAATTTTATAAATAGTGCATCTTGTAATGCATTTTTCAGCCGTCAATTTTTCAGATTTTCAAGTTTTCATAGATTTGCTCTATCTACAATATTTTTGTAGCTTTAAATTTTATTACTAAAGATGAAAATATAATTTAAGGCTATCACAAAACTTTCCAGTATTGAAACCATATTTTCGATACTATTTGAAGGTGAGCTCTAATTTGATTGTTTAGGACCTCGGCTTTATACAAACGGCACCCTATGATAAATGTCATAAAAAAAAAGTGATTTTTTTGTGACTTTCTACTATTTTTCCTTGCAATTTCCTAAAATCTCTCCATGTTTTTTCTTACTTTAAGCTCTTGGGGTCACTTCGCTTCAAAACTACGCGTAATATGTTTTAGGGTTTGGTATAAAGAGATCACAATCACTTATAACCTTCCGATGTAGAATCAAATGGTTTAGATGGTCACAAAGTTCGAGAAATAGCAATCATTATGGATTTTAATTACCATTTGATAGATTTTAAAATTTATCAAATTACACGGGATATTAAATAATTCAAATCTTAGACGTGAGTTTATAAATTTCCATACATTCAAGCTGTATCGAGTACAATTCAGACCTATTTAGCTTGTGCCCTCCACTTCACCTCCTCATGTACCGTTTCCTTAGTGATACAATTAGTAGAAGTCTTGACCTTGTGAGAAAAAGTTTTGCCACACTTCAAAACCCTCATGGAATCACCATGTGCAATGGCCAAAAAAATCTATTTTTGTTCATGTTATGAAATTTGAAGCTTTAAAAATTTTGTAGAATTTACGGATCTGTGAATATTTGAAAATGGATAGTCTAAATAATATATTACAAAATATATGCCTTTTAGACTTGATATCCTTAAATCTACAATTCTCGAGGCAAGAACAGAGGCTAGGAAGCATGTTTGAAAGCAACGAATTTGACATTTCCAAAATGATCAATTTGATGACTTTTTTCTATGCCAAAACCGCAATTCCAGTGAGATTCGAGGTGTGACTCTTACCTCTTGCATGAGGCACATGCCTTGTACTAACCTTTTTGATACTTGGAAGGGTGAGGTTAGGGTGTATCCCAAATTGCATGCGTCCACCCTTTCAAAATCTATCTTGGGGATGGATTTGTGATCCAAAACTCTATAGATCTATCATCTCAGCCTCTATGATCATATATTAGAAAAATAAATAAATAAAAAAGAAAAAAAGAAGAAGAAGAAGAAAAAAGCTTCAAGGGTTTTTGGTGCTCCAAATACAGTAGTTAGAGGTGTTTGCAGAAGTTTGCAGGGGTTTCGGCTCCTAAATCCATTGATGACCAAGAGGGACACATGCAGTTGGGACAATGAAAAACCTGTTGGCTTTTTTTTGGGGTGAGCCAGTGGGAAGAGGACCTCTACCTTACTAGGAAATGAACCTAGGATGCAACACTGCAAATTCTCAAGTGCTAACCAATTAAGCCCGGGTTTTTTTTCTAACTTATTGATACTTAAATCCCAACCTTTTAGATATCGACCAGTTTTTCCCCCTCTTCTTTACTTTTTTCTTAGTGTCAATTTGAGGCCTTGGCAGGAAGGGTACTCTAGACCATAGTTAGCAAATCGGCGACTAATCGCCGAACTTTTCAAAAAATCAGCGATTTTTTGGAGAACGTCTAAAATGCCGCTTTTTTGGAAAGTTTGGCAAAAAATCACAATTTTTTCATAATTCCGTTAAAAACACATTTTTTATGAGGAATGAAAAAAAAGGGACAAAAAAACGTTTTTTTTTTTTTTTTTACTTGTAATTTTTTTTAAAATGATCTATTAGGACCATAAATCATTGTTAAGCACCAAGAAAAGTCATCCAATGGTCATTGAAAGACAATTGAAATATATCTTTGAGTAATAATATGCTGAGAGGCTACCAAAAAAGATGGGTCCCGAAGCAACCATATGCCAACTGATGAACCTGAAGCATCCACACCCAAAAAATCCATAGATCTATTACCCCAACCAGACGAGCATAAGTAATATTCGAGCAAAGATCCAATCTTTACTTTTTTTGTAAAATGAGACCACATCTCTCTTGCGTGAAGCGTTGTTGAGACCCATGATATTCCAACACAAGATTTTCATTCTCTCAAGTAGCCATCTCTAGTTTGTTGATCTTAAACTGATCAGCAAACACAAAACGCACCGGCTCAGAGGGTGCACGAAGTCTAGAGTTTACCTCTCATCTGTCATAGTTAATGCTGCTTAATAGATTATCAAGCTCCCTTTGAACACAACATTTATTTATGGTCTACTTCCTCTTGCTACAAGACAACATATTTTCAATTTCTTTCTTATTATTCAGTTTCAATGCATCCGTGATGTTGTATAAGGATTCACCATAAATAACTTGCATAGCATCCAAAACCTTTTAACACTTCCAAAGTATGAATTAGGAGGGCCATCTCCTTATCATTATCATCGAAACCGTCTACATCAGAAAACTGTTCAGTAGGCTCAGCAAAATCTTTCATGGCAATAGGAGGAACGACGAGTGGCTCACCGGTAAAAACACTTCCTCATTTACCGGTGATATCTTTTTCTTCCGAATACAAGTATTCTCTTTCTTTGTTTTTTCATTCTTCAAACAATGAAGATATTCATCTTTCTCAATGATTTTAAGGTAATGTAATTCTCTTCTTCAATAACAAATTTCCCAATAAAGTGGCAATAAATCTCCTCCATCTTATCTAATGTAATCAAACTCAATATTTCCCCCAACTTTGGTTATAGAAGACCTAAAAGATATTATACCCCCGCATGAGCATCTTGTCCATTATATCCTCATGTAAAACTTAATCTAGAATTAATTACAGGACTCCAAATTTTCGGGATATAATATTTTCAAATCATAGGTTAACTCATTAACCTTAATAAAAAAAATTATATTTTTTATGCTCTACCCACTTAAAAATAATAATGTCCTAAGATTAAATGGAGACCATCCAATTTTTGGGTGGTGAGATTTAATTTTGCCCACAACATATTCTCTCCCTCTCTCACGTTTTGTCATAACATATCTCTCTCCTCTCTCTCTCTCTCTCTCCCTCTCCCTCTCTCATATATATCGACTTCTCTCTCTGTAACGGGAACGTATTTAACGGCTTTTCCCTCCCTCCATTTCTCTCTCACTTTCCATATCTCGCAGAGCGGACATCAGCGCTGTGAGCCGTCGGATCTCTAACGGAACCACCGGCGCCGTTGATGCGCCTCCGACATGGTGTCCCGCTATTATCCCTCTCTCTTCCCTCCATTATTTATGCTTATCTCACTCTCTCTGCAAGTAATATCCACAGTCAATGGAAGCCCACCTCGCAATTCCTCCGCCATAGCCTCAATCGATCCCCATCTCTATCACACCGGGTAAACCCGATCTCCATAATATCTTTTCTATGCCATTCTGACTGTTTTTTTAACTTATCTATTGTCTTTTCGAGATTAATCCAAGAAATGAAGCTTTAACTTCACAAATTCGTAACTCTCTAAGGTGGTTGTCTGTTTTTTCTTATTTGGGTATCTCTTTTTTCCCCTGAATTTTGCAGGGATTGAAGGTTTATTTTATTCATAAATAAAATTTGACATAAATCATATTTTTTTTCAAAGAGGTTTCATGTTTCTTATTGTTTTGGAAATTATTGCAGGGATGGTTTGATTCAGGAAGTAAAAGAATTGGTGGGCCGTCATCCTGAGAGATTAACAGTAATTGCAAATTATACTGAATCTCGATTTAATTCAGTTTAAATCATTTTTAAATGAATTTTAATTTTTTATTTTTATTTATTTTTTGGGAAGATGGAGACATGGAAGAGTAGGAACAAGAGTTATTTTGCAGAGATTCTCATCGTTACTTTCAATCACGGGGGCCATGAAAATCCGGACAAATATCGCATTCTTCTTGTAAGCAGTGATTGTTATAAATTAATTGTAAATTTATAATTATTTTTTTTTTTTTTTGTAGGAAATTACTGAAATAGACCTGAACATTTTCCGGAATGGCAGAAGCTTACCATCTCCCCTCTATTTTCTACCGAGTTTGTGACCATTTTGCCCCTGGAGTACATATTACATAGACTATGGACCACATTGCAGGAGTCAGTGGTGTAATTGCGATATATAGAAAAATAATTGGTGTTTTGTTCATTCTTAGAAACATCTCAATAGAATATAAACAATTTAAAAGGTCGACATTATTTATGTTTTAAATTTTTGTAATTTAGAGGAAAAATATCAATTTTGAAAATTAGATGAAATTATAAATTTATAGAATACTTAGCTTCTGATCTTTTTTTTCAGAATATATTGGATTTTTTTCTGACTTGTTAAAAGGAAATAGAAAACAGTAGAAGGAAGCTAATAGACTTCCTGAAAATATTATTTAAAATTTAAAATGAAGCTATGAAATATTTGGATATTTGCTTGAGGGACTGGGGTTTAAATGGGGAGTATAATTGTCGATGGGGTCTCTTTTCAAAATGTATATTTCTATATAACTTAAGTGAAAAATCAAGTTCTACTCGTATGATTTGTCCCAGTATTTTGTGATAATATTTTTCTTTCAGTTCTGTGACTATGATAATTCCAGAAAATGGTGATACACATAATTTTTTAGAACCTGATATTATGAATTGATTGATTTATGTTTTGTGGTAGAGTTTTGGACAACATGGAAGGGAGTTGATTACCTCAGAAGTTGCATTGAGGCTGCTGGGCATCTTATGTGGAGAGTATGTTTTGCCCGGTGTGGACCCGACGTCTTTGAATCATGCATTAGAGAAGCTTGTAATCAAGGTAGCCCTGCTCTAAAGCTTTTGTATTTTTATTTGGTGGGTTGTTGGAGAAAATGCATTCTTCTTTCTATTTTTTTTTTTGAGTAATTTACTTATCAACTTGTTAGTTAGTTGGATACAACAACTGGGCGATCATGTAAAATTTAATATGTTTCTCAATCTGTTGTTATTTCCTAAAATGGAAGCATTGATAGTGTAACAAAAACTCTCTCTCTTTTATTGGATATGTGATTGTTGTCACCAAATATCAAGTTTCCTGTCATTTCTTTGTGAATCTTCTTCATTTCATTTCTCCTGATGCATATGAAGTAATATGTTTCTCATTGAATTGCTTTCTCATTGAATTGCTAGATTGTGCCAATGGAGAATTTGAATGGCCGTAAACTTGTGGAGGCAGGGGATCTTTGTGAAAGGAGGAATGGTCATTGTATATTATGACACTTTATGAAATGTGGTGGTAGGAAAAGCCTATTCTTTTGTTGGTTTGGTAGAAATGTAGCTGAAGTATGCTTGTTTGGCAGGAAGGGGAGTTGATATCAACCGGAATTGGAGTGTAGACTGGGGTAAGAAAGAGAAGGTTAGTTTTGGTTTGCATAGCATACTTTTGTTTTGTGGGATTATTTTTCCTCACTAGCCCATTAAAAAACAGAGAATTCGGTATGTTATTTCTTATCAATAAATAACTTTTATGAGCCGATAAGCGTTATGATCATATCAATATCTGATATTTGGTTTGATTCTTCATGGTTTTGTATTCTACTCTGCTGATGTTGAGCTGAAAATTGTGTTTTGTTTGAGTTTTCTGCTGTGTTACATGGACACCGACACAGGTGTTGGCATCTAACACTATTTAAGTCTCTAATATTTCTCTCAAACAAGCCGGTACAGCAAGACATGTCTGTACAATTTATTTATAAAATAATATTTTTAATGCATATTTAAAAAGCCTTTCTTATTTTTAACACGTGAGAGGGTTGGTGGTGTGGTACACCATGTTTTTCTTGCTCAACGCATCCCAATTTCAAGCCCTAAGCTTGAACCTTTTGTATCTTTAATAAACTTTAATGCTACCCATGTCTGGTGGTGTCTACACCTCCTCTTGGGTGGCGTGTCAAGGTATAACTGGTTTTATGTGGGTAACATTTCAATTTTACTTCGCTTATCTACAAGTGCTAGAGCTGGAAAACTCTTTTCTTGCTTCCATTAATGTGAACTCCCCTAACATATCAAGAAATAATGTTCATCAGCTTCCACACCAAGAAATTGTGCTCAAGTGTTTCCATGTTTGTAATTTGTTCTTATGAAACTAAGCCATCACAAGTTAGTTTAAAAAATCATTTGGTTCACATATGACGATGGTCTCCTGTTACAGTCTATTGATGCACACCTCTTCAACCTTTTGAGTTCCGAGCCCATCTCCTGAGGTTTCTTTTGTTGCTTTCTGGCAATTTTTAGGATTATGATCCTTATGAAGAAAACCCTGGGAGTGCACCTTTTAGTGAACCTGAAGCTCAGATAATGCGAAAGCTCTCCCATTCATTTCGGCCCCATATATGGGCTAATGTACACTCTGGAATGGAGGTAACTCGCATCTCAAATCTGTATTTTAGTTTATGATCTTTTATATGATGGCTCTTTCCAGTGATGCATGTTTTTCTTCATCTCTGATATCACAGTGGTACTTTTTGAGAATCAGATACTCATCAAAGACAAATTTTGCTAATATATTTTGTAAACATGTGCTACGAAACAAAGAAGCAAGAGTTAAAGGAGAGCTAAAAGATGAACCATTGATATGATAGTTCTTTCTTTTTGGTGACATATGTTTTCTGTCATCTTCCATGCTGTATAATGCACATAATTGTTTTTCAGTGCGGTAGCAAGGTTCTCCATTGATGTTCATGATATGGTTAAATGGGGATCCAATCAACAAATAATGTGATGTTCATTGTCGGTTAACAAAAGAGCACAGGCTCCTTGTGATTGGAATTTCTGAATTGTGTACAGCTTGTGATTCAAAAGTGCAAAAATGCTGCTGCTTAAGCACTCCCAAACACTTGAACCAATGGAAGAAAATCCATTTACGTTGTTCTTCTGTTAGTCTACCTTCGATCCATGCATAAACTATTGCTATGTCACTCTTGACTCTTCAAACTGATGGGACACTTGGATAACGAGTCCCAGTCAATCAATCGCAATCATGTCTTTAGGAGGACGCTTTGAAAATGTATACCAAGACTAGAGCAAATTTTCAAGCCGAAAAACAAGGCAAAATGGACACATTCAACAAGCCACTTGCTAAAAACCAAGCTAAGTGAAAGTTATAATCCTTTTACATAACAATTACAACCATTTCTAGCCTTGTATAACCACTGTAAATAAACTCAAATACCAACAACCCCGTATGGGGCAATTACATATAAAGCAAGACTAGCTTATGAATTACACTTCATAGCACAAATTAGATAAGCTCTGTCCCAAAGCTTAAATATATCATGCAACTAATCTAAACAAAATTCTAAAGAATAAAATCAACTAAACAGGGAATTAGAATGCTAAATTAAAATAGGGAAGCCATGTTTCGAACCCCTTGTGCCGGGGCCACGCAATCGATCCCTATAAAGACTTAATTTTGTCCCTTCGGATTGTACAAAAGTGGTTCAATCTCACAAGAGTGTCTAATCAAATGGGAAGAAATTACACACCTTAAAATCACTTCTTAAGATCTCAACACACTGACATTATCATCCAAAACAAAATGCAAAAAGTTTGAATTGAATCGGATAAAAAACAAGAGAGTTATGGCCAAACTACACACGGTGGTCCTTCAGTCCACCACAACAGTCTTGCATGGAAAGATTATGAACCCCCATAGGTAAAAACGTGATGAAAAAGTTCTGAAAATAGAGTGATACTCTGAGACTAAATTATTTGATGGGTTTGAAGCAAAGTAATTAAAGGATACTATGCATGATCATGGATTCTTATGCATATAGGCTATAACTCATGAAGGACCACACTATGAATAAGCATGATGAAAAAGATGATCAAATGGGGATTCTAAGATCAATGAAACTTTTCTAAATTCAAAACTTCAACAACTATAGATGCTAAAGATATGATCTTATGAGAAAAGAAAATTCAATGGAGTTTACCTTGATAAATCCACACTATGGACTTAAGCATAAAAAAGGAGGACCACCATCAAGATCACCATTAATGGAACTCTAAAAGCTCTCTCTCTTCAATTTTTTCTCATAAATCCTTAGAAGAAGGAGGGGAGCAACAATTTTCCAAACTAATTCAAGAGTTGAGATAAATAAGGTTTGAGATCTCATGATGTGCTTTTATAACATGGATGTAACTTTGGATTCAATCAACACCCTTGATGCACTAATTCAAAGGCACATGAGAGGCTAATGTACCTAGCCACCCATCCCATCCCATCCAATCACTAGGATGAAAGGATGAGATTTTACACTATTATCATTTACCCTAACCCTAAGTTATGCCACTTTACCATTTTGTCCTTGGCCCATGTTTTTGTTCCAATTGTATTCAATATGGCTTTATAAAAATACCCTTAGTTTTTTTAATAATGTATTAGAGTAGATAACCACAAAGGCTAAAGGGCAAAAAAGTAATACATGTGGAGATATTCTTCTTTATCAAAGCCAATCACTTTATAGATCTAAAATTTCAAACCAATCAATTTAAAGATAATGTCCCCTTCACTCATGCGTGTGAAGATATTTTTCAACTCAAATTTGAAAATACATTTTCTCTTTAATATCAAATAAATAAATTAATTAAACTTCACACATGCCATGCATGATCCATGTGTGAGTTAATTAAGACATGTGATAAAAAGGGGGCCTTAATTTATAACATTATATAACAAAATATAATAATATATAACAAGACACCATAACACAACCCCTTACAAAACAAGCAATCAAATGCCAATCTAGTCCCTTGCCTAGGGATCAGTGCCCAGCTGAGCGGTGATCCTAGAGTGAGGTGTGGGGTGCCATGTGGCAGCCCTATGGCCACTCGGACGCCACATGGCACTACCAGGTCAGGATTAAAGTGGAATTTGAGTCAAATAATATGAAAACCCTTATTTTTTTAGCAAATAAAATTACGAAAAATTCTCTAAAACGCACAATAAATATTTAAAGTATTTTTAAGCAATTATTAGGTTTTTCTCATCATTATAAAATCAGACAAAAGGTATAGTGAGATCAGGCTAGTAACTATAGGTATTGGAGTACTCCATTGGGCTAGTCCCGAATGATGTTCTGCCGAGTATCAGATCGACTCAATAGACCTATGTTCCACAGTCTAAAGCAGGGACACATAATTGGCCATATCAAAGCCGTTGAGCTAGAACTTCCGATCATTCGGCTCTCAATGGATTACAGGTGTACCCCTGTGGGACATGATTTAACTCAATTACAGGGGTCCTTTCAAAACACATGTGCACTGACTCTTCCAAACTCGTATAATGTATTTGGAAGAGTGGTTTCCCGTACGAAATGAAAATGCACATGCTATGCAATGGTCTCGTGTCAGGATACGGACTTATGTCCCATAAGTTTTGACCATTCCATATAAGACGAATACTTAATAAGTACTCGTGTTCTATTTTTCTCATTTGGATTCTCCAAGCCCTGGCCAATTGCAGCTAAACATGAGGCTAACCTATAAAATCCTGACTAGGAGGTGACCCTCACACCTCCTTGAGAAATTGTTTTCTCAACACGTGAACTCTCGATGCCTCATGCGTACTCGGGGTAAAAGAATCTGGGCTCCATTTCACAAGACGTCAAGATTTCAATCTCTCAATCGCTCCCACTGAATGAGAGACTACTGTAATTTAGGCCCTGATGAGCCATATTTCCAACACGCTTAGCCCATTTGCTGAATAGTGCATACTGATTAATTACTGTTCATTTGAATATTATCATAATAACCAGAACTTCCAAACTTATTCCTCTTGGAAATTCATCTACTCTTCCTAGTTGGACAAACTGAAAGTCATCACTTATACACACCTGTATTATGTGCGTATGCTAGAGTGTGCGCCGGCGTGTGTGTATATATGCATCGATGGATATATAGAATTGCAATGCCTATATATGTGCTCGCCCTTGAAACTGAAACTGTTTGTTCTTTGTACAATCTGTTCAATTTGATCCCCAGGCTTTATTCATGCCATATGATCACCTAAACACGACTCCCAAAGGGATAGCATCCCAAGTAATGCGATCTATGCTGCAACACTTGAACCATTTGCATTGCCATGACAAGTGCATGGTTGGATCCGGAGGCGGCTCTGTTGGGTTGGTATCTTTTATTGATGATTAATCACAGTAGATGGTTATTTAGGGGCATTGGGAGGGGGGTTTGGAACCTCTCATTTTTTCTTTTTTTTTTGGGGGGGCCCAGGGAGGAGGGGAGGTGAGGGGGGTGGGGGGGAGTTTTTGATAAATTATTTTTATGTTAGTTCTTTTTTCTAAAATGTTTGGAATTAAACTGATATTGTGAACTTGGTGATTTCAGGTACTTAGCTCATGGGACAGCGACAGATTACATGTATGACATAGTCAAGGTTCCCATGGCATTTACCTTCGAGGTTGGTGGCAATGTTGACTTCAACACTCTTTTATTGTGGTCTGCAACACTCTACTGTTCACAATTATATTTCCCTTGTTTTCTGTCAGATATATGGGGATCTTGATGCCTCGAACAAAGATTGCTTTAGGATGTTCAACCCCATTGATGCTTTCACTTATAATGTATACCCCTAGCTCCTTTACTTTTTCCATTATATGCTCGATTTGTCGCTTTTGAGGTGCTCTTTTTAATATTTATAGTAATTGAGGAATTTTGGGGGTATACCCAACAGAATTCTTAAAAGCCCTTGTCAAGATCTTCTTTACAAGTTTCTTAAAATGTTCTCTCTTGTTTCAGCAAGTTCTTCATGATTGGTGCTCAGCATTTATCTCAATTTTTGCGAATACCCCACATCGGATACAGGGTATCATTGCGGGAAAAGGGACTAAGACAGGAGAGATGGAGCCAAGAAATGTCCACATGGATCAAGACTCAAAATGGGAAGATAGAAAAGCCTTGGTACTGGTGGATTCCGGGGAATGGCTAGATCTTGCGAGACAAGAATTGAGAACTTACGTTAAGTTTTTTGCCATTTCTTCCGCTCTTCTCATATTTTTCTTTTGTTTTAGAATGTCGAAAGGGAAAGCTGAATCCCAGTTACGAAAGATGTCAACCACGGGCATTTGAGGTCCCATAGTTTAATTTATTTTTGAGATGAGCATTTTTGCTATTTCATGTTCACTGGGATACAAAGATTGGAGATTTTGGCATTTAAAACTGAACATGAGCCCTGCAAACGCACGTGCGCGCACACAAACACACACGCACGCGATATATACTAATGATTGTGTGAGTTTATGCTTCCTTCTTTTCTTTCATGTAAATTATAGTATGATTTTTTTCTCATTTGATTATTGAGAAAAAGAAGAAAACAGCCCCATACCGGCCCAGACCGAAATTCACAATCAAGATGATAATCTGTCTATATTATTTCCATACACGTGCGTATGGATGGATGTTTGGTATGTCAGATGCACCTCAGTTTCATTGTCTTTGAGGATATTGTAAGTCTTAACTATTTTCATATGGTAATAGAAACTTCTCATGGGAATTCTTTCCCAGTTTTTTCAGAACTGATATGAATAAGAATTCCTTGTTTGGAAAACCAAAAATTGCGACAGTGCTCCATAAGACATCCAATCATTTGTCCAAAGAATTGTACAAGATCGACCATTTTGACACAATTTTTGGATAAAAATGCCAAAAAAAGTGTGCATTGGACGTTTTTGAAACTGCAGATTTATTAAGGAAGCAAATAAGCTTTCATTATTCCCTCCAGAATCATGTATCTTAAACCCGCAAGATAGATAGCGGAAACATGGAAAAGAAAAGTTATGGTCTATGGATTTCCACTAATACAAAAGCATAAAGAAATAAGTTTGTTACTTCTCAAAAAAAACAACAGAACAACATATTACATGAAGCAAATAAGCTTTTCATGATTCCTTAGCCCTCCTCCCATCATCTCCACTCCTCCCACTCTATCCATAGCTGCTTCAGCTAGCTATACTATATTTTCTCTATGCTCGAATCCTTAACCATTCTCATGTCCTCTTCCCTTGCAATGTCAACCAGCCTTTTGATTGTATTACAATTTGGGTTCACCTTTGGCTGCTTGATGATAATCTTTTCGGGACGCTGGTCCCCTGCAAGTGAGGTTGGTGTCAAAGTTGAGATTTCGGCATGCCAGGTTGGTGGTCCTTGGGTTCTATTTTGATGAGGATTTTGATCTTATTGATCCTAGTTTGCTCTATATTTCCTGTTTCTACATTGGAGATTTCAGGGAGGAATATGCTCTACGAGCTGCACTAGCTTCATAGGTAGAAGGGACCATGTTTCCTTCTTTTAACGGTGATCGAAAAGTCTTTGTTGCATTATCAGACTTGGACCTTCATGATTGGTGTTCAGTTTTGCACCATTTGGTATCAGAGCTGAAGGTTGGTGAGCTTTGTCAATGGTGATGAGTGCTAATGGTAGAGAATGTGACCAAAGATATGGGGCTCACGACCTCAATAGGTTGGCTGAAACATAATCTAATGGAGTTGGTGGCATTACTTATGCAAGATCGAAGTCCATGGAGATACGCCATGAACAAGAAAAGGTCCCTGGTTATAGATGCCATACAGGGGGGCTTGTTTGGTGAGCAAGGTGATGAGGAGGCTGATAAGACATTTTCTGGATTGGATTTCAGGTCTCATTCTAGTGACGGTCCTGATGCACAAAGGCCTCGACAAAGACGCAAGTAGAATGATGATTCAATGGGCAAACTTTGAGGAGTAGATGCACACGACATCATGATGACAATTCAGGTATAAAAGTTGAATTACCTGAATTTACTGCTATCCTATCACTGGAGGAGTTCTTGGATTGGTTGAGTAAGGTGGAGAGGTTCTTTGAATGGAAGGACTCGTTGGATTCCAAGAAAGTGAAATTGGTGCCATCAAGCTTTGACGACTTGCATCATTTGGTGGAGATCAAGTTCAAGAGGGGAAATGATCCGATCTTGGTCAAAGATGACACTAAGATGTGCTAATAATTTATTTATCCAAACTTTGCTCAATCCTTGTACCAACAATTTCATCAATTGCAACAGGGTCCGAGTGTTGGATTTGGTGATATCCAAAATCACTCACATTAAAAAATCCCATATTATGCGGGATTGATATATTCCCATATTATGTGGGATTGAGGTATTTATTTAATATGTAATATTCATATTGATAAGTTTTCTAAAAGAAATAGAAATCCAAAAAGATTAGGACTCTTGGATATATCTCTTTAGTTTTTGAGATATATGTAAAATGCATATGAAGTTTCCTATTTAGTGTGGATTCATAATCTTATATATATTTAGGATGAAAGTGCAGAGAATTTGTGTGCCCAATTTGAGTCATTATATGGGTATGATAGTTCCTCTAGAGAGAGCCTCCTATGCATAAGATGCAATTTCCTCTTAAAGAAGAGAGCTTCATGTGGAAAAAAACATTGTGATGGTGTCTATTTTAGACTCTTAAAGATTAAGAGATTTGTTTCTCTTAGAGAAACGGTTCCTATAGAGATTTTGGGTTGTTTACCTTTTAGTGAGAGAAAGTCGCGGTTGCTTTCAAAGTTATTTTCTTACACAGTGGTTTAGTTATGGAATAGAGGTGAGAGATCAATAGTAGCCCGTTTGGCAGAGCAAGTGTAAAAGGGTTTGCTCGACTTGGGTTTTTGTCGAGGTTTAGAGAGATAACTCTTTGCTCTAAAATATTTGATGTAACTTTTATTGGAATAATGCATTTAAGTTTGTCGAGCCCGTGGATGTAGCCCTTCAGGGATGAACCATGTAAATCTTTGTATTCTTGTGGTATGTGTTTCGTGTTTTATTTTTTATATTTTATTTACCAAAAAATCAACACATCGAGTTTAAAGCTTCCGCACGCACAAGGTCAATACATGAGTATACTGAGGACTTTCGTTGCTTGTCTTTGCACATGGGATTGTTGTGACGGAGGACTAGAGGTGGTAATGAATACATCTTGTTTACAACTTCAAATCCAAGATAAATTCTCCATGCAACATCTACCTTGAGTGGAAGTGGCATATTAGGTTGCCTTTCAAGTTGAGGAGAGGCAAAAAAGAGGTATTGGTTGCCGGCATGGTGTGGGGATGTCACAACCCGAGATGGTGAGACCTCCAACCTAGGGAGTTCCTAACTAGAGTAAGGAGCAAGCTATGGCTGGTTTGGTCATGGTTGTACCTATGCACAATACTCGATTGTTCACCCAGACAAACAAGCAATCGGGTGTTTGTTGTTTTCAATGCATAAAATTGGTCATAGGGCAACATAATGCCCGCCCAACAACATGCTAATCTTGCTAAAGCTGAACAATAATATGAGACTGAAGAGATGGAGGCTGCTGATTTGGGAGAACCAATGTATGATGCTAAGGTTGGTCAACACCAACCTCAACTGTGCAACACTAAAAAAAGAAAAAATCTCTAATTTCTTCTTCTTTTTTTGCTTGTTCTGCCCTCGAAGGTCGAACCAGCTTTAGATTTGACTAGGAGAGATACCAGATACTCCCTTTAAGGGTTGAACTAGCTTTTGTCAGGAAAGCTAGAATAGAGGTTGAACTTGAAGCTTGTTTGAACATTGAAGAGTCGAACTACATTTCAGCTTCTTTTTTTAATCCTCCTTTAAGCCTTTAAGAAGTAGTTCGACATTTGTCGAACTATGTTTTAGCATTTTCCCTTTGAGTGTAGTTCGAGCCTTGAGGATTGACCTACAATTTAGCCTTTTTTTCTCTTAAGAAGTAGTTTAACACTTGAAGAATTGAACTACATTTTTCTCAGTTCAAGCTGTAGCTCGACAAAGTGACAACAGCTCAGGCACAAGCTAAAACTAGTTCAACTGTTCAAAGATTGAACTAGCTTCTGGTTGAGAGACAGATCAAATGCTAGTTCCACCAGTCAAAGGTCAAACTAGCTTCTGGAAGGTTAGTAAGAGTAAGGGTCCAAGCAAAAGCTAGTTTGATCCTTCAAGGTTTTGAGAGAGAGAGAGAGAGAGAGAGAGAGAGAGAGTTTTTTAGGTTTCGGGTCTTCTCTTGTTGCAACCTAAGAGAGAATTGGATCTATTGCAGAAGCGTGTGACATAAAGAATTATGATTTTTAAGTTTGTTCCTATTACAAAACTTAAGAAGATTTGAGAGTGACATGAAACTCATGAAGATTTGACATGAATTCAAGAGTTCGAGTGAGAGGGTGACAGTATACACCTCCTCCCCTTTCGAGTGAGAGGGTGACAGTATACACCTCCTCCCCTTTGTCAAACACAACTTTTAAATTTAATTACGATTTGTATACAATCTAATTATATGATGCACATCCAAAATTTGTCGGGAGATGCAATTTTGGTGTCGAAATACTTACATCTAATTCTAAAATTTTGAGCTTTGAAAATAGTTCTAATCAATCATATCTATAAACACATGAAAATCTTGAAAATAGAATATCCAGATAATGTGTTGCAAGATGTACTATTTTTAGAACCTCAAATGTCATTTGTTCTCCATATTTATACATCTCGATACCGATATGATCGATTAGATATTTTTTCAACATCAAAACAACCTTTTTCAAAGGATTTTAGAGGTCACCTTAATTCAACATTTTAAGGTGTCAACCTTATATAAACTTTTTTCTTTAAGTTTTGGTTTAAACTTAAAAATTTCAATTCAATTAAGTTTAAAGCGAGACTGAAAGTTACGTTTTTTGTTTTAAACTTAATGTCGAGTTCAACTTAAATTGAAGTAGTACAATAATGTAGTTTGGTATTGAGAGTACCGAACACAAAAGGAAATAAATTTTCCAAAAACCTACTACATGCTAAAATAACAATTACTCTCAAAAAGCAAATATGAGAAATTAGTAATCCAACAAAAAGGACAAAAAAAGAAAAGAAAAAAAAAAGTCCTTTTTGCGAATGAAGCATGCACTGCAACTATATTGTTAAAAATAAATAAAAAAATTGCACTGTATGTAACCGTCCGTCTCACCATCGCAGACGCGAAGGCGTCTTCTCGAAGTCATTTATTACACGTGCCATTTGTACAACAAACACGCATTCATTCACTCAAGTAGAAGAAGATCGCGCGTCTTTTAAATCTCAAAGAAGTCCGCCAAACGAGCGGGAACTCAAAAGTCTGAATCTCTCTCTCACTCTCACTATCCCTCTGACACACACACACACTCTCTCTCTCTCCCTCTGCATTTCTTGACCTCTCTCTCTCTAAGTTGAATTTCCCATTAACACTCGTCTCTCTCTCTCTCTCTGCATTTCTTGATCAGAAACCCGGCAATCTCTCTCTCTCTCTCTCTCTCTGCATTTCTTGATCACAAACACAGCGAGCATGCATCTTGTCAGATTTGTTTCTCCAGTTTAGACCATAAGCGTTCATTCTTGATCGATCAGAAATCAATTGATCTTTTTCTTCTTTTGCAATCAAGAAAATGGCGAAGAGTTCTTTAAGCGATGATGATGATGAGGAGCTCCACAACACTGTGAACCGCCAAGAAAGCAGAGACAATTTTCGTGGCGCTCTCAGGAGAATCCAGAGAAGCGCTCATCTAGCGCAAGATGGCCCCAATTCTCAGTCTAACAGAAGCAGTTACTCGATGAGGCCATCTCTGCGCACTCAGCAAAATCCCTTGAGAAGAGGGATCAATTCAATCATCAGTTTCTTGATGAGGCCATCTCTTTGCTCTCAGCAAAATCCCTTGAGAAGAGTGATCAATTCAATCACCAGTTTCTTGATGAGGCCATCTCTTCGCCCTCAGCAAAATTCCTTGAGAAGAGTGATCAATTCAATCACCAGTTTCTTGATGAGGCCATCCCTTCGCTCTCAGCACAATCCATTGAGAAGAGGGATCAATTCAATTATTCAAAATTGGCGGTACTGGTGTTTTGGCTTGCTCGTAATTGTGGGTACAATTCCATTGATCATGATGAAGAGTGTTTCGGAAAAGAGCTCGTCGACGGTCACAGAAGGAGCATACATTGGGCTTCCATCTGAGAATGGATCTTTGATTGTTGCTCCTCATCAAATATTGATCAACTTTGAGCTCAATCAACGCTTTGCTGATAATGGTCATGAGCTACAAACTTTGCGCAGGCAGCCACGACTAGCAGTTCACCCTCCTCTCCTCGCAATTGTATGCTATTCCATCTCTCTCTCTCTCTCTCTTTCTCTGCTTTCCATTCTTAATGGCTCTGGTCTCTGTCTCTGTCTCTCTCTGTAGCCTGTGCTTAAATGGCTTCAGTTAAGAATGATCTTTTGATTTATGAGAGAATTGTATGATTGACCGGAATTACTTTGCTGGGATTCGTTATCCTATACATTCTTTGTAGATGTCTTCTTATGTGAAAGTATTGAGATTAGTGAGGCCCTGAGGAAAATACGACCATAGATTGATTGAGAGAATCCTATGGACCGCTTAGAATTACTGAGCTGTGCTTTGTTAGTTTCTTCTTTCATTCTAATTTGTGAATGTCTTCTTATGTGACAGTGTTGCGACTCGTGAAATCTCAAGGATAATATGAAAGTACTGTTCTTGGCTGGTTGAGAGAATTGTATGGATTGATAAAATTAATG
Source organism: Amborella trichopoda (assembly GCF_054954075.1). Taxonomy (NCBI): domain Eukaryota; kingdom Viridiplantae; phylum Streptophyta; class Magnoliopsida; order Amborellales; family Amborellaceae; genus Amborella; species Amborella trichopoda. Next base: position 7,311,249 of record NC_142344.1, read on the forward strand.
TGATGGGATTTATTATGAACTTCGTCCTCTTTACTTTTTTTTGTATATGTTTTTGTGATAGGAATATTGCACTTTGTGATATATGGTGTGGATGGATTGAGAGAATTACGTGGGTCAATGGACATTACTTTGCCGGAACAGAGATATTTTTGTGAATGGCTTCTTATGTTGTAGGGAATCTTGTGATTTGGAATCTTGAGGGTAATGTGACTGTAGTTGTCTTGATTTATGTGTGTGGGTCAGTGTTTTACAAATGCCAGGTCGAACTGGAATCGCCTGGTTCAACTGAAGATTGATGGGATCTGCTTCTTGGAAAGTCTGGACCCACCCAATTCCCTCCGATTTTTTGTTTTTATCAGTTTTCTCTTATCCAGAACCGATACACCGATCTTCTTCGACCCAGAGGGTGACTGAGTCGGCCACCATGTTCTTTTTCTAAATCACTGGTATGGATTTGGTCGAATTTAATATCAAAGGGAGTCAGGGACTTTTATTTTCTACATTATTGTAAATGTCTTCTTATGTGATAGGGATATTGCAATCGTAGAAGTCTTGGGACTAGTGTGACACTAATGTTCTGGAGTGCTTGAGAGAGGACTAGTGAGAGAATGCTTTAGAGCATGCAGAATCTTGGATTTTATTTTGTTTTATTTTTAAGTTGGTGCATTTGGATGTTGTTATGAGCCCTTTTTAGCCAATGTTTTCTTATCTGAGGGGAGTATTGTTGGACAGTGAAACCTTTCAGATACTGTGATCCTAATGGCCTCCATTTAGTGATAGATTCTATGAGTTCATCAAATTTTATGCATTGGGATTTCTCTTTTGTGCTCGATTCTTTATCAATGTATTCCTATGAGACAGGAAAAGAGGATTCATAAAATCTTGTGAATGACATGAAACTGAGAGCTTGTAGCTGGGTTATTCATCAGAAAATTATTTTGTTTTCAACTGATGAGTGTTTATTGGGTGAGGTTTAGTTTAGATGCATATATGGCGATGTAATTGAAAGCACACAGTGGGTGTAACTCTCGTCCTTCCCATGGGTCTCAGAACTAGGAGTGCATGCTCATCTTTATGTTTCTTGCTAATTTTTATGTTTCTTCATTTGCATGTATCCCAGTGGCAGTGCTTTATGCAAACACACCCAATGAACATGCTTTTTTTATAACTGGAACATGTTCAGGACACACGCTGATGGCTCTAGTATCATATGGATGCGCTGTGATGTTACACACACACACACACTCACACACACAAAAAGAAAGAAACATGCCTTCACCCATAAATCTGCAATGAACATAAATAACACTATTAAAAAACATTTATAGTTCTGGGAGAGACAGGCTCAGCCATGAAAGATTGGTAGAGTAAAAGGCAGATTGTTGGGAACCATATAGTTTAGCTGCAATTGTTTCTTTCGGGACTGCTGTTTAATAGAAAAGGTTGAAATTTGTGAATCGACCAGTCAATCTCAGATGTGGTGCTACTGATGCCTTGCTATCCGTTCCAGTTGGGTTTCTCTATCTCCAGAAATTCATTTCTTGTTAAAATGTGAAAGAAAAGACAATTCTTATTATCTGCTTTCTATTGTTTGTTTGGAAGCATCCTTTGAAGTAAGTGAACTTCTGATCCAGAGACATGAGGTCGTCTGGCTAACACAAACTGGATGTCATCTTGCCAAAACAACTCATTTTCCTTAGAGCTGGCTTATGCAAGGATTTCTAGGAAAATAATATGGTGCACCAATCTTGATCTACTAAACATTGAGTCATTGATGCATGCAAGTATGGCTGTTAAACAATTACAGCTGTCCACAGTCCTTAATTTGAATTATAATGATTGGCAAGCCAAATCATGGGGCTTATCTCTTCTTGTATGGTTAAAATCTTTGTAGTGAATGTAGTTTATCCGGTATCAAAATGCATTGCTGTATGCATAGCTTCCACTCAGACATTACGTTAATAATGATTATATATATATATGTGTATGTGTGTGTGTGTGTGTGTGTGTGAAAATACATGTTGACATTGAATTGATCATTGCTAATCCTCAGGTTTTGTCACGTATGGATTGTGACGTTTCATCTTTGATGCTGATCACACTAGGGAGAAACTTACAGTTGCTTGGTTATAAGCTTCAGGTGTGTTATAGAATGAACATATTGTGCTGTGAATAGTTTATGCTTCTGAATGATTTATTTAACTCTTGTGCACTTATTCATCTATAAGAAAGTAGCTAATTTTTTGGTGGACAATCAGTATGTGTTACTTCCTCAAAAACGTGACTGTTTCAGTGGCATATGGGAACATGTGTATCCGTTGTTTTTGGAATATTTTGTATGCATAACCTAGTACCCTGTTCCTTACCCTTCCTTTTTTCTGCTGAAGTGATTCTTTACTAGGCTATGGTTTGTTGCATTTATTGTGCAGTTGTCTTCCTGTTCTAAAGGTTTCTTGGTTTGAAGTGTTTCAGGTAGGAATTTTTTGGTATATGTTGTACTTCTATTCTGTTTAGCCAAGTGTCCATAGAGAATTAGAGAAGTTCTATTCTTTTTTATTCATTGATTATAATATTTATAACCAAATTTCCATAATTCATTCTAAGGTGTTCTGGATTCCATAATATTTATAACCAAATTTCCATATCATATGATAGCATTTTTTGACTATGGGGGACTTAACGAGGTGTTCGGTTTGAGTGGAACATTCATATTTGTGCTTTTCATGTAGCCAAATGTCTCCATCTATCAAATCCAGGTTATTTTAGTCGAGAGACTATCAACTGAAATATATACAATGTGCCAATAAAAAGTTATTTAGGCAACAACTGAAATAATATATATGCTACTAAAGAGCTCCTTTTCACCTCTCTTCGCAATTTTACCATTCATCACTTGTTCTAGGCATATAGCAATAAACACAGCTTTTGTGAAAGAGATGGGGTTTGTCCAGATGCACTTTCATTTGACCCTTTACCATTGGATCACTCTTCTCTGAGATGTGGCAATTGTTTTGTTACTGTAAACCTAGGAATTACAATCGAAATCTGCACTTTCCTTGCACATGTAAACTTTGCAAAATTACCTAGATTGATCATCTGAAGGTCATCATTATACAATTCATTATGGATGAAAAACCTCAATGTTGACTGATGCTTCAGGCTTGGTGGAAATATCCATTAATCACCCACCAGTTCAGGTAAACATTTAAAATTCAATTTTACTTTTATGATAATAAGTTTTCTTTTTCTTTTGGTTAGGTAAGCTGTCTTTTGCTGGGTCCCTTTCCTTATTTAGAGAAAAAAGAAAATGTTAGTGATTGGTTTTTTATGACAAACTTTAAGGGTCGTATTGTTGACCTCCCATTAGAAACCATGAGTGTTTGCCATTATGTGAAACTGTAATGGACATTTTTCCATTGTACATTCTTACTGTGGCTGTAGTGAATAGCTTGGTTTATTCGATGAAATCATTGGCTAGAGAATGCATTCTGCTTCACTTTTTATAGTGCACAAGATACTGTGTGTATGATCCATGCCATGTGGTAAGAGTCTTGGCATGAAACACGGAATCAGTCACCTCAGCTTCGAATTCTAGCAATTGGTCCTGTTAGTCAATCTCCATCTCTCTGTCATTCTCACCATGATAATCATTCAGATCCGCAATATTAAATATGGGTGAAATATCATAACCTGCTAGAAGCTCCACTTTATACGTGTTTTCTCCCAATCTCCTTAAAACACGACAAAGCCCTATGCCCCTAAACTTCGGCTTTTGGTATTTGCCCTCAAGGAAATCTCTCCTTCTGTAGGTAGACCATAACTAAATTTCCCTCATTAAAATCTTTTTGTCGCATGTGTCGATCGGCATTCTACTTGTAATGCGCTGTGTTCGTCTTTAGCTTTTCTGTCATCTTCAGCTAGATGTCACGAACATTGTTTCAAAAAACACTAGGCGGTCCTTAGGCAGCTGGCCTGCACCTAATGCCTAGGTGCTAGGCAGGTGCCCTGAGGTGAAGAATTTATAGAAAATTGCATATATGCTGTTCAAAAGCACATATATGCTGACATTGGTGTTAATTTTGTATTTTTTGCATTCATATGTGTTCTAACTAACTTTTTCCATGCAAACATATATGCATGAATGTTGAAACATGTTCAAAACTTCAAATTATTGAAAATTTAGTGGTAAAAGTCAAAAACATAAATAAGTCCGTGGTGTATTAGCCTCAAACTGTCCAATTTAAACTAAGTATGGCATGCTCCATAGTGACACAGAAACATGATCATAGACAAGATGATATTAAAAAACCTTCACTAGCACCCTAAAAAGAATTCCAACAATGAAGGGTAAGCTTTTGGATGCTTCTTCAAACCTCAGATTCTCTCTTTGATTCAAAGAAATCTCAAAATCAATCGATTTGGGGGCTTAGATGGGAATTTGGTTTTCATTTGGGACTTTAGAATACCCCTAATAGTCATTTATGTAATAGTTTTGGGTCAAAATGAACCAAATTGTCCTTAGGGGTCACTTTGATCTTAAAAAAGGGGCCCATTACCTGAGTGCCTGGCGCCTAGGGAGGGGCACCCAGGCTTGGGCCCATGTCATGAGGTCCTTCCGGTGCCTAGGTGGGCGCCTACATGCTGGGTGGACCATTTTTTGGAACAAAGATCTCAAATATGCTCAGATCAAGCCTTTGCGTCATCACTAAGTTGCTCCACATCCAGCAAACCCCCAAATCCAATACCTGTTCTGGTTTCCTGCCATAAACCACTTCAAAAGGCAATTGCCCCATGGTCCTATTTCGAGCACTATTATCTGCGAATTCAGCTCAATTCAAAAACAAATTTCGTGCTATGGTCACCCTCTTGCTAAGTAGTGCAAAAGATTGCCCAAACACTTGTTAACTACCTCCTTCTGACCATCTTTTTTAGGATGGTATGTGCTGCAGATCTGCAATTTCGTCCCCATATTTGGCCATAAGGTCCTCCAGAAGTGAGTCTTAAAGCGTGTGCCTCATTCTGAACTTCTTAGAACACCGTGAAGCCAAACAGCATCTCTAAAGTATAGATTGGCTTCTTGTGTAGCATCCAAAGTATTTTAGCAAGCTATGAAATGCGCCATCTTCAAGTAACGATCAACTTCTACAAAGATAGAGTCCATCACCCGACAATCCTGCTACAAAATCCATACATCTACCCAGGGCTGTCATGGTAGTGATAATGGGGCGTACAACTAGGCATTATATGAGTTGGCATGTATGACCTTGTCCATATACAACGCAACATCTCTCCTCGATGCCAAATATATTGGTCCTCCATCAAAGCTAAAGTACGGTCTCTGCCAAAGTGATCTTGTAGTCCACCACCATGCAATTCAGAAAGTATCTTCAATCTCTAGGAGCCATCGGGTATGCAAAGGCAATTCCCTTGAAAAGAAAATCATCCTGCAGAACAGAATGCTTAGTAGCTTTAGGTCTCCCTTCTGTCTGTAGAACAATTTCAGCAAACTAGGGGTCAGTATTATATTCTTGTGCTACTGTTTCAATGCCCACAACTGACGCTGACAAAATACTCAATACCATGGATCTTTTGCTCAATGCATTTGCTACTTGATTTTGATGTGATCACAGATATAAGTTCATGCAATAATGAAAACCCTTGTATTCAAACTTTCTTTAGTACTCAGGAACCTCAAAGCCTCATGATCAAAATACAATATAAACTCCTGTTAAATCAAATAGTGCTTCCATTGCCTGAATGTTTGCATTCACATAGAACTTCAAATCATCATATGAGCCTTATCCCAAATATTTGGATCGACTACATGAATCCTGGTCTATAATTTTGCTCCACTAAGTGCCATGCTCTCAGTCAGATCATAACTCATAGAACTCCAAATCACATGTCGAATTTCATGACTTAGAATCTTCTTATTGAAGAAGCACCTGACTTATTCTCTTGCCTACGGGACCTATTCCCTTGGCTCAAAACAACCCCTATCCCAACACGGGACACATTACAATCCACCTAAAAACCTTATCGACATTCGGTAAAATCAAGACTGGTGTCTTTGTAATTTTTTCTTTAATGAAACGAGAGCTATCATTACCGTCATCTTTCCAAACAAAGTTGCCTTTATGCATATAAGCTGTAATTGGAGCTACCACACTGCCGAAATTTTTATTGAACCACCGATTAAACGTAGCTAGCCCATGAAAACTATGCACATCTCAATTCAAGTTGGAGCTGGCTACTCAATGATCACTTTAACCTTAATCGGGTCCACTCTAATCCCCTCAGCCAATACTACATACCCCAGAAAGGTAAGATTATCTATCATGAATGAGGACTTCGTAAGACTGATAAATAACTTTTCAGCCCGTATTGTTTCAAGAGTCTGCCTCAAATGAAATTCAATGTTCCTCAACTGTACTAATGCAAATCAAAATATCATAAAAATATGTTGCAACAAATTTCCCTATGAATAGTTTGAGGACCTGATTCATAACTCGCATAAAAGTGTTGGGGGTGTTAGACAAGCCAAAAGGCAACCCTAGCCATTCATATAACCCCTCTTGAATCTTAAACATTGCTCTCCATTCATCTCCTGGTCTAATTCTGATATGATGATACGTACTTCGTATGCCGATCTTGGAAAACATCTTAGATCCCGACAACACATCCAACATATCATCTAAGTAGGAATAGGGAATCTATAGTTCTATTGTTGATATTGATCTTGTTTATGGCCCTATTGTCCACCCACATTCACCTGGTGCCATCTTTCTTGAGAGTCAACGTTGTTGGGACAGCACCAGAACTTAAGCTCTCATGAATCAACCACTTACCAATAGGTTCGAAACTTGTCTATAGGTCATGCTCACGGGGACTCGTGCGGTAGAGCGATATATTTGGTATACTTGCACCTAGAACAAGTCTGTGCAGTGCTGGCTATCTCTTATAGAGGTAACCCACTTGGTAGTTCTTCGGGCATCAAATCCTAGAATTCATCCAAAAGTGGCTGAACTACCTCATTATCCACCTCAACACCACCATGATCCTTCATCACTAAGGCAAACATAGCTCCCCTTTCACTACTTTCTACCAAAAAAATGATGGATGGGCATAAGTAGTTCTTTCTTTTCCACCTAGCCCTCCTTGTCTTCATCATTTTAAGGGTGTAATTTTACATTCATACCATCCTTGGTAAACAAATATGTATTGTTCTGGCCATTTTGAATCACATCATCTATTGGTAATACCTCACACCATATGGAGTCATTATTACCACTTACCCATAGAAAAAGAAACTAAGAGACAAGAACCAACATGAACTTGGTTACCTTGTTTGAACCACTGCATCTTGTAGGGCTGGTGATGTTTTTCTTTGTTTAACTTTAATTTGTTTATCATCTCTTAGGAAACCATGTTCTTGCAGCTCCCGCTCTCAACAATGACCATGTATTTTGTGCGAAAGATGTTAGTGCTTAGCCATGGCTCATCAACAACCTTTGGTGCAGCTAACAGAGGTCAAATCACTAAGAGCTTTCCCTATCAGGGTGTATCCCCTTCACCTACCTTGATGTCAGTCTCACTCCCTTCATTAATGTGCAGATTTTCCTCTTCATTACCCTCCATGGATTCCCCTTGTAAATGTACCCCAGCATGGCTATTTGGGAAATCATAAGTTCTATGTCCTGGCTAGCTACATTTGAAACATATTGCTGGTTTACTGCTGTTCTGGGATTGTTGGGCTGTGCTGGTTTAGCGCTCAAACCAATCTATTTCTTCACCATTGGGATAATTTTGCCCCATATGCCTCCTCTGACTTGGTAGTGGGCCTAGTGGCTGGTCACACAAGTCTGCACAGTTTGGTCACGGCTTTCAAAGCGAGATGATACGTTTGATCCAAGGTAAAATCTGGTGCATAGATAACTCATCTTGTATCGCAACATGCAACCCTCCCACTAGTATATCACACAATCAACTGGGCATCAGACTCTCGAATATCATTCCGACTCAAGAATTGATAGAAGGATTTTGTATAATCCTGTATCAACCCATCATTCTGTCGTAAATGATGGAATCGCTGGTAGGGATCATAATCTGTGGGCAGAAACTTTCCTTTCAAATACTTCTTCATCTTCTCCCAACTGTGGACTTGCTTTTCTTTTCTTGTGCGATCAACTTGTATTTGCTGACACCACAATAAAGCACGTCCTTTTAATCATGTACCAATTAATCGTACCTCTTTATGATCTGCCTTATCCTTCCATTGAAAAAATTATTCGACACTTACAAGTCAGAAAGTTATTTGGCTATAATCTTCCTGTAAAACCAGAAACATCGACCCTAATACTTCGTTTAGAGCCTTTATGCGCCTGAACTAACTGATCTTCAAATGTTTTCAAATGGTGTAGGTTTCCTTGCCTGTGACCAGTGGGATCCCAGGCTATTTGAGTTTGAATCATCATCTGAATTCAGCTTTGGTCTTCGTCCTAAACCCTGGGGACGCATTTAATCATCCTTCATCCATGTTCATCCCTTCGCTAGCTCAATTCTAGGGTGACATCTCTGATCTGGTGCACCTCGACAGGCAATGTGTCAAATCTCTGAAGAACAATTCCAAATCTGCCATTGTGGGCCTAATTCCGCATCTCAACTGAGGCCTCCTTCACAACCCTTGTGTAGCCATTCTTGTGTTTCTGCAAAAATTAAATTCTGCAGTGCATGGAGAAATCGATATGCTCTGACAACAATTGATGCAACAAAAAGTGCAGATAAACAAGGTTTAAGGGAAAATAGGTCTTAAAATTCAGTAGATTCGATAAGATTGATGCTAGAGATGCTTAAATAGAGAAAAATCTCTCCATAATGATGAAATCAGCAAAACTAAGGCCTAAGCCCTATTACAGTTTTAAATAACCAATCTTAACTAATCTTCTAGATCCTCATTACAATAAAAGGCCAAACTACACACTCATCAAATAAATTTCTAACGAACTTCTGCAAAGTGCCATGCCACCCCTGAACATTATAAAATCCCAAAAGTGCTCTTTCCAAAGTCCGTGAAGAAATAAAATAAAAAATAAAAAAAGCAGAAATTATTGGAAGATGACATCAGCATTACATCCACATAATTGCAGCATAAACTTATCCTACTGTGACAACTCCTATGTCACTCAACCGGATCTACATTCTGTAGCTATAGTCAGCTAATCATTCATGTGTGTAGGACTGTAAACCTTATGGTTGTTCCGAGAATCGTAAGGCACCTAAGGTCATCATGAATAGCAGTATATTTTTTTAAATAAAACAAAATTTTAGTAAATAATATAAAGTACAATATATAAGTGTCAGTGAATTTATGGAGGCTGGTGTACTAGCAGGGATTGGGGACTTGAGCCTCTCTATTTGTTGAAAGGGTTTTGCATAGTCACTGAATTGTCACCTTTACACATCATGAATAGGAATCTTTAGTTTTCATTCTTTATTCAAGTGGCAATCTCAATATTACATCATCTTTTGACAGTCTCTGCCAGATCAATATGGGTCAGAACATTTCTTTTATGTTATTATAGATATCCCTCAGAAGCAATGTCTAGACATCCATGATCAAGTAGCAATTGTCTGTGTTCCCAGATTGACTGCTGAAGCTTCAGTGGGTACAATGCAATAGTACTTCATGTAAATTTGCTTGCTCAATTGTGGGTGACATGCCTGTGTCGGTGTCTTTTCCTGATAAGATGCTTAGCGATAATCTAACTAAAACTCAAAATGGAACTGCTCCATGAGATAGTGAAACATATAAATTGCATTGTCAATGTTAGAGAAATCAGTGAAGTTTAATAAAAGAGTATCTTGATGACTGTGTTAATAGTGAAGATGTCTAACACTGGCAGGCATGTGTAGAAATGCATCAAAAAGATGCTTAGTGATAATGTGACTAAAACTCAAAATGGAACTGCTCCATGAGATAGTGAAACATATAAATTGCATTGTCAATGTTAGAGAAATCAGTGAAATTTAATAAAAGATTATCTTGATGACATGTCAATACTGAAGATGTCTAACACTGGTAGGCATGTGTAGAAATGCATAAAAAATGATAGATTTATTTTTTACTTGTCAAGCTTTCAGATCTCTGCACCTGGTTGTGTTTTGCTTAAATGCATTCATATCTCGATTTTGTTAGATTCTGTTATAAGCTCTTATACATCAGAAACAGGCTGAGATCTTTCCAATTTTTTGTTGGATAATATATTTGAACTCCTTAAGGGGCTTTCTAGATGCATATAATATCTGGCATCCTACTTTATTTGTGGGTGATTTTTGGCGGTAACATGTAGATAAGTGTTTTCTCACAGCTTAGTTGCAGAGCCTGGATCTTTGCAAAATGCAAATGTTTTTTCCTTAAGTTCTAACTATTGTAGTTTCTCTTATGGGAGGACAGGTTTATGCATTTGTGATTGGTAAAACTCTTCGAGCTTGGGATAAAATTGGCTGTCCGGTTTCTGTTATCGATAATGAGACTCTTCACTCAATCGACTGGTCAAAGTATGTTAGATGCAAGAACGTTTGATTCTATGTTAATGATCATCTTGAAACTGTTAAATCTTACATAGACTTAAAATATTCTTTGAGCATTGAATAACGCCTGATGAGCTTTTACTGATGAGGGCAAAGTGCTTCTATTTTCATTTTATTTAGTTCAGTTTATACTGAAATCTACACAGTAGATGTTTTGGTCAAGTTTGTCATTCTCTAGTGCGGCTATGTTTCTAGTTGATGTATATTCTTTTGCTGAAATTTTACAGTTTTGTTGGGGTGCTATTGACCTCTCTTGAAGACAAAATAGTAGTTTCAAGGTAAACATTTTTGCTCTTTTCTGTACTGTTATTATCATGTTTCATGCTTTCTATTTTTCTCCAACAATTAATGAGCTTCCCATTGAAATCAGTGAGAGATTGAACCTATAATTGTAACTGGCATGCCTTGTTTTCTATTGATTTATTTATAGTTGCGATGAGTTTTGCAGGTAGCCAAATAAGTGGTGCAAAGTATTGAGCTTCCTCTGCTTTATAATAGAATTTAAACCTTATTGTTTTGAACTGCTACTCACTTTACTTAAAGGCTTTTGGAGATGAGTCTGTTCTTGAATGTGATCATTGAGCACAAAAAACTGCAATCACAGAGGTCTTTGTCTATGTTAGAAATTTATATCGAAGAAAGGTTATCATTCAAATATTGCATAATTACTGGTCCAGGAATCTGTGGTGTACTCAACCTATAAAGTATTAGCTGTAACTCATAAGAAAACTGTACTATTTTATATGCTTATTATTTCATGCACTTGGATTATGTTGAGAGACAAACTCAATGTCTGCTTTCTTGTGTTTGTCTTGATGTTTGCCCTTTGTCCTATATATTTAATGAATCATTTATTTCTTGTGTCTTGGCCTTAGTTCTGTATACTTCTCCAACTCTCTATTATGATATAAAGGGTGTCAAACAAACCCCTTTTACTAGTTGTTTGGTTCTTGGGCTAACTTGAACAATTTTAGCTTAAGGGTGCACACACACACACACACACAGAGGAAAAAGCTATTAATACCATTAGGTTGTCACCCAAAATGAATAGTAATTTCGGTTACATTCCCCGCCGTCAGATCTTGTTGGGTTGTTGCAAATTCATTTGACTATTTGAATTTTATTATTATTTCTTACAAATCATATTAAACTGAAATTTTGTGGTTTTTTACAACTTATTTGGACACACTAGAATAAAATATGGAACAAATATTTTCAAAAAAATAAAATAAAAATAAAATGACCAAAATACCCCTGAAATATTTCAGTGGTATTGAATATTTTTTTTCTGGTGTAAAAGGGTGTTGAGTGTACATGCTCAAATTTTCAACTTCATTGGATAAATAACAGGATTAAAAATTGAATAGTAACATTACACTCTAAATCATCTGGTCAAGATCTGAAGGCTTGGCCTTTGGTTACAGTATAGGCCTCTAGGTTATCAATCTTTATGTATATACAATATGATTATGATTTCATTATTCATATCCTCATAAAATAGAACTATAAAGCGGCAAAATGTCCTAAACTATTTGCTGGTTCCATTTCATGATAGTTAAATATCAAGCTGAAAGAAGTCATAGTAGCCCCTCTAAAAGTATCAATTGTGCTTTTGTTGCCATCAAAATTTGTATCCATTTAGACTTTCAAAGTTCGAATACACCTACTCAAAACACTAAAGAAGATCAATTTCGTGTCGATGACATAATCGATTCTCTATGTAGAAAACCAGTGTCGATATGGGTGTAGGGAAGTGTCTGACCCTGTGTGATATGCACATAGAAGAATCCAGGCAGCATTGCTGCTTTGAGTAATTTTTTTTCTGTTATTAAAGGGGACCTTCTTGTTCTAACCTCATTATTCTCTTCTACAACCCCTTTATTTTTTTTCTTGTAGACCCCTTTTCTGATTCTGATTAGAAGCTATTGTAGGAGTATTTTCTACACGTTATTTGCATGTTGTAGAATTTGTGAAACTCCCTCATCTATAATATAACTTGCACTATTCCCTCCAGTTCTTTTGTTCTATAATAATTTGCATAAGTTCCTCATTGGAGGCACGCATGCTTCCTGTTATGGAGCATGTTTGACCTGTGCCATTAAGGAGACATTTTGGGAACACATCCATTGCTCTTGCCATGGAGATAACTAGAGCAGCATTGGAAAATCGTATTTAATTTTTCTTCAATTTATGTCAGAAGTAGGCAACTGTCAGGAGGATGGCAAGGTACACCTCAACAAGGGCCTGGTCTCCGGTAACATGTAAAATCACAGACTTGATGCCATCGTTCCCTGGTGCATCTGCATTAGTCTTACGTAAATATGACATCTGGAAGCACAAATGTGAACAGTCTCCTCAAAATTCATGGTCGGTACAAAGAGGGTGGCATCTCTTTGCATATCCATCTAGTGACATTGACTTGGATTTTGCTTTCTAGATGGAGTTGATATGGAATTCTCTTTGAATTGAATTGGCTCGCTTGTTGAATTTTTAAAAAATCATTCTACCGCAGGTTTGCCAAGTTTTATTGTCAAAGAATGGTCTGAACTATGACTTGACTGAACTTTATAGTGTTTTCACTTGGTGTTTAAATTTTCTTTCATTTGACAAAGCATTACCTGTTTCTGACTGAGTTAAGTTGTCCATTTATAGAGTCCACTTCATTATTGGAATTAGCATTTAATATAAAATGTGTTTCCTATGGGTATGTAAATCGAGTATTTCTTTTTTGGGAAACATTTATATAAGGTTGCAACCTTAAAATGTGAATCACATGTGCACCTAAAAAATTTTAATGTTGAAAAACCCTCTGATTGATCATCTCGATATCGAGATGTATGAATATTAAAAAAACAAAGTTTTTGAGTCCAAAAATAGTGCATCTTGCAACACATTATCTAGATTGTCCAATTTCATGATTTTCAGATGTTTATAGATCTACTTGATTTTAACCATTATTGGAGTTTAAAATTTTCTAATTAGATATGAAAATAGGTTTTAAGATAATCCTAAAAAATTTTTACAGAAAAATTATATGTTATGATAAAATTTAGAGGTGCACCTTAATTGGATTGTTTAAGGTTGCAACCTTAATTTGCATTTATTCGTGAATAGCGTAAGTGTAAGGCTGTAAGGCTGTTCTTGTTTGGTGATCTCTCTTAAATTGTTGGCATATTTGTGTTGCATGTTTATATTATTAAGGAATTAGATACTATGAGACCATTATCTTTGTTACAAGGAGGTTACAATTGCTACTGGCCATTAGACGTCAAACTAGATGGTTTGGGATATGACACAAAGTTTTACAATTTTTTTTTTTGAACTTTTGGGTCTAATAAATGACACATTCACAACCACATGATTTGAAATCTGATGGATAAGTGTGATTGTGACCCCTTTGTATTGAAAGTAAATGATCTCTTTATATGTTTTCCCTAATATTAATTATTTAAAGAGACATTGAATTTCAAATATTCTGCAGCCTCATGCAAGAGCCGTTTCTTTCCGTACCGCTTATTTGGATTGTGCAAGAAGACACTCTTGGACAGTGTCTTCCGTTGTATGAAAAGAATAGATGGGCTGGTCTTGTTAGCGAGTGGATAAGTGCTTTTAGCAGGGCCAATGTTGTGGTCTTTCCAGATTTCACACTTCCAGTACTATCTCTGGTCTTTACTTCTTTTCAGTTTGAGCGTGTAAAGGTCTACATGTGCAGGCACGTGTGTGTGCTTGCACATCGTTTTTTTGGGTGGATTTGGCACTTTGACCCTGCTTGGTGTTCTGTTTTCTGTGGCAGATGATGTATAGCAAACTCGATACTGGAAACTTTTATGTTATTCCTGGATTGCCAGTAGAAGCAGGGGATTCAGAAGCCCGCGATCTGGGAGATGTAAATCAGCTTCGAGAAGACAATAGACTTAAAAAAGATGATCTGATTGTTTTTGTCACTGGGAACCCTTTTGCCAACAATGGTTCATCTTTGGAATATGAGGGGGCTATTCATTCAATAGTATCTTTTCTAGTGGACAAGTATATATCATTCAAATTCTTTTTCTTTCGTGGAAATGCTAGTGATGGTGGTCTGGAAGCTATGAAGGTATTTTGTTGATATTTCATATTATTGGAAATAGAATGTATCATATGAATTATACTTTTATCCATACATTGACATAGCAAACGTTTATTTGTTCTTGTTGTATGTGTTTTTGCATAATGTTTTGGGCAGGATGGTAGACATCTCAAGAAATGGTCCCCTTTATCTCATGGATAATGATATACATGCCTTGCAAGTTGGTAGAATTTAGTTGGTGGACAGGGTATAGTGATTCTTTCTTATGCTTTCAAAGAGAAAAACAATGAATTCTATTTAAGATACTTCTTTTGAATTAAAGATACATGAGATACCTGGATCGGCATACGAAGTACGTACTATTTAATTGCAAGCTCTTCTGGCCTTGTAGTTTCACTATTTAATTGCAAGCTTTGACAAGCCGATCATGAGCTCCTGCATGAGAGACTATGGGTCTCGTTGGGTTGGTTTGGGAAGATAGTCGAGGATCATGGTTACTTTGCTCATGTGGAGTGCCTTGATAATCACTTTTCTTGACCCATTGATGCCAATCCACTTTAAATATTTTGGTTACAATTTAAGAAATGTTTCATGTGAATTTTAGATTTTTTTTTAATTTTTAAAAATCATTTTCAGCAGTATAAACCCTTATTTTGATATTCTAGTATTATAGAGGGGCTAGTAGCAACATGTTTGGGGTCCTTGGATCTAGGTCCACATGTGCGCAACACCCACATGTGTGGAATGTGGAGCCCATAGGGGCCCACACATTCCATATAGAGGTGGGATGCCTCGTCCTCTCTCAGAAATTATTTAAAAATAAATGTCAACCTTTTCTTCAAAAAAAAAAGAAGAAATTATTTTAAAAATAAAAAGAATCTTTCTTTTAGTAGGAAAGCTTGAGGAAATCTTTGAAAATGATTGTATGTTATTTTTATGGGAGTAAACTAACATTTGGTTTTGGAAACATTCTTCAAATCTTTGACCCAATCTTTTGACTTTGACTTTCTACCATCTTTGCGATCGAAAAGGGCGTTCTAGTCCAAATAAGAGATATGTTTTGATTAGTCTTATCCTTGATTGACTAGAAGTCGATGTGGGTCAAAGATTCATGGTATACGGTTCCTAATTTCCTCATTAAATCATGATGGCTGATTCTTGAGATGGGTAGCTCAACTTTGTTCTGCTCTAACCTCACATATACGTAGAATCCTCTATTGGTCTTATATGATGAGTCACAATTAGATTAGGTGTACCTAAAACCTCCCTTGGAGGTTCTATAAAGGGGAGTGGTTAGGTACCTCGATCTCGCCATCTGGGTTGCGATGATCTGGTGGTGTGGCTCCAGGTTCGAGTCGAGCCTGGGACCAGAGATCCTTCTCGGGAATCGCATAAAGAGGAAGCGGACAGGGATACCAACCGGTGAGAGAGGAATTTGATCGTGAGGCGGGACTTACTTTATGTGGGTTCGTGACACTCTCGGACTGCTCGCGTGGGTGCCCTCTTAGATCGCGAAGAATGCCCCCTGGCCTGAGGCTGCTTTGGAATCGCCTCCCTTGACCTGTTTCTTCCTTCTTGCATCCACACGCACTTTAAGGGTACAGACAAGTGGGTCAGAAGACCCCACCTTGTCTTTGGGCGAATGCACACAAGCGTGTGCATTCAAAAGGAAAAAGGGGGAATGGTGCCATTGAGTCCTTGTCAATTGGATAGCCTTTCGGCGTCTTCTTAACAAGGGACTCACGACATCGTTCCTAAGTAGAGAGTGAGAGAAAGGGAGTAAGATGGAGATAATGAGAGAGGGAAGAAAAGAGATAAGAGGCAGAAAGAGAAGAGAATAGAGAGAGAAAAGAGAAACGATGACTAGTTTGGTTTTCACCCAGTTCTTCAGAAAGAGAGGAAAAGTGGAGAGAGAAAAGAGAAACAAAGGCTAGTTTGGTTTTCACCTAGTCTTTCAAAGAAGAGAAGAAACAAGAAAGAATGAGAGAGAGAAAAGAGAGACGAAGGATAGTTTGGTTTTCACCTAGCACTTCAAAAAGAGAGAGAGAAGAAAGTAGAGAGAGAAAAGAGAGACAAAAGGGATGAAGGTTAGCTTGGCTTTCGCTAATCCTTCCAAAAGGGAGAAGCGAAGAGAATGAAATAAGAGAGAGAGTGGAAGAGAGAAGAGAAGGAAAAGTGAGAAGGAAGAGAGAGACGAAGAGAAGAGAGAAGAGAAAGAGGAAGAAAGAGAAAAGAAGAGAAAGAGGAAGAAAGAGAAAAGAAGAGAAAGAGAAGAACGAAGAAAGAGAGGAGAGAGAAATATTAGAGACGACAGGTAGACCCTACCGTCCCTAGGAGAAGAGAGAGAAAAGAGAGAAGAAGAAGAGAGGTGAGGGCGGCGGGTAGACCCTGTTGTCTCAAAGATGAGAGAGAGTTTGGGATGGTGGGTAAGACTGTCGTCCCAGAGATGAGAGAGAAGAGAGAAATTTTAGAACGGTGGGTAAGACTGCCGTCTTAGAGATGAGAGTGAAGAGAGAAAGTTTGGGACAGTGGGTAAGATTGCCGTCCCAGAGATGAGAGAGGAGAGAGAAATTTTGGGATAGTGGGTAAAACTGTCATCTCAGAGATTAGAGAGAAGAGAGAAAGTTTGGGATGGCGGGTTAGCTTGTCGCCCCAAAGAGGAGAGAGAAAGAAGGTTCGGGAAGGTGGGTGAGCTTGCTGTCCCGAAGAGGATAGAGAAAGAAGAGAGATAACGAAGACAGTGGCTGAGCCTGCCACTCGAGAAAGGACTCGGGCTGCCGTCTCAGTCAGTAGAGAGAAGACAAGAGGGAGAGAAAGGAAAAGACAAGAAGAAGAGAGAAGAGAAACGAAGAAGAGAAAGAAAAAGAAAGAAGAAGAGAGAAAAGGGAAATAAGTAGAGAGAAGAGGAAATAAGAAGAGAGAGAAAAGGAAAGAAGAACAAAGAGAAGAGGAAATAAAAAGAAAGAGAAGAGGAAAGAAGGAGCGAGGAGAGAGAAAGAGAGAGTTTGGGATTTCTAGAATACCAGCATGCATGTATTGGAACTGTGCAAACAACAACTATTTTTGTTACCTTCTTCCCAAATTTTAATATCCCCATCAGAGACCCTCACCTAAGCTCAGCCTTTAAAGTTCAATTGCAAATCACAGGCACCAGACAAATTGAAACAACCACTGTAGCTACACTCCATTACCAAATGGTGTATAGATTACAGAATCATGCCTTTGACATGGTTACTCCTCTTTCCCTAGAGTAAGAAAACAAAGTCTTGTTTATAAAAGTAGATAACAATTCCCAACTTGTCTGTCATTATATTCCTAGACAAATCTCTAGAATAAGACTATTAGAATTGATTCCATCTACATAGGTGACAAATTATGAAAATCTGCAAAGTCAAGGAAGACCTCTTCAACAAACTGATTCCAGGATGACAAGAAATCCATCAGTAATGCTTCAGAATCATGGAAGTAGAAGAGAATTCTTCTGATTCATCTGTAGAACTAACTTCATCTTGAAGATTCTGTTGGATATGTTAAGTTCTTTAAAAAAGAACTTACATGATTGGGATTTTCTGAAGGGATGGTCATATGGGTTGGAACAGAAGAGGGTACAACATCTGAAACAATGATATCAGATTCTGTATCAGAATTCTAAATCATCTGAGTTTCATTTTTTGGTTGAGGGGATGTCTGGGGAATCTGTGTAACCACTGGTGTAGAGGCTAGCTGGGAACTTGGTATAGGATAAGAAGATGAAGATGGTACATTTGAGCTTTGTCTCTTTTTTAATTGTGGAAATATCAAATGCTCAAGGAACTGTCTCTTAGCTTCAAATGTTCTCAATGGTCTAAAGCTATAGTTTCTTGGAGGAATTAAACCAGTTGGAGGGTAAACGGTTCTGGTTGGAGGAAATGGGTCTGGGTTTCTTAAAGAAGGGTATGTTTGAGAAGTTGGTATTGGTAACAGAGGGTGATATTGAGTTTGGAATTGGTGCTGGGACTGGAATTGGTGCTGGGATTTCCAAAGGTCTTTTTCCAAACTTTGAAGTTGTTTTTCCAAAGAAGCTTTTTCTTGCCCTTTTTGTACCAGTAAATAGGACTGTTCATTAATTTCTTTGACTGTGTACAAAAGATTCATTAACTCTTCATGTAAGAGCTGAATTCTTTCTTTCAATTGGTGAATCAAGCTGACTAATCCCTGTACTTGAGTAGACATAGCATTCTGTTGTTCTTCAATCTCGAGTAGTGCTAAGTTACGAGATTTGGCATTTTCAGATTGCCAATTCAGATTAGCTTCTGCAGGTGAGATGGATTTTTGTATTCCATTTGGGTCTCTCATTGTGGGATTTTTAATTTTCCAAACATGTTTCTCATTTTCTTGTGGTCTTTTGAAATCATGTAAAGGAGGAAAATTTGTGGTATCGCTTGAACTTTGCGGGTCAAAAGCTAAACAACTTGGGATGTTGTTTTTATCTGAATCATCCCATCCTGAAGGGATGATTTCTGAAATCTGAGGTTTGGGTTCATCTTTAGAACTACCATATGTGACATAGTAGTTCCATTTTTCTGCACATTCATCAAGTAATCCAACATAAGGGTCACCAGTAGTATATCTTTCATGCAACATCTGTTGTGATGACTTTTTCTTTTCTCTTCCTTTTTTCTTCCTTTTTCCTTTGGAAAATCATTTTTCTTATCTGGTCTTTAAGACATGAATTACAGTTGCAAAACAAACCAATGATGTTTATCAGCTGTTCTTTGTTCCTAAATTGGGTTTCCATTTTTGTCAAAGGTGACCATAGGAACCTTTTCCAATAATCCATGAAACTGGGTTGGAAATATCTCTCTGGTTTGCTCAATTGGCTGATGAGTTAGAAAATCTATTCTAACTATTCCATCCATTATGAATTTCCAGTTTGGCTTGTTCCAAAAGTTCTGGATTTAAACCTCTGTGTGAAGCTTTTGTAGGGTTTATATCCTCATTCTTCTTATAAGGTAATTTGACATAAAAGTTTTGGTTTCTCCAAAGAGGATTGGTACATTTTTTGAGAAACTCAGTATGAGAATTTGCACAACAGTTTGTCAAAATCTTTTGTCTAACTATTTCTAGGCTTGGTGTTTTAATCTATGGATGCGATTCAGGGTAGGGTCAAGGATTTGTAGTGTAGTCCTTTGTAGGTCCATTGAAGTTTACCTGATGAAGAACATCAAAACCAAGCAAAAGTTCTTTGTTGGGTAAATAGGACCCTAACAGTTTGTGTTGGATTACCAGTTTGGGGAAAAGTTTAATCAAAATGGGTTTGCTGATCTGGTTTATGGTAAATTTTTTTCCATTAGCAGCTCTAAAGGTCTTGTGGCATGGTTCCCAAAATTGCTTTGGCAGTAAATCTGGTTTTAAATTACTAGTAGATGCACCTGTATCGAAAAAGCCAGTGATTGACAATGGTTTAGCATAATATTCTGGCAGTATTTGAACCATGGCTATTGGTGAAGGCTGCAAGGGTAAACTGACTATATCTGTCTCATTTTCCTGTGGTAACAAGATCTCTGAGGAGTCTGTTTTGCATATTTCATTGACTTCATTTTCTTCTGAATAATATGCAATAGACAATAATGTTTTTGGGGACTGCTCATCGTCTAATGAAAAAACTGATTCTAAATCATCTTCGATTTCTTCATTCATTACCTGTGAAAGGAGATGAATGATCTTGGCGGGTAGACCTTGCAGTCCCAGAGGGAAGAGAGAAAGAGAGAAGAGAGAGAGAAAGACAAGAGGAGAGAGAAAATTATCTCAATGGATCGCAAGGGTACCATCCCAAGTTTTCTCTCTTCTCTCTTTCTCTCTAAAAAAAAAAACTTGACCCAAACAGAAGCCAAAATTTTTGATTAATCAAAAGTGGTCCTTCAATGTTTACATCACGTACATTTATAGGAGTTTCATCCAAACATGGGTGGATGCCCAAAAGTTGACCTAATTGTTGAAAAATAGCATTAAAATGAATTAAATAAAAATAAAAAAATAGGGGAAAAATGACGAGTTTGCCTCTTGCTCACAATTCCAAAATTCTGAATTGGCCCCTCCAATGGCCATGCACGTTTTGCATCTTTTCGTGGCCCGTTTGGGGTCTTTCCGGCCTTTGTCCGGCCAAAAGAATATCGCTTTCTTGATCAACTCGAGGAGACGGTCGTTTTGGTATGCATCTCGAGCCGTGGATTAGGGTTTTAGGCCATGATCATGGTATGCGAAAAACATGAGAAACGTGAGATCTTTGATTCAAGATCTTGCTCGTCTCTCAATGTTTTTTCGTCGATTTCTTCATCGTAGATTGATGAGCAAGTTGTCATGAATGTTTTGCAAGAAGAACGGCTCGATTTGGTGTCCGAACGACTGTTTTTGAAATTAGGTATTTTGGCCGGAATTTGGTTTTCGGTAACCGGAAAGTGCAGCAATTTTATCCTTGTCGTGCGGCAAATCTAACCGTTCATCACGTACGAGGTTCAGCTCGGGTGAAGCCCTTGACGCTGTGGTCGCAACGGAACTGGTTTCAGTCCGATCCGATGTGCGAGCATCGTGATGTGGCTGCTTGATCAAGGAGCGCGTTTGCTGAAAATTCTGCAAGTTTGCTTCGAATTGTGATCTTCTCTCTAGGTTTTCTCTCGGCTCGGGCCACATCGTGGGGCATGCCATATATCAAATCGATCGGGCTGTCGAGACAAACATGCTCCCAAAATTTGGGATTATGCCGACCCAGGACAAAGAAGATACGAGTGTCCAAAGTTGAGCCCGAAATAAAAAACCTCAGTTTCCATTAGTGGAAACTGGTTCACTGAAGGTGCACCAAAAAGTGTGCGATCTATCCGTTTTGGGTAATTTTGCCATAACTTGGTCTAGAAACGTCCGATCAAGCCAAAACTTGATCCCTGTGGGTTTTCGACGGTTCCGGATCCAATGGCGGTGGTCCCATGATGGTTTGAAGTTGCGGCGATAGGGCTGTAGTTATAAGGTCCATTTTTATCACACTAGAAGCCGAATTTTAGAAACTGTTTTTGCATCTGCACTGCCTTAAACTCGTTGGATCACAACAAAAGTTGGCAGGTGGTCTTAGGAAGCATTCTTGGGCCATTCTGATATTGTCGAAATTTTCACTCTGGATCATGGCTTATTCACCTACAGCTTCCGTAGTCCACAGGCATTTTGGTACCTGCAGAGCTAGGTCGCAAATTGCTCTCTTTATTCGAACCGAGGATACAAGTATTGAAAAATGCCCTCAAACAGGGAGGTCTCTCCCATTCTAAACACCTGCTTCTAGCCTGTCTCTCTACTTTCTCCTCCACATCACCCCATTCTCTCTTTCTCTCTCTCTCTCTCTCTCCCCCTCTAGTCTCTAAGGGGTGGCACACATCACCCTAGGAAGCTAGGGGTGGCATGTCACCCATAATTTTGGAAAAGGGGCATATGCCCCCCTAATTTGACCAGGCGAGGTGCTGCTTGTAGAATGCCCTAGAAAGGTCCAAAAGGGGTATAAAAAAACTCCAATTCCTGTTTATTCTCTCAGATCCTAGATTTGAAAGGTGTTGCCTAAAGAAGCTTTCCGACTCTAAGATTACAGCGGGACCAATAAGATTAGTGTGTGCCATCGATTAGGTAATTGGGTTTGAGGTGTATCGTCCTAAGGGGATGACCCTAAGCAAACTCAAGTAAGTCTCCTTGGCTGTTCTAAGTTTCAGTGATTATTATTCAATTTATTGCAATTTATAAGAATATTATTTGTATCAGAATTCATAGTTTAAGTGTGTATTTAGTTCTTAGATTTTGTAATTTTTATTTGGCAGTAAAAATAAAGATCCTATGTTGTATTTAGGCTTTTATTTCTTGTTTGCAGCATTGCTTTGTGACACTTGTACGTGGAATTCCAATATATTAATAAAGAAAAAGGGAAATTTTTTTACTCTCTTGTATTCTACATAGCCATTTCTTTCAGGATGGTGGATGCCACAACATGACATCTCGAGTTATATTCCAACCATGGATAGGGAACTCTTCCCTTTTGAACCAAAAAAAGACCAATAGGTCTGCATTAAGGTGTCCACCACGCATTGTAAAACTAATTCTTGATGGTGAACATTGGGAAAGGCAAGAGTAGGTGGTGAGAACCGCAAAGGAGAGATTATTCTCTTCTTATGATCGTTGGAACCGTGCGATGTAAACAAGGCATAAGTTCATGTTGCATTGACAGATCTGCCAATCCTGAATCTACAAAGGCCAACTATTTTGGTTGAAGGTGATTTAGAGAATCATGCACTAACAAGAAGCAGATAGCCAATGGGGATTGACGTACATCCTCAAAGAGATTTTTCTGCTGTGTTTTAATCAAACTGTGATCACATTTGGGTTGATCTTGCTGATTCTTCGACAAAGGAAGGAACCTCTTGCTCACATCTTACAGTCACTTGAGTGGATCATGAAGTACAAACCAATTTTGTAATTGACCCTGATTAGAGATATATAGACACAATATATATAATTCATACAGCAACAATAAAGGTAATTTTCATGAACCAAAAAAAACTAGAGTTATTCATCAAAGAAAAAAATACATAACATATATAATTTATTTGTTGCTAAAATAATTATGTATATAAATGGTAGAGGGCAACATAGCTCAACTAGCAGGTAGTTGGGGGCGCATGTTTAATCCTTGATGTGTCAAGTGTGATTCGGCATGGACCCTTATTGAGTTCATAATGAGAAACAATGAGACTACAAGTGAACCACGCGGAGTCACTGTTTAACTAAATCAATTTAAATTGCAGTTGTGGGTTTGCTCCTAGCTTATGAGAAGTGAGAAAGAAGATATGGCAATTATGCATTTTTCAAAAAGAATGAATAGATGAAGGCTAATTTGCTCTTGAATGAACTCTAAATCGTAGTTGAAAACCAAGGGCAAATAATTTGTTGCAAACAATAATAATACTGAAAGGCTTTCTTAAGAATTTAGTTATTCAATGTTTTTGTCTGTCAAATTTCTACTTTATTAGAATGCAATATATATTTTCTAGGGCAAAATAACACTTGAACTATTTGTTGGCACGAGCCAATCAGGAACCCCTGCGTGAGACTGTGGTCATGGATCTTGTTGGATTGGTTTGAAAAGATTGTTGAGGATCATGGTTACAACATCAAGTGGAGTGCCCTGACAGTCACTTTTTTCGACCTATACCAGTCCACTTATAGATATTTTGTTTTTAGTGTAAGAAATATTATGTGGAGTTTAAAAATTTTCAGATTTTTTCAATTGTAAGAAACCTTGAAAGGGCCTTTTAGAAAATTTTATTTTGTGGATGGGCTAGTTAGTACACATGGGGCCCTTGGATCTAGTTGCACATGTGCACCACACCCACAAGGGTGGGGCGTGGAGAGCATGGGGCCCACACCTCACCTATGGAGGTGGGATGCCCCCTCCTCTTTTCTTTTGTTTTTGTTTTAAAAATAAAAGGTATTATGGTTGGTTAAGAAATGGATATTATTTCCCCATTTTGTGAGTGTTAGTTTTTGAAAATATCTTTGATAGGGTTGAGAATGGGTCGGATTGGGTCTAGATCCATTGGGATCCAGATTTGGATTCGTAAAGTACACATGGGATCCATATCCAGATCTGAAAAGTATACATGGGATTAAGATCCGGATCCGGACCTTATCGAATTCAAAAAAATTATTTTGTATATTATATTATATCTATAAAATAATATAAATTAATAAATAACAAAAAATATTATATAATATGCATATAATAATATATAACAAAAAAATACTATATAACATATATGTATATCAACATTCGTGATGAGTTTTGGCAAAATTTTATGTTGGCTGCCTACCTAACACAACCATGCCCCTTTACTCAGGCATGGAATGGGTTAAGGGAAAGTTTAAAGTCATCACCCTTCTTAGACCATATATGTATATATAAAATAATATATAGTATTCTAATAACGGTTGGATCCAGATCGGATTAAATCTTTTATTCTTTTCGACTTTCTACAATTTTTGGGAGACATAAAGGACGTTTTAAAAAATTGCTTCAGATTTATGTCTTCTCTCACCTCACATATTTCCTAAATCTTATTTGTCATGATGAGTCACAAATTGGATAGGCATACCTAGGGCCTTAGAGGCCTAAGGAGGGGATCCCCCTCATTCTCTACATAATTTTTTCTTAACCTCTCTCTCTCTCTTCCCCTTCTCTCTCCTCTACAGCCAACTCTCTCTTTCTCTTGGCACACCAACCCCATGAGGGCCTAGGGTTGGCATGCACCTCCACCACACCCTGCCTTAGTCTAGGTTAGGGGAGGTGCCGTAGAATGGCATGCTCCAAAGGTCCAAAAGAGGTCTAGGAACCCTAATCGTATTTATGCTCTCAAAGCCCCAAATTTGTGAGGTCTTTGCCTAAGGAAGCTTCCCAACTCAGAAAATTCAGCAAGGTCAATCGGATCAAGTACGCCATCAGATAGGAAATCGGTTGTGAGGTGTACTCAGTCCTCAGGGGGCTGTTTGGTTTTATTTTTTAACAATTCTTTGCTTATTTATTTGGGTATTCAGGAACATAATTTATTCTAAAATTTATAGTTAAAGCTTGTATTTCAATTCTGGATCATGTTTATTATAATTGGCAGTAAAAAGAAGTATCCTAGGTTGTATTTAAGGTTTTATTTCTTGTTTAAAATAAAGTTTTGTGGCACTTATAAGTGGAATTCAATACATTAAGAAAGAAAAGAGAATTTTTTATCTTACTCCATGTTAGCTATGTGACCTTTTCAAGGCCTTAAAGCCAAGAGTCTTACGCTTAGTGGGAGTTAGAGAGAGACCGAATCTAGGTGTTTGGCACATTGGGGCTTAGATTCATATACCCCGAGTATTTGAGGCATTGAGAGTATGCGTTTTGAGAGTGTGAACTCTCGGGGAGGTGTGAGGATCACCTCCTAGTCAGGACTATATTGATTAAAATGCCTCATAGTTGATGTGATAAACCAGGGCTTGGAGAATCCAATTGAGAATAATAGAACCCGAGTATTTAAAAGATTATTTGCCCTGTATGGAATGATCGGCTCATGGGACGTGAGCCCGTATCCTGACACGAGACCGTTTCCATAGCATATGCACCCAAAGTCATATGGGGAAACTATTCTTCTATAGTATTATCCGACTTGGAAGAGCTAGTGTACATGTGCTTTGAGAGGACCCCTATATTTGAGTAGGAAAATGTTCCACAAGGGTGCACCAGTAATCCATTGAACCTCCGGTGATGGGAAACTTTGGCTCATCAACTTTGATATGACCAATTATGTGTCCCTACCATAAACTGTGGAGCATAGGTCCGTTGTGTCGATTTAAGACACTGGTGGAACGTCATTCGGGTTAGCCTAATGGAAGACTCCGACTAGTGTTATAAGTCTAGAGATCTGATTTACCTTTGGCCCAAATTAATCTAAAATTGATGAGAAATTTTTTTATATTGATGCGAAAATGTGTAATAATGTTGAAAAATCATTTAGAGAATTTTTGGGATTTTTGGAGAATTTTTTGAAACTTTTAAAACACCAAAAATTATTTTATTGAAATTGTTTGGCCAAAATAACGATCGAGAATGAGCCATGGGGATGCCACGTGGGTCCCAAGTGGCCATAAGGATGCCACGTGGCACCCCACACCCCCTTGGGCAGTGACATCATGCTGATGTCATGCCCATGCGTGGGGGCATTGTTGTCTTTTGTAATTTGGTTATATTATGTTTATTTAAAACATTATATTTTATAATGTTGTGATTTAAGTGAGTTATTTTGTCATATGGTGTTTGTTCACATGTGGTTTATTTGACATAGGTGAAGTTATGGGATTTTGAAAATTAATTAGATTTAATATTATTATCCACATATGATTTTATGGCGTATGGGTATATCTTATGTGGCACCACCTTGTAGGCTTGACCCATGTGAACCTTTAGTGTTGTTGAAATCCTATTGGTGGTGTCGTAAGATATTTTATTCACATGTGTGGATGTCCCATATTACTTTTATGTCCATGTCTTTGTCTTTTATTAACTTTAAAAAATTATTCAAAAGCCATGGGCATAAGTGTAAACATGAATTTGGACTTAATGAGAAATAATACATGGAACTAAGGGCTTTAAGGTAAAATGACTACAAACCTAGGTTTTAAGGAGTGAAGGGTGTCAAAAGATCATCCATTGATCTTGGTGATAAGATATAGATGAGTCCTCTCATGTGCCATTAATCTTAGGCATCAAGGATCAAAATCAAATCCATCTTTATGATCTATTTATAAAAACAACTTATGGGAGCAATTATAACCCTAACTTGTGTATTCCCTCCAAAGAGAGACAAAGAGAGCCCCCTTGACAAAAAGGTGGCCACCCATGAGACTATCTTTTTCTTTGAGCTTTCATTTGAA
The DNA here is from genome assembly GCF_054954075.1 of Amborella trichopoda. Lineage (NCBI taxonomy): Eukaryota > Viridiplantae > Streptophyta > Magnoliopsida > Amborellales > Amborellaceae > Amborella > Amborella trichopoda. Next base: position 7,338,370 of record NC_142344.1, read on the forward strand.
ACCCTTCTATGGAGTAGTCACTCATTTGTGTGATCAAGCCCATACTATTGCTTCACTAAGGTTTTTTTTTTTTCTGTATTTTAATTCCTACCTCATTTCCATTATCAAATCTTGCTGTAATTCTTAATTTACAGTAACTTTCTTCATTTTTGGTCATGAGAACTTGATATTTGAAGAGTTCCAAAGCAACAATGTAGTCAATACGTATGCTATGTGTAGCCTAGCTTGTTTACTTCATGATCTTGAGTAGTTTTACCTTGATTTTCTTGATCTTATTTTTCTGGATTTTTTACTGAGAATATACAACTGATGAGAGGTTTATTTCATCATATTTGAGTATATGAAATAGTCCCTTGAGTTTCTTTTTTAATGTTGAAAAGTTCGTGTGGTTCCTTATGGACCACATAATGTAGTTTCACAATAACTTCTTTATTTTGTGTAGTATCTTTTTCAAACTTTTAGCGACTATTTTGATACATGTCTCTCTCATAATTTGATCACCATTAAGTGAAATAAAGGTGATCATTTGCTTCCCATTGGATTGATCTCTATGAGTTATTATTATCACTCGTGCATTAGACAATGGGACAAAATTAAGTCTTCGAAAGGCCCTTTCGTGGCTCGAGCACAAGGGGTTCGAACCATGACTTCCCCCATGTATGTTTGGATGTTAATTTGATGTATTTACAATTATTAAGTGATTCATGATTGGTTAAATTGAGTATGTTAAATGAATATTGAGATTGTTCTTTTATCTTGTGGTATGGGCTTTAATGCTATGCTTTATTAGTTATGTGAATTGAAATCTCATTGGATTATTATGAACAAGTGTATGATGTGTATGAGACATTGTAATATATGATGAGGAAGAAGAATGGAGATGGAATTATCATATAATTTTGATATAATGAGGAATTGCGAGTACAGGTCATGTAATATGTTGTAAAGATGTACATTGTGAATATTGGGATATTGTATTGAGTTTAATTATATTTTTGAGTAAGGGATTTGTAAGGGACCGATTTGGGTTTAATTTTTATTATTCAAATGTGTATAAACTATGTTTGTAGGCTGGAATATATGTATTATGGTTTTGTATTGAGATATTCAATCATTTAAACCCTTGAGTTCTAATACAGTGAAATTTTTTTAAAAGATTGCATTTCTAGCCCATTGGTCGTAGACCACCAACACTCCATTGAATTCCACATAGCCACTTATTTCAATTTTGCACTTGATTGGCCATGCTAAGCCTATATTATCAAGCTTCAATAGTTCAATTGGTTAGGCTTTCATAACCTTGCCTGTATTTAAAGCCTGTTTATGGTGGTGAGTTTTAAGGCAGATGTGATTGAAACATTCTATAATAGTCATGACTTCTTAAAATTGTTAATCCTTTGTGTTGTGATCTGTGATCAGAATATAACTTCATGGTTGGGTCTCCCAGCGGATTCTATGAGGTTTTATGGTGAGAATGACAATGTTGATAATGTCCTATCTATGGCTGACATTGTTCTTTACGGGTCCTCTCAAGAAGAAGAAGTGCTGCCTCCATTATTCCTTCGGGCAATGGGCTTTGGAAAACTAGTCATGGCCCCTGATCTACCTTTCTTGAGAAGATATGTGAGTGTATGAATGTTTAGATTAATAGTTGAATAATTGATCTTTGTTTTTGGCTTTAGTGATCTTCATTTGTGCTAAATCAACACTTACGCAGATCCAGAATGATGTTAATGGCTTGATCTATCCCACGAATGATGCTGGGAGTTTGACTGCAATTTTCTCAAAACTTTTTACGCGTGGAAAGCTGAACAGGCGTGCTTATTTACTTGGTTCTACTGCAAGGTTACGTGTAAGATACATGATCGTTTTGGATTTTATCACTAGTTATGTGAAACTTCTAGAGAATGTTGTCCAGTTTCCTTCAGATGCAAGGCTGCCAAAACCTGTTTTAAGACTCCGTGCTCCTGATGTGGAATGGGCATGGAAACTTATAGGCGATGAAATGAATGCCGGAGACTATCAGATATTAGGGGAGGGTGTTAGAAAGCTAAACATTTTGCATAGAAATTCAAGTTGGATATTTGCTATAGAAGAAAGATGGAAGAGTAGCATGAGGGCATTTGACAATGAGGCTAAGAATTTCACAAAGGACATCCCTACCCAGCAGGACTGGGATGATGCAAGAAATATGGAAATATCCGAAGAATATGAAAGACGAGAAATGGAGGAGGTATTGGTTTTCTTCTTGTGTACTACTTCTATTTTATATAGTCTAACTTGATCCAAGCCAAAAAATAAAAATAAAAAGGTTTCCCTTGGGTGTCACTTTAGTGAGCAATCTTAATGTGTCTCCCTCTTTCATGGATAATGAATGTACAGCTAAATGGGAGGATGGAGAGCGGCGTGGAATCATGGGATGATGTACACAGAAATGCTAGGAAATGTGAAAAGGCGAATTTTGAATCAAATGAAAGAGATGAAGGGCAGCTTGAGAGGACAGGCCTTCCATTGTGTATCTACGAGATTTATGATGGGGCAGGTGCCTGGCCTTTTCTGCACCGTGGTTCACTCTATCGTGGCCTGAGTCTTGTGAGTTCAATAGCTCTCGCAATGTAAAAGTTTCCATTAAAAGCTCCCTATATGCTCTCTTGGCTTCTTGATCTGGTACCCATTTTTCTTCACCTTTTAAAATTATTTCTCATGTATCTGTCATTGCTCTTCATTTCCCTTTTCTTTTTGGGAAATTTGTCAAAATGCTCCTAATATATTAACTATTTAACATTTTACCCATATGTTTTGATTTAATTTCAAATGGCCGTCAAAATACACATGATTTTGACTTGGAATATTGGAAAAAGTGCAAAATGTTAACTAATTTAAAAGTGAACTTCCCTTTATTTTTTTAATTTCTCTCTCATGTACCAGTTATCTTGGGCTCATTGTATCTGCATTTTTAAAATGGTAAAGTCAATTTGATCTTATTGCTGAGAAATTTTTTGACTTAATTTAGATTTAAAATACTCTCTTTATTTTGTGAGTTCCAGATTTCTTTATATCTTGCATCGTGCTATTTATCCCAAAATTTGTGTGGCTTAAGAGCTGTTTTCTTTTCTTTATGTTGTTTTTGTTTGCTGTTGTGTATAGTTTATAGAGGACTTCAGATATATCACTCAAGTAATTAGAGTCGGTCTTGGTTTCTTACAAATGATAGCATATACTCTAGGACTGGTTTAACATTCTTCAGTTCCCTTTCTGTTATATGAAAGCTAATATTGTGTTGCATGCTCATTATTAGGCACTGAGTTAGACCATCTCAGTGATCGTTTATACTTAGTTGGATTCGAAAGACATTGATCTGTGTGCAGCATAATGTTTGGAGAAAAGTACTTATTTTGTATTTATATTTCATTGATCGTCATATGCAAATGTAAGTCTTCATTGAGATGGTTGTAAGTGGTAAACATTTTGGATGCTTATTTCCTGAAGATATATTTTTCTTGGATATGCAAGGTCTAATTCACATGTTCTACTTTATAAAAGCCTTTAGTTGCTTTATTGTGCCACTTCTGTTTTGGGTTCTGTCATTGTCCTGTGCAGTAGTGTTTTTTTTGGATAGGTCAGCGGGGGGATCTAAACTTGGGAAACAATGTTGCAATCAAGCTAGTACCTGAATTCCAATGATGCATTAATTGTCATTGGAAATTTTCATGGACATGGATGGTGCTGCATGCTAGATGACATGCCCTTTTGAGCTACAAAATTAGTTTGCTTGGTTATGAAATACATTAACTTTATCATGTTTGATATCCTAAATCCAAATACAGCTTCCAAAATAATATCCAATGATCATGTGCTTATACTTCAAGAGATAAATTCCTTTCCTAGCTGCCCTTATGGTTTCACCTTGTACGCCTTATATGATATTTCTTATACTATGCCAAATATTTCTGCAGGCATTTCTCTAGTTGATATCTTAAGTTTCCAAGCATTACTTATCCTAGTATCTTCTTTTTGCCTGCTAGTGATTCTATAGGAAGTACTTGCAAAAAAGACGAAGATGATCTATACGAAACTGTGTAGGTTTTTATGGGCTATGGTTGTGTGTGTATCTCCCTGGATATGTAATGCTGGCACCCTTGAAGGTCATATTTTTTAGACATATAGATAGAAGTCTTACCCTTTGAATTGCCTGTCTGCAGTCTGCAGGGTCACGAAGAACTAACTCGGATGATCTGGATGCGGTTGAACGCCTTCCTCTTGTGAATAACAGTTACTATAGGGGTGTTTTTTGTGAATTTGGTGGCTTGTTTTCTATTGCTAATGTGATAGATAACATCCACAAGCATCCATGGATTGGGTTTCAGTCATGGCGTGTCAGTGGAAGGAAGGTTTGTTCCGTGTTCTTTGGTTGATACTTGATAGCTATGTTTGTGGTTTCTTTGTCTATGCAATGTGTTTGCTAAAATTTCCTTCACTGCTTACCGTTGTATATGTAGTCATTTATGGATAATTATGTGTATGTAATTTAATAAAGTTCCACTACGTATATATGTGAATAAGTATACACAACTACACACATTTGTACAATGCAGAATTCCTTTCATGTGCATGCGTAAATTCTTTTGAGATTACCTCTTTCTACTGAAGTGCCAATTACATAAGAATAAGTGCTTGAGAAACTGTGCATTCTAATATATGAATATGTAGTTAAGTATGTGAGTATATGGAAGGCAGACATTAAGTTTTTATATACTCCTTTAGAAACCCATACCCTCCTTTAAATAAAATATTGTTGCGCTTCTGGAATATATATACTAACATATATTCGAACATACATATCATGCCTAATTATATTCATGAATATATGTGCGCTGGCATGTATATGAGTTTATATTCTTTTGCTAAAAGCTTTTCTGATCTACCGATTATATAGGAACAATTTTCCTTAAAATCACATTTGGTTGTTTGTGTATATCCAAGTACTTCAGTGCGAACCTATGTATCCAATGCATCTATATGCTTCATTAACTTATAAATGCCCCTGTTTTATTGAGTAAACTATATTTCAATTACAAAAATCAGTGTTGCATGGACATGGATACCCGTGTTAGTGTTTGATATAGGTATAAGGCATCAGATTCCTCATACCATTAAGAATATGATTCAATGACGTGGCTGTATTTTAAGATATAACGAAATCAGACTTTTTTATTTTTTACTTATATTCCTTTTCATGATGAGGAGCCAAATAAAAATCAATCATCACTCTGTACCTATTTTAAGAGTTTGTATGTGTCTCCTGAATAAAAAAGAAGAAGATCTAGTCTCTAGAATGATGTTGTCAATCGTTACTGAATAAGAAAAAGAATCCAGAAGAATCTATGTTAGTGTGTATGTCGATGTGTCCGGCATGGGTGTCATGCCCAAAGGCCATAAAAACATATGTGGATGGGTAATTCCATATTTAGACATTATATAATTCATTCATGCTTAGCAGTTCTTGCATTGTAGTGTTTTTTAAATTGGTGGCTTGTGTACATTTGTGGATTATTTTATGATCTTTGAAAAATCTTGGTTGCTGTAGATTCGATAGTTAAGATACGTAATATTAATTAGTTACATCCTCCCCAGAATGTACCCCTTTGTCACACCCCAAGAGATTTCAATACAGATATTCTTGAGATGTGACAGTCCAAAACATATATACATCTCTTGATAGGACAAATTTACAATGGCGAGGTTTTACAAAGTAAATAAAAAAAACTAGCACAACAACAATATCTTCCAAGGTTGATCTTGACTAGCACTCAAAATAAATCCGCAGTTATCCTGAAAAAAATGTTTCCCATAGTTTGATGAGTTTGGCTACTCAGTAAGTGATCATCATAATCCTAAAAATAATCATGGTTGAAAGATATCAATATTTTCAAAAATGAGATCTATTAACAGAAATGCATCAACAGTTTCACTTTCAATAAATACATAATTAAGTATAATCCGAATTATTGAAATGCATATAACACTTTAACGGCACTGCATAATTCAAAGGATTTCACAAAATACCCTACTGGCAACCCAAGTAGGTCACCTATATACCCCATCAGCGTCCTAATGGGTCCACTTAATCCCTATCGGCGTCCCAGATAGGTCCACTTAATCCCTGCAGGTCCACTTATACCTCACCGGCGTACCGGATGAGTCCACTTAATCCCTACCAGCGTCCCGGATAGGTCCACTTATACCTCACCGGCGAACTGGATGAGTCCACTTGCATACTTAAATTATTTCTAAATCTTTTTAAACATTCGAAAGTAGCAAATATCATGTACTCAACATATCACTGAAATCATTAATATGAATTTCACTGACACCATTAATAACAGTCACTTTCAATAACATTTCAACCAATCAAATATTTTGGGCTCAAATTTAGAAAGGTAGCAGTTCGTAAAGACATTCTAGCATAATTGCCAATCTAATATGTATAGAAAAACTCTTATAGAAATTAAAGAATACGGAATTATCACAATTTATGGGGTGTTAATTTGCAAATAAACATTTCACAACAATGCTATAATCAAATGCAAAAATATCAATTTTCAGATAATAAGGTAGTCATTTTCACATAAAATTTACAATGTCTAAATATTTAAAAACAGTAAAAAGAAATCTCACAATTTTACTAAAAGCAGAAATATCACATTTATTTCTAATAATTTGATAGTATCTAAAATTTTCTAACAATAGACAAGAAAAATAAATAAATTTATTTTTCTAAGAATTTACAGCATTTAAAATTTCTAACATAGATAAAATATCACAATTTTTATTAAAAAGATTATTTTTTAAGATAATGAGGTCGTGTGCGCATAAAATTTATCGCGCCTAAAATTCATGATAATAAGCAGAAATAATTATTTCATTTTATTTTTAAAAAGAATGGATTATTTTTCGAGACAATGAGGTCACTTACACACAAAACTTATAAAATAAAGATCCTGGACGGAAATATCACTATTTATTAAAAACAGACTATTTTTCAGGAAGACGATGTCACTTACACACAAATATTTGAGAGGGAGCTTCTGATAAAAATTCCGCTAGAGAGAAGAGTTCATTGTGTTCGACCAGAGATAAATATCTCATAAGTTTTCTAAGGTAAGAGTCCTCACCTCTCTGAATTTAAATTCTACTAATATATTATTTTATTCTTTTATTACGTTACAGGTGTGAGCGTTAGCTTACGCTTTAAAGGGTTAAAGCCCACGTCCTTTAGTGGACGTGGCAAGAGCAAGGAAGCAACAAAGCTTTTAAACCAAAAGCTTTTAAAAGTAACGAAGGTCCCTAAGGACCATCATGTTCAAACGAATTGTCATGTATTAAAAGTTTTTTTTTTTTTTTTTTTTTTTTCGAAAGTTTAAGATTGTTACATTCTTCCCCCTTAAAGAAATTTAGTCATTTGAATTTATGTACCTGATTACTAAAAAAGATAGGGATATTTTTCTTTGATATCGTCTTCTCGTTCCCAAGTCGACTCTTCTCTTGAATGGTACTGCCATAATACACGGACTAAAAGAATCTCCTTCTTGCGCAACACTTGCACCTTTCTATCCAATATGAAAATTGGCTGTTCAATGAAGGATAGGTCCTTCCTGATCGGTAAAGGTTCATATTTCAAGATATGAGATGGGTCGGGCTGATATTTTCGTAGTGAAGATACATGAAAGACATTATGGACATTTGCCAATTCGTGTGGTAAGGCAAGTCTATAAGCGACACCTCCGATTCTTTTCAGGATTTCAAATGGTCCGATGTAACGTGGGCTCAGCTTTCCTTTCTTGCCGAATCTCATAATGCCTTTTATTGGTGAGATTTTTAGGAAAACTCGATCACCTTCCTCAAATTCAAGATCTCTCCGTCGGTTATCAGCATAACTCTTTTGCCAACTCTGAGCTGTCTTGAGCCTTTCACGAATTAATGTTATTTTATTTGTGGTTATCTGGACAATTTCTGGCCCCAAAAGCTTTCTTTCACCAACCTTGTCCCAACAGATGGGTGACCTGTATTTCCTTCCATACAGGGCTTCATATGGTGCCAGGCTTGGAAGCTATTATTATAAGCAAACTCAATCAGGGGTAAATGATCATCCCAGCTTCCTGTAAAGTCAATAACACAGGCCCTCAGCATATCTTCCAAGGTTTGGATGGTCCTCTCTGATTATCCATCAGTTTGGGGGTGAAAGGCTATACTAAAGGTGAGTCTCGTCCCCATGGCTGACTGTAGTCTTGTCCAAAATTTAGAAGTAAACCGAGTATCCCTGTCCGACACAATACTGACAGGAACTCCATACAACTGCATTATTTCCTTAATGTACAATTGGGCCAGTCAATCCAAAGTGTACGTCGTACGAATCGGTAGAAAGTGGGCAGTTTTGGTTCGGTCTACAATGACCCAAATGCTATCATTTCTTGAATTTGTTCTAGGCAAGCCAGAGGCAAAATCCATAGAGATGTGCTCCCACTTCCATTCTGGCACGGATAAAGGTTGCAACAACCCAGCGGGCCTTTGATGTTCAGCTTTTACTTGCTGGCATGTTAGGCACTTAGATACAAATAGTGCTACCTCTTTTTTCATATTATTCCATCAAAAGGTTTTCTTCTGGTCCTGATACATTTTAATATTTTCAGGATGTATCGTATAACGAGAATGATGTGCTTCTTCCAATAGCTTTCTTCACACTCTCATCATTCGGGACACAAACCCGACCTTTGAATCTTAGCAAATTCTCACTACATATTAAGAATTCATCTCTCTTTCCTTGCTTCACCTCTTCAATAATTGTTATAAGCTGAGAGTCTTTCTTTTGTGTCAATTGAATCTGTTGGATTAATTGGGGTTCTGCCTTAATGTTGACAATCATACTTACCACACCATTAATGGATAGAGTTGGATGCCAATCCACTATTTCCTCTAACAATCTCATTTCTTGGATCATTAGATGAGCTAAGACTCCCGTAGATTTTCTACTTAGAGTGTCGGCCACAACGTTAGCTTTTCCTGAATGATAATGGATTGTACAATCATAATCTTTTAAGAAATCCATCTATCTTATCTGCCGCATATTTAAATCCTTCTGAGAGAAGAGGTATTTCAAACTCTTATGATCCGTGTATATTTCGAATTGCTCACCATATAGATAATGCCTCCATATTTTCAAAGCAAATACTATTGCAGCTAGCTCCAAGTCATGAATTGGATATTTTTTCTTATATTTTTTCAACTGTCTGGATGCATATGCCACTACTTTCCCATATTGCATTAATACACAGCCCAAGCCTTTATGTGAAGCATCACTATAAATCACAAATCCCCCACTCCCCTCAGGAATAGTTAAAATAGGTGTTGAAGTTAATCGAACTTTTAGTTTTTGAAAACTCTCCTCACCTTCACTTGTCCACTCAAATTTGACATTTTTCTGTGTCAATCGAGTCAATCGGGTTGCGATTCAAGAAAATCCTTCTACAAATTTTCTATAATATCCTGCCAATCCCAAAAAGCTTCGAACTTCAGTCACATTACTTGGTTGTTTCCAATTAACAACGGCTTCAACCTTTGAAGGATCAACTGATAGACCTTCCTTTGATATGACATGTCCTAAAATGTCACTTGTTCAAGCCAAAATTCACATTTACTAAGTTTGACCTACAATTTCTTTTCTCTTAATATTTGCAATACCATTCTTACATGCTACTCATGTTCCTTCTGATTCTTGGAATAAATTAAAATATCATCGATGAATACCACAATAAATTTATCCAAAAAGGGCTTAAAGATCTGATTCATCAAATCCATAAATGCAGCCGGTGCATTGGTTAATCCAAAAGGCATAACTAAAAATTCATAATGACCGTACCTTGTTCTGAAAGCTGTCTTGAGAACGTCTTCACTTTTAATCTTATGCTGATGATATCCAGATCTAAGATCAATTTTTTAAAACACTTGTGATCCTTGTAATTGATCAAATAAATCATCAATTCTAAGTAATGGATACTTATTTTTCACTGTCACTTGGTTCAACTGTCTATAATCAATACACAATCTCATAGTCCCATCTTTCTTTTTGACAAACAGTACTGGAGCACCCGAAGGTGACACATTGGGCCAGATAAAACCTTTATCTAATAATTTTTCTAATTGTTGTTTCAGTTCCTTAAGTTCTGTAGGTGCCATTCTGTAAGGTGTCTTAGAAATTGGTGCTACCCCTGGCAATAATTTAATGGAGAATTCAATTTCCCTGTTAGGCGGTAATCTTGGCAATTGTTTTGAAAAAACATCGGGAAATTATCGGATAACCGGAGTGGTATCCAAATTTATTTCTTCCTTTCTATCTTCTTTGATATAGGTAAGAAAGCCTTGACACCCTTTTCGAAGGAGGTGATTAGCTCGAATACAAGAGATTAAATATAATGGGGAGTCTTCTTTGACACCATTGAAGTAAAATACTGGTTGATTCGGAATGCTAAAGGTAACCATTTTCTTATAACAATCAATACTTGCATGGTATGCAGAAAGCCAATCCATGCTAAGATTTCATCAAAATCTTGAATTTTCAAGAGTATTAAATCAACCAACAGTTCATTTTCTTCTATCTTTATTACACATGATTTGTACACTATATTGGTGTTAATTGAATTTCCCATCGGTGTGGAATGTATTCTAATTGTTCTGGTTCTACTTTTAAGTGGCATGCAAAGTGTGATGCTACAAATGAATGAGTAGATCCAGGATCAATCAAAACATGAGCTACTTTTTGGAAGATAATAAGAGTACCTTGCATCACTGATTTTGAGGCCAGAGCATTTTGCTCGGTGATTGCAGATACTCTTCCCTTCATCTTCAGCTTTTGAGCTATCTCTCCTTGCTTTGGAAGCTGTTGCATCTGTAAGCTAGGTCATTGTCTAATTTGGTGTTCCAATTTTTGACATTTAAAATAAGCTCAGGTATTCCCATAACAAGGGCTGAATCCATGGTTTTTTCCACATTTCTTACATAGTTCTATTGGGCTTTGAAGTGGCAAGGGCCTTGACTTCTTGTTTGCCCTTTCAAACTGTTGTCGATTAGATGGTGTGGGTCTAACATGGCTTTTCTGATTTTTCGTCTTTTGGTAATCTTCAAAATCTTTTTCGACAATTCGGGCTCGATCCACTATTTCAGCATAAGTTCTTAATTTCAAGATTGATATCCTGCTTCTGATAGCTAGCCTGAGACCCCTTTCAAAATTTTTGACCTTTCTTGCCTCATTGTTAATCATATGTGGTGCAAACCTGGCCAATTCAGTAAACTTGGCCTCGTACTGTGCTACGGTCCTATTTTCTTGAATTAATTCCAAAAATTCCATTTCTTTTTGGTCACGAATAAAATCTGAAAAATACTTTTCATTAAATGCTTTTAGAAATACTTCTCAAGTCAAGGGTTTATTTTCTTTGACCAATACTCCTTTTACCAATCGCCACCAGTGTTGTGCTTCACCTTCTAACATAAAGACTGCCAAGGCCATTTTCCTATCATTAGGACATTCCATTACCTCGAATATTTTCTCCAATTGCATAATCCATCCCTCGGCTTCCAGTGGGTTTACAACACCCTTAAAAGAAGGTGGGTTCAATTTCTTACATTGTTTGATATTACTTCCACCATTTCCTGTAACTGACTGCCTGGGTGGATTGTTGTTTTCCATCTGATGTTGCATTAGAGCAACCATATTTTCCAAGGCTTTGTGAATTCTTGCCATATTGGCTTCAGCTATTCTGGATCTTGAATTTGTCCCGTTCTGTACACACAATAAATGTGATTTTAAGTGCATTCTTTTTAAATTTCATAAGAATCTTAAACCTATTGCTCTGATACCATAATTTGTCACACCCCAAGAAATTTCAATACAGATATTCTTGAGATGTGACAGTCCAAAACATATATACATCTCTTGATAGGACAAATTTACAGTGGCGAGGTCTTACAAAGTAAATAAAGAATCAAGAAAGCTAGCACAACAACAATATCTTCCAAGGTTGATCTTGACTAGCACTCAAAATGAATCTGCAGTTATCCTGAAAAAAATGTTTACCATAGTTTGATGAGTTTGGCTACTCAGTAAGTGATCATCATAATCCTAAAAATAATCATGGTTGAAAGATATCAATATTTTAAAAAATGAGATCTATCAACAGTTTCACTTTCAATAAATGCATAATTAAGTACAATCCGAATAATTGAAATGCATATAACACTTTAACGACACTGCATAATTCAAAGGATTTCACAAAATACCCTACTGGCGTCCCAAGTAGGTCACCTATATACCCCATCAGCGTCCTAATGGGTCCACTTAATCCCTATCGGCATCCCAGATAGGTCCACTTAATCCCTGCAGGTCCACTTATACCTTACCGGCGTACCGGATGAGTCCACTTAATCCCTACCAGCGTCCCGGATAGGTCCACTTATACCTCACCGGCGAACCGGATGAGTCCACTTGTATACTTAAATTATTTCTAAATCTCTTTAAACATTCGAAAAAATTATTTCTAAATCTCTTTAAACATTCGAAAGCAGCAAATATCATGTACTCAACGTATCACTGAAATCATTAATATGAATTTCACTGACACCATTAATAACAGTCACTTTCAATAACATTTCAACCAATCAAATATTTTGGGCTCAAATTTAGAAAGGTAGCAGTTCGTAAAGACATTCTAGCATAATTGCCAATCTAATATGTATAGAAAAACTCTTATAGAAATTAAAGAGTACGGAATTATCACAAATATTAATTTGCAAATAAACATTTCACAACAATGCTATAATCAAATGCAAAAATATCAATTTTCAGATAATAAGGAAGTCATTTGCATATGAAATTTACAATGTCTAAATATTTAAAACAGTAGAAAGAAATCTCACAATTTTACTAAAAGCAGAAATATCACATTTATTTCTAATAATTTGATAGTATCTAAAATTTTCTAACAATAGACAAGAAAAATAAATAAATTTATTTTTCTAAGAATTTACAGCATTTAAAATTTCTAACATAGATAAAATATCACAATTTTTATTAAAAAGATTATTTTTCAAGATCATGAGGTCGTGTGCGCATAAAATTTATCGCGCCTAAATTCATGATAATAAGCAGAAATAATTATTTCATTTTATCTTTAAAAAGAATGGATTATTTTCGAGACAATGAGGTCACTTACACACAAAACTTATAAAATAAAGATCCTGGACGGAAATATCACTATTTATTAAAAACAGACTATTTTTCAGGAAGACGATGTCACTTACACACAAATATTTGAGAGGGAGCTTCCGATAAAAATTTGGCTAGAGAGAGGAGTTCACTGTGTTTCGACCAGAGAGGAAAATCTCATAAGTTTTCTAAGGTAGGAGTCCTCACCTCTTTGAATTTAAATTCTACTAATATATTATTATTATTTTTTATTACGTTACAGGTGTGAGCGTTAGCTTACGCTTTAAAGGCCTAAAGCCCACGTCTTTTAGTGGACGTGGCAAGAGCAAGGAAGCAACAAAGCTTTTAAACCAAAAGCTTTTAAAAGTAACGATGGTCCCTAAGGACCATCATGTTCAAACGAATTGTCATGTATTAAAAGTTTCTTCTTTTTTATGTTTTTTTGTTTTTTGTTTTTTGTTTTTGTTTTGTTTTGAAAGTTTTAGATTGTTACACCCTTTCATAATCTAGCCTAACCCAACGGCAATGGGCATCCGGACAATTATTTTTACCAGTTGCATTTTAGCTTATGTTACCAGACCCAAGCATGATGTTGCTTCCAATCCATGTCAAAAATGCTGGAAACAGTCCACCTTTTGAAACACAATTCGAAAACTCAAGAGCCATTTATACAAGGGAATTATACTAATCTGTTCCTCTTTCCTATAATTTCCCTGAGCACTAAGGCTTGTCTGCTCTCATGGCTTTAGATAATGCATAAGGAACTTGAGGTTTCATGTCTCTAGGTTGCCCATGTCTATTCTATGGCACTTCCCCTGATTGAGTGAAAATGCTTGTCATAAGGTGGTAGGAAGCAATGCTAGGAATTAGGAAGAGCTTGATTTATGGAGGAGATTGGACTCACTGTGATAGGTTGTTGGCTCTCAGGCAAGAGAGGAGATTGCCCTGTCCTCTTAGTGCTAAGTGGGGCATCCTCTTTATCAGGAAAGTAAGTGAAGCCTCTGATTCTTTGAGACAGTTGTTTAATGCTGTGAGAGAAGATTGAAACCCTAGAATTATAATTTCATAACATTGGGAGTGAAGAAGTCCCTAACCAAGGCAACACTCTTTGACACTCTGGTATACTTTGGCTCCCTCTAGTTATCAATGAGTATAACAGTGGAGCTAGAGCACTTCTGGTGGAAATTTTTGTGGAAGGGATGCGATGAGGTGCATTACTTGTCTTGACTAGTCAAAAGTCTTTTCACCCCAAATGAATGGGATTTGAGCCATTGTTTAAATGTTGTCATTGTGCTATCTCTTAGCTCTTGAATTGGTTAGGATTTTCCGTTGATTATTTTTATTGCGATACTTATCCCTTATCACTCTGATGATAATGCTATCATGGTGTTATAATAATGTGGCCCAAGACCATATGATGAGGCAACCTTTCATTAACAGTCTCACATGAATCTACAAGTGAGAGCTGGCGCCAGTTGTGGGGCTTCTATATTAGAAATATGTCCTTGCAAAGCATTAAATTCTGACATTTTCAATAGCTCTTAACTTCAATGGGAGTAAAAGGGCATCATGACTCTAGGATCTTGGCGCACTGGGACCTAGAGGCATGGAACGACGATTAAGCCATAAGGAGGATTTATATGCATGGGAGGTACTGAGAGGATTGAGGGTTACCTCTTAGTCAGAGTCGGTTGTTATGTTTGCCTCATGATTGAGTGATGGGCCAGGGCAATACGATCTATGTATGAGCTCAATGACAAATAGCCCTGTACGGGAAGGTTAGGGCCAATAGAGAACATTGGCCTAAATCCCTAACTCCTAGAACCGTCTCGTGGCATGTGCATATACAATCGCAATGCATGAGAATCCTATCTTTCAGGAATCCACTGGTTAGAGGTATGTATATGTGCCAAGAGAGGAACCTTCAAACCATGTGTGTGCATGTCCTCTACGGGGTGCACTTGAAATCTACTTATACTTGGGGATTCAGGGTCACATAGTTGTTTGACTTTGATAATATGAGATCATGAGCCATTGATTATACACTGTGGAATTTAGGTGCACAGTGGGTCATGAGTCTGTTGGGTCATAACGAGAAGGTGGCTCTAGAATTTGGGTCTAGCTAAGTGGAGTGCTCAATTTAGTAATTCAACTCCAAGGATCTTAATTTCCCTTGTAAGTATTTTTAAGCAATGCCAAAAAGGACTTAGTTTGATGAAAAATCATTAAAATGATTTTTGTAGATTTTTGTAGATTTTTGTAGATTTTTCTGGATTTTTTTGAGCGAGAAAATTCGATTTTCGAAATTGTTTAGATGTAATGACAAACAAGAACAGTCCACTGGGACCCACACGAGACACCCAAATGGTCAATGGGTGTCCACGTGTTGGCTTGAGGAGTCACATGTCCCCCACACGTGGAGATGATGTCAGGGTGATGCATAGTTCAAAAAAATAGACCGCCCAGCGCCTAGGCGGTCTAGAAGGCCTAGGCGCATCGCCCAAGCCTAGGTGGTCAAACTGGGGGGTCTTCCCTGGGTGGTCGCTTAGGTGGGCCGTCTAGCACCCAGTCCTGAGCAGCCGCTCAAGGCCTGTGCCCCGCCCAGAGGAGGAAAACCTTTTTTTTTTTTTTTCATTTTTTTCAAAGATATAAAAGTTAAGAATGATGGCTTTTAGGTTCATTTGAAACCTAAATCCACCACAACCCCTTTTAGAGTAACAGAAACCTCCAAAAACTACATTTCATTGGATCAAATCATCGAAGTGTTTTTCAAAGTTTGGAGTTCAAGCAACCAAAGTAAGTGCATATTTTAGATTGCTTATTTTATTTTAAGATGTCTTCTTCAGGAGTTAGTCGGAGTAGACATCCAGGTTGAAAATATGGATACAACTCGAATCCAAATGAATACAACTCGAATACAATTTTAGTGAAAAAGATACAAAAGGAGGCATAAATCGGTTTAAGAAACATCTTGTTGGTATTAAGGGGGATGTTGCTACTTGTAAAAATATTCCTGAAGCTATCAAGGAGGAGATCAAGCAATTTTTAAGTTATGGAAAACAAAAGCAATAACAAAATCCTTGTCATAGATTTATTTCTACTACTCTTAGAAAAAGTAATTCGGGTTGGAAGTATGGGTACAACCCAAAACCAAATGATAAAAATTGTATAAGGTATAATTTTTGTGAAAAAGATACCAATGGGGGTATTAGCCTATTCAAAAAACACCTTGCTGATGTTAGAGGTAATGTTGCTTTTTGTACAAAAGTTCCTGAAGAAGTTCGAGATGAGATTATTCATCATTTGAATTTTGAAGAACCAAACAAGGATGAAAATAAGCCTTGTTTTATGGAAGTATCTTCTCCAGTTTCTAGTCGGAGTGGTGATTTGGATTGGAAGTATGGTTATAACTCGAATCTAAGTGATAAAAATCGTATTAAATATAATTATTGTGGAAAGGATACTAATGGAGGCATTCATCGGTTTAAAAAACACCTTGCTAGTATTACGGGAGTAGTTGCCCCGTGTAAAAATGTTCCTGAGGCTACCAAGGAGGAAATTATACAATATTTGAGTTCAAAGAAGCACAAAACGAAAGGTAGAGCAGCCAAGACTCCTAGGGCCTCATCTGCACAGACTGCACATACTAGTAAGGTAGAAGAAGAGGAGCAGGAAGAGGCAGATTCAGAAGAAACAGAGGAGAAAGAGCGTTATATTGAAGAGGGAGATGATTCTGATGATGATGGCCCTCAACTGTGATGCATATAATGAGGCTTGCCCTATTGATTTTCCTTCTGATGATGATGATGATGACTGAAGACTCTTGCCTCTTGGTGCTTACTGCTGAGTGTCGAGACTTGAGTCTGTTGACTGTTGTGTTGAGTCATAAGTGTTGACTTTTGTTAGACTGTATATTTTCTAAATTTCTATAAATTTCTGTTGTGTTAGAGTGTTGATTTTTATATCCTACACTTGTATGGTTTTACAGTTTACTGTATTAACAATATGGATTATCAAAGTTCTCTTCTCGACTTCTATCTTCTTCTTTTTTTAACTTGGAATATGGTATATTGGGATTTTTACTTTTTTTTCAACTGAGCAGCCGCCTAGGCGGCCGCCTAAGCGCTAGGTGGCCGCCTAGGACCCGCCTAGCGCTTTTTGATACACTGGGGTGACGTCAACCCCACAAGGGACCCCTTTGTTGTTTTGCATTTTGTTGTTTTAACTTAAGGATATTAATTTGTGATATTTTGTGAAATATTAAGTTTTTTCTAAACTATTTTGGCACATGTTAAATGATGAAAGCAAGGGGTTTGTGCACATGTGTGGAGGGTTCTAGAAGGGATATAAAGTTTGTAATTGCAAGCCTAACACTAAGGGTAGTACATGTGCAATTAACCACCTAGTTTATGAGGTGATTTTATTAGCCCTACTTGCTCTTATAAAATAGAGGGAATTTTGAGATTTGTTTTTTGATGGAATATTTGACTAATTACCATTAGGGTATACCATCCACCTTGGTTTTAGTTTTATTAAATGTAAAGAGGGTATTTTAATAACAAGGGAAACTTGAGTGAATTAAAAGATGATAAAGGTGTTTAAATGCATAACACATATCTTAATGGCTTGATAGTGGATGGTGGGCTAGGATCAAGCTTCTCTTTGTAGGCATTAGTAAATTACATGGAGGGCCAAGATTCATTCATCTAGAAGTATCCTCACACTTGAGGGTTAAGATGCTATAAACACCTCCTTGAGCCTTTTTTTCTCATAAAAGTTTACTTCACAAATTTTCCCTGCAAACATGGCACGCACCTTGCTCTTCTCCAATTGTATGGCATGCCCAAAGCAAGTCTCCCTCTTCCTTTCTCTCTCTAAATATCCTTCTTCAAATTAAGGTGAGAGAAAGGTCCATTGAAGGTCCTAAAATATTCCATTATTTGTGATCCAAAGCTCCAATTCAAGCTATGGATGATTTAGTCTTTAAACTTTCAATAATTAAGTAAGATCTTTTCTATTTTCATTGATCCAATTAGTTTGTCCTTGCTGTAAATTCTCAATTACAACATCTCTTCATGCTTAGATCATTAGATCTTTGATATTTTGAGTATTCATTGATCTCCCTTAATTCATATAGTCAAAGGCTTCATCCATCCACATTTTGACATAGTTTTCCATGAGTTAATTTCTTTGAATTTTGAAGTAATTTTGACTCATATTTCTCTGAGATTTTTATGATCATATCAGTCACTTAGATTTTATTTTTAATCCCTTAAATTGTTCGTTTTAATAGAGGAGACTATGCCGGAATTTTGTGAGCCACATTGTGAACTCAATTGAACCGGTTTTGTGTTTTAAAACCCTAGTTTTCTTCTATGTTTTTCCACTTGTTTTGATCTTTAGATCTCTGCAAATCCTTCCATGTTTTAAGTGTGTATCATTAGATGCTTGACTTCCCACCTGTTGATGATGAATTGGCTCAATTTTGTGGCATGCATGTCACTCAATGATACATAGCTAAGACCTGAGGCTGTAAACCGGGCACCCGAGAGCTCCGATTAACTTCTCATGGTCATGATGCATTACACATTTGAACATATCTATCTTAATACAATGGAGATCCTGTTCTCTTCATTGTAGTCCAAGTCAAGAGAATTGGTTTCTATACACTCACATTGTACCACTAGACAAAATTACTGTTATTAATCTTACAACCACTTTGTTTTCTTTTAGGTAGGAAAGTTTGGAATCTCAACAAACTTTTAGCGGTTATTAATTTATGTAATATTTAGTGTGTACTAATTCATTTTACTCCCCCCTATTGTGAAACTCTATAGTTGCTGACATTTTGAATGTTATCTAGAATTACCATGTGAGTTGAATTTATTGCTGTTGGTCTAACATTAATACAATCTTAGGTTCTCAGAATCACCAAGATTAATGCAACACTTGTGGGGTTTAACCCTTCAATCATTTGTGGGTATTTGTATTCTTGCAGTCTTAATAGGAGCTGGTCGTTTTTGTTCTCTAGATTTCTCTTGACATATTTTGCCTTTTGCTTTCTGAATTCTTCCTGGCTCTTTGTGTATGATTTAGTGTTGCATAGTATTTATTTAGGCCAGTATCTTTCTTATGTAAAGAAGTTTGTAATATTGTGCCATTTCACATATAATTCTTTGTTTATCCTTTAATTCATTCCCAAACTGTTTGTTTTATACTTTTATTTGATAGTCGGATACAATTATGTTTGCCCTGATGTGCTTTGCTTCTTTCTATGAGGGTTCTTTTGTGCCTTTCAATTTAACCTTTCATTGTCCCTATTTTAGCAGCTTTCGCTTTTCATATAATGTATGCTTTGGACCCTATTCTGTTTAGGGTGGGGTTTCTATGAGTCAGCTGACTCATATGTGCACATGCATCCCCCCTCTAAAATCTATCTTAAAGATGGAATATTGATCCAAATGTTTAAGCATTCATGATCTAGGATTAAGGTAATCATGAAGATATAAGAAAGAAAAGAAGAATAATGAAATGGTGATTTTTGTTTTCATAACATCCATCTTTAAGATGGGTTTAATGTTGTGGTCAAATTTGTTTTCATAGCATTAATTTTAAAGATGGAAATTTGAGTGTCAGTGGGCAATTGCGTCCGCTGACTCACATAAAACTTTTCCTTCTGTTTAAGGGATGGTGAACATGAGAGCTACACTAACTTATTTATGCGTGAAATATTTCCTGCTCTAGCTTTAGGATGGAACTGGAAATAAAAACTAAAAGTGGATTGAGTCTTGTCTGATTGAGGATAGGATAAATGCTTGGGAAAGCACATTTATGAACTGGGATCTAAAAGAAGTTATTTGAGATTATCACAGATATTGTAGTAGAATAAGTAGATCAGGAATAATGACCAATTTGTGGAGATAACTTTCTTAGTAGTTAGTTTATTTCCATTAATATAACTATTATTACTTGTTATACTTATGTTGCGAGTGCCTATTCTCCTTGAAGCAGGTGTCTCTATCCACTAAGGCTGAGCGAATATTGGAGGAAACTATTCAGGGAAAAACTGAAGGAGATGCTATCTACTTTTGGGCAAGCATGGCCAACACTTATCTTTTGGAAGTGAAGCATAAAAATCCTGATTTTTGGTCCATCTGTGACCTCTTAAATGCTGGGCATTGCAGGTAAATGGTCACAATTGGCTCGTACAATTCAGTGTTTCCTTCAATTGTTTATGTTAACGTCCATCTCATGGAAAATCCTTTTTGGCTTTTTCCTTCAACTAAAACAGTATGGAGTTTTTTTTTCAAAGTAGTTCTGGGGAATTAAGTATGGGCTACTAGTCCCTGATGTTACTAGCCCATCTACATAGATATATAGTTATCTACTTTGATAATGAACTGGTCTGGGATATATATTTGCAAGACATTTCTACAATGTGTTGTAATCCACTGGATTTTATTTTATTGGGAATTTTTGGTTTTCCTGTGTGTCAGGGCATTTTCTTTCTATCCAGTCCCCATTTTCCTTTATTTCCACTAGTTGGTTACACTTCTCTAAAGCAATGTCTTCTAGCTTTTGCTTGTGTCTGTCCAATTCTTGGAGCAAATAATACCAATCATTCGCAGAAAATACATTACTGAATTTGAAAAATACCCCATGAAACCTTAAAATCTAGAGATCTTGTGTTAGGAAGTTACTAGTAGGATAAAAAATAATGTTCTTCTGCTGAAAGGACATTCTTTTCCCATTGCAGTTTTAGTGTGATACACGTTTTAGGATTGCATTTTTCCTTGTTTTTAAATTTTTACTTCTCAAGTATGAATATTTGCTATCTACATACCCAGTTGTGCTTGTGGTTGTGCTTTATTTCTTGAGATTGAACAGATAAAATCAAAGTCTCAATAATCATTGTGTATGGTATGGATGAGGTTTGGTGCCTTCACATAGTGGTTAAGCCAAATGGAGCCACAAATTTAGCTAATCACCTGAAAATACAGGTGTGACAGGTGATGAAAATGTTATGACTATGAAAATGAAGATGGTTGATGGTGAGGTCATGATAAATTCATGACAATCTTGTGTTTGTATATCACCAGAGCTATTAGTTTCTAAAAGTTTTTGTCCTGGATTTATTTAGTTTCCTTGGAAGTTCATTTTGCAGATGAATTAAAGTATTCATGGGAAGTCCCACAAGTTGGATGCACTCTCTTTTACCGTCTATTGGTAGTCCTCGTGAATGTTGTTAATCATAATAGGATGCTCTTCTTATTTATTTGTATTTTGCAGAAGCTGAACACATTGTCCCTTGTAGGGCCTCTAGAGATAACTATTTTGTTCAATGTATTACATTTTGTATTAGCTTATTTTCTTGGGATGTGTCAGGACTGCTTTTGCAGAGGCCTTCAGGTTGATGTATGCTTTGCCATCGAACATGGCAACCCTCCCCCCAATGCCAAGGGACGGTGATCAGTGGTCTACCCTTCACAGTTGGGCCATGCCAACACGTTCCTTTCTCGAATTTGTGATGTTCTCACGGTGAGATTGCTTTTCCCCAAACCAGATATAACGAACTTCACATTTTGGGGCTTTTTGTGCTTGGTGTACATGCATGATCCAGACACATAATGTTTATGCAATCACAGGATGTTCACTAGTTCCCTGCTGGATAGCCAGAGACTTAATCCTGAGAACTACAGTAGATGCTTGTTGGGATCTTCAAAGATAGAGGTATGGTTGTTAAGCCTTTGTCTGTGTTAGGGGCTGAAAGACATGGACATATTATTACAAGCTTGAGTTCATTGGTTTGTGAAACATAAAAAAATTGTGTTATATTTGCAGAAAAGGCAATGTTACTGCCGTATTTTGGAAGTTCTGGTGAATGTGTGGGCATACCACAGTGCGAGAAAGATGGTTTACATAGACCCCATCTCAGGTTTGCTTGAGGAGCAGCATCCGATACAGAAGCGAATTGGATCAATGTGGGTCACTCACTTCAACTCCACGCTGTTGAAGGAGATGGACGAGGACTGGGCAGAGGAGGCTGGCGATGATGACCATCCCCTGAGCAGTAGTCGTGGTAGCATGTGGCTGTGGCCCCTTACTGGGGAAGTGTATTGTAACCTAATATTTGACAAAGAACATGCTGAGAAAGAGAGAGCCAGAATGGAAAAGTCAAGTAGGGACAAGGAGAAGCTCTTGAAGAGGCAGAAGCATGGTTATAAGCAAAGGCCACTAGGAGGCTGAGACAGATGGCTCAGGAAGAATGGGCATTGCAAGAAGCCTTGCCTTCTTTCTCTTCCCTTTTCAATCTCTTTTTGGGTTCTATTGGTAATCAATCATCTGCTAACCATTCATTGAAGCTAATGCAATAAACCAACCTCACTGCAACTATGGGGGTTCATCTGTCATGACCTGAGCTGCTTGAAAATGAGAACCAAGAGATTTTTTTTTTCCCCTTCTGAAATATGCCAAGGGATTGATATTCTTTTCCTTACTGAGGTTGGTTAACCTTGCTAACTACGTGATTAACCTTGTAAATACCAGAAAGATGCCATGTAATACAATCCCGGTTCATCTCTGTCCCATAAAGGTTGTCATACTCGATGGGTGGAATCACCCAAAGCGAGTGCAGTTCTATGAATCAGGCATGTCAATTGATTCATCGGTCTTTTGTTGTGTTTCTGTTAAATAGGAAGGATTGGAAGTGGTGCTGAATTCATATTTTCTGCTGTTTTGATAATAGTTTGAGAAATGATTGTACGTATGAGCATTCTTTTTAGCTCTCCTTCTCTTCATCTTTTTAATCTTGCGATCCCCGTGATCGAGATTTGTACTTTCTATGCACTGAAATATGGTGTTACAATGGGTTGCTTGGTTAACTGGTCCTGCTTTCAATGACAAAGCAGAAAACAAGAAGGGAAAATAACTTCATGAAAAGACACATTCTGATAACAGAAAAGTGTTTTTCAAATGAAGCGGAATCCCGAAAATAAATACTAAGTTACAGAATTTCATTTTTCAGAATACGTAATGTTTGATTGGCACTGCACCTTTTCTCTGTAGAGTTGGATTTCAAAATTAAATTCCCTAATCACACTTGAAAAAATTGCTTAGTAAAAACACCAGCCCTTGTCAGTTTATAACATCATGAGAATATTTTTTGATTCCATACATTATTCCTCTTATTACTATGCATAGAAGGGGAGGAGCCCGTATGAGATGGAAATCTCACGTATGGTTATGGAACGGATATCCTTTGAATGGAATGAACGACTGTAACGGATGTCAGCTCAATCTGAAGGAAATTATGCGGAAGCTTTATAGAATTATTATGAAGCTACGCGACCTGAGATTGATCCCTATGATCGAAGTTGTATACTTATAGTACAGGTATCATAGATGATACATAAAGGAATGCTTGCCTACAAACTCTCCAACAGTATGATACATGTTCATCTCCACTTTCCATTCCAAAACAAATGGGTGGTAGAAATAAGACATTTCCTACTTGAGTCAACACTGGTGGACATAAGGCTTAAGGCTTATCACCGTAATTGTTGACTGTGGGGCATTGAAATTGTATATCGGGTATTTTCTTGATAATTAAAATTACTACCCTTGAGGCATGCATATAGAAGAGATAGTATTTAATGATTTGCCTTTTTTTTACTGTTTTTATTTTGATTGATATTTTGGAATTAAATTTTAACAAATGGATAAAATGTGAAGGGATTATATACTATAAGATTATTTAATTTTAGTATAAAGAGATCACAATCATTTTTAACCATTGAATATAATGGGTTGGATCAAGTTTAATCAGCTAAAACATATTATATACTCTATATAATGTATATATTAGAACATATTATAGACTCTATATAATGTATATATTAGAACATATTATATACTCTATATAATGTATATATTAGAACATATTATATACTCTATATAATGTATATATTAGAACATATTATACACTCTATATAATGTATATATTAGAACATATTATACACTATATAATGTATATATTAGAACATATTATATACTCTATATAATGTATATATTAGAACATATTATATACTCTATATAATGTATATATTGTGATTATATATAGTTTAAGGGTGTGGTTTGAATAGAGCCTAAGCTCTAAACAATCAAATTAAAAACTACTATCAATACTGAAAATTTTTGTGATTAGCTTTAAAATATATTTTCATCTTTATTAATAAAATTTAAAACTTCAAAAATAGTGTAGATCAACATATCTATAAAAACTTGATAATCTTAGAAATTGACCATCCAAAAAATGCAAAAACTTGATAATCTTAAAAATTGACCATCCAAAAATGCAATCCATTTTGATGTTAAGATGATCAAATTGAGGATATTCGCGCGCTCACATATATCGAGTGGTTTTTTTTATCTCTCACCACTCGTTTTATAGCCTCGCATGCTCATTCTTTTCTACTTCATAACTGTGGGACTAAACATTTTTACCTAAAGCCTTATTTACTTAGTAATGTCTCTCTTTCTCTGTCTATCTTTATCATTACTCTCCTCCCTTACCATGGTTGTCTCATTTGACCCCTTTTTTCACCACCCTTCTGTCATGATCCTGTCATTTAAATCGCCATTACAAAGGCAAATAAATGTAAAGAGAGAGTGGAAAGTAATTCGTTAAAATAGGTTGTTGAAGAGAGAGAAAGAGAGAGCTTAGAATGAAGAGAGAGAAAGAGGACATTGAGTAATTTAAAAATAGATGAAGACAATGATGATCTAGAAGAAACAAACGGCAAGCACGAGAGAAGCCAAGGCAAAAATAGTTAAATTCGGTTTGATGTGAGAGAGAGGGGTCAAGAGAGAGAAAGAGAGCATTGAAAGAAGAGCAAAAAAGAGGACTCGGTTTGATGGGAGCGTTTGGGCATAGAGAGAGAAAATTGCAAAAACCCAACCACCTCTCAGTATGTTCTTACTGTATTCTTGGAGGTTTTCCGGAGAAACTTCATTGTTCCATATGACTTTTTTTATTTGATATCTCTCTTAGTTCTCTCTAGTGATCTGTCAATATTTTTTTCATTAAATTCTTATGTGATTCATTATTTCTCAGTTTCATTGATGTATCTCACGATGTAAAGAAGTTAATGGATTAGTCCCACGCTGAACATCAATAAAATAGGGTGGGTCGGTGAGTGTGTCTATAAATGAGAGTATGGAAAGAAACAGAGTATCGCTTCCTAGTCAATCAAAAGTTTATATGAGGTTGTAACATTATTATTATTTTATCTTTTATGATAGGTTGTAGAAGTAAAATTGCATTAATCTATATTATCTATTTTAATTGAATGATATAGATTTTGACACCATCTTAAAAGACAATGTTACTTTTTATGATGTATCAAATTTACACCGTCTTACTAAAATAGATATTGTATCGCAACTTTGTTTTCACAAATAAAGTTGCAATGTTATACAAACCAGACCGGCAGGTTTGTTCTAGTGTTGATACCTATGGCAGCACCTATGCGGATGGTCTCAAGTCCAAAACATCACCCAACTAGGTTATACAATATAAAGCCTTAGAATGAAATGCAAGCCAAAATTATGCAAGCCAAAATCTATTCATTCTTTGTGTTCTCAGGGGTTAGTTCAAGTGACAATTGGTTTCAATAAATAATGAGTTGCACACTGTGATAGACCCAGGAGAGCATTACTAACACTACTCATAAATTGTTCTTAATTTTAATGTTGTATCTGATTCATAATCTTCAATAACTTCAATGTGTATCACCTTGCACTAAGATTTCAATGTTCATCAATTCACAGTTTATGGTAATCCATGATACTATAAGGGCTAAAGAGCTCTCTGATAACAATCCCTTCTTTCTCCAAGGACTACAACCCATGTCCCTGCACAACTGATCATTGTGCCAAATGTGGAGAGAGGCCACACAGGATCTACTGTAGTATTTTCCAGCATAGGTTTTCCTGTGCTTCTCCCACCTCCTGATCTCTTCGTCCATCTCCCTTATGGGTGGAAGCCGAAAACTACCATCGATAAAATGACATAGCCATCGACTCAGCATCTCGGACATGTACATATTTGATACGTCCTCTGAGTATCCGATCACCACCAATTGAGGAATCCGAGGGTGTACCACCTCCCTAAGAAGAAAGAGAGAATGTATTGCATTAGAGGAGGGACACTATAACAGTAGTACACAAACAGATAGAGTTAAACTCATTTGTATGGACACAGGAGTATAGAGTCGGAACAATTGCCAAAAGATTTGCATAGGCTCACGTGTATGGAGTGAGAACAAATAACAAAAGGGCTTTTTGTTTTTTTTCATGTGGATTGTTTCGATGACACTAATGATAGGAGCTCGCCTGTTGAAATCTTGACAATATATATATGAGCAAATATAAAGGTAAGGAAAAAGTTTGTATACATTGTCAATTTTAAAGTGCGTCTCATCTAAAAAAGTGGTTTCGATGCGGAAAAACTATACAATTGATCATCTCAACCTCAAGATGTATGGATATGAAAGGAAAATGGATTTCAAGTTCTAAAAATAATGTCATATTTATCTAGATCGTCTATTTTTAAGATTTTTAAGTGTTTAGAGATCTAGATATGCAACAATATATTTGGAACTCTAAATTTCCAAAATAGAGTTTTGGCCATCGTAAGAGTTTTACCAGAACATCCATTTTAAGTGGATTTTTTTGATGCACCTTACTTTTGTAGTATAAGCACCTGGTAGGAAAAATATACAGTAAGACTATTTGTCTTTGATATAAAGAGATCACAATCAATTTTAGCATTTCCATGTAAAACCAGCTGGTTTTGGGATGTCCCATTAAGCTTGTTTAAAATCCAAACTGAAATTTATCGAACTACATGATCACCTTTGTATTAGATTCATTTGACGGCCAAGGATGTGGCCCTCTTGTACTAAAAACAAAATAGTCTCGCAATATTATCTATTTATAAAAGGAAACGAATTTAAAAATTAAAATGATAAAAAACCCTAATTGGTACTTTGCATAGAGTTGTTTTATATGATTACTGGGCCGAGCCAAATCGGACACTCCCGAGTATCTCAAGTTGGATGGTTCAACCTGGGGATCTTAAAAAAATTATAAAAATTCAAAAAAAAGAAAAGAAATTTATTTGTAATATGTTTTTTTTATGTTTTTTATAATTTTGTGAAAGATTGATATTTTTTTTTTCTAAAATACCCCTGGCAGAAATTGATTTTTTTAAAATCTATTTTTTCACTATTTTTCTAACCTCATTTGGACGTGTTTTATTTAATTTTACTTTAAACATATAATTTTAGGATTTTTTTTGTATTTTTTAATTCTTTTTAAAACTTTTTGGTTCGGCCAGAACTTAGCCCAACTCGGCCCGAGTACTCCCCTCTGGGCCAAGCACCGGTCTTGGGTTGCTCTTTCCAACACGGGTCTATAGTATAGCATACAAATATATATTCTTTAGTTAAACCCATACGATAGTCATTCGCCATGAAGGATCCTAAAATTACTTTCATAATTTACCAAAATACAGTATTTATCACTGACCTGTATAGAGGAACTATTCCATTAGCCGGACCCATGATGTAGTCCTTAAATTTGGGTGATACAAACAAGTCTCTCAACTTTTCGTCGCCTTTGGAACCTGTGGCTAGGATCACTAGGTCCACATCCAACGGCCTCGATTCATCTTCGAAACGTAATCCCCCTTCACAAAAACTCCAGTTTGAAGACACTCTTAGGAAAATGCTCCCCTCTTCTACTCTACTGAACAAATGCTGAGGGCAGGCTGCAAAAACACATGCTGAAATTGATTGTTGAAAGCTGTGTTTGGTTGGAAGCCATTCTTCTTTAAGGGGAGCTTCCATCTTAGGTAGCATTCCATAATCTTGATTATCACCCATCTCTGAAATTTAACACCAGTTCTTTTGTGAATCATTCTATCAGCTGTTTTTTTTTTTAATTCAGATGATATTTGTGTAGTACTTGTTGTTTTATACAGAAAAATTTATGAAAATACGCATTAATGACTGAGTGTTTAACATTTTATTTATTTCTTTGGATTTAAATTTTAAAATGGCCATTAAAAGACATGGTCATGATCTCCTAGACAGGTTCATGTTTTTTTGTTATAGGCATTTTGGATTTAAATCAAAAGAAATAGACGAAATATTAATATCCCTATAAGAAAAACCGATGAGAAGGGGGTGGGTGGGTGTGGTGTGAAAAAAGGCAAAAGTGCATTCATTATAGTCATTAGAAAATTTTCCAGCTATTTGGGGTCGACTAAAAAGGTAGAGGTGCATTCATAAATTTCAATATTACCGTAGAGGTGAGAAGAGTAGTTAAGAGAGCTAAGAAAAATCCTTCTCCGGGTTTATGAAGTGTTAACTCGAAGAAGTGCGAGCCGAAGAGGAGGCCCAAAAGCATCAGGCATTCAGGGGTTTGGGGAATGAGCCATATTGGAGTGCTGTAGATTAGTGTACAAGGGAACTCTGCATAGAGAGAGAGAGAGAGAGAGAGAGAGGGGATCAGAAATTAAAATTCCTACCGCATCCTTATGCCTAGTTAGATATCAAAGTGAGCCCATGTTGCAGTCTTAAGTGTTATGTTCTTATACCAACATCCATATTAAAATGAGAATACATGAGATATGATTGGTCTTTCAAATACAACATATCTGATAAATATAAAGTACGGTAAATATGACAAATGTAAAGTATGGTAAACAAGAGTGGCATCAGTCAAACTCTCCATTGATGACAAAAGAAGCCATCCATATTGGTGAACTAAATTTTACTCTTGCACGAGTGCCCATGCCATGCTAATGTGGGAGCGGATTGCGTACTTACTGCCTCGGATGGAAGACCGATTTAGGAGGTTTCATTTAGTCTGAAATTTTCGTATCCACCTTATAATCACCAAATGACTATTTTAGAGAAAGGAAAATGTATTTTGAGAATGTACCATTTTGATTTGGCCATCCAAAAGTCAAACAATTTTTATTCGATTTTAAGATGTTACTTTCTTAAGGTGCTTAAAGAATGTGGATGAAGGAAACGTTCTTGTAGGGTTGAGAATGGTTCGGATACACTGGGATCCGGATTCGGACCCAAAAAGTATACATGGATATGGATCTAGATCCAGATTTGATATATGTCAAAACATCTAAATTTGGATCCGGATCCAAATATTTTATATGAGATTTGGATCCAGATCAAGACCAGATGGGGTCCAAAAAAATAATTTTATATATTATTTCACAAAATCAAATCATGGTAAAGTTTACTTGCCATTTACGTTGGCACAATCGGTGGCTATGTCGAGGGCCGACTTCATCGACCCCACTACTGCAACTCGCTTTCCACGGACTAGCTCTACCGCATCCGAGTCTTCCAAGGCTGAGTAGTCCGTGGCATGCATAACCTTTTCTCCGAAACTTCAGATCATTTTCTCGGTTCAAATCGGGGTAATTTGGGCAGATCTCCGAATCGGCCCACACGTAAGACTGCAAACTCTACCTGATACACCTGTTTCACCAACACTGCAACTGAGAGCTACAATCATGTGAAGAAACAACAATCACCGAATCACCCCCATAATTGGAATTACCGAATTACGCCAAAATCTTAAAAAGTATTCTCAGTTTACCAAAAAGATGCGGTTAGAATGTGGCCAGCCCGCATATTGTAGAAATGTGGGCTTGGCAATAAATATATTTTTTAAATATAATTTGATCTTAATTTTTAAAAAATATATAATGTTTAACATGAAGATCATGAATATGAAATAAAGAAAAAAATTTTGAAAACTAGAAATAATAATTATATCAAAAAAAATTTGAACCGTTAGTTACAATTGTTTTTAGATGGACCACATCTTTGCATACATTGTTAAGATGGATGCTTCATACCTCTGGACCGCATATTGTAGAAAAACGGTCCAGCCCGCATGAAACGATTGTTCTTGCCAAAATGGCCATATCCAGCAAAAGGAAATTTGTTACACCTTCTCGAGTGAGTGTTTATATGATCGACAACTATAGAAAATCCCTGCCGTCCATCATATGTAATGCACCGTGTATGTCATGTTGGCGTACCATGTTTGTCATACTCCCTAATACACTCACGTTTTAGGTTGTGATTGCATTCCAAGTATTAGTATTAGTAGTAAAGTCTACCATGCAACAATGGAGTACAGTCTCAGGTGCAGAAAAAGGTTAATCATCGCCCATTTCCACTGAAGGATGGTTGTGATTAACTATATTGAGGTGAATGTGACAATGGGCTCGAATCTCCACCATCCATTGAGAGTGAATGGTGAATGTCAGATACCTTTGATCAAACTCCTTTAGTGTATGATATAATTTCCTTTGTTAGAATAGGTTTTTTTTTTTTTTTTTTTTGATGTGGGGGGTAATTAAGTGGAAGACAGGCCTGCCTGTTTTTTCAATAGGTTAGGGAGTTACATTAACGTTGGTATGCACTACAGATCTACCACAGCTGTATTAAAAAAAAAAAAAAAAAAAACAAAAGAGAAAATGGGTATGGGTGTAAACAAATGAGATTTTTATTCGTAATATAAAACAAGTAAGGGACATTTTTTGATAATTTCCCAATTATACATAAAATTCATAACTAAATTATGAAAAGACAAAGTTATGCTCATGTCCACTTAAATTACCATTATCTTTACTTCTTTTTTTTTTTTTATCTCAAAATGCCCAACTTCATACCAATGATTTCAAAATGACGACTGTGAATGGAAATGAACGTAGGAAGTCAAGAATTTACTTGTAACTTTGACATTAAGGTCCCCAGTGGGGGCACTAAAAAAAACACAGAAAAGTAAGGTACGAGCATTAAATACAAGAAATTGGGAAATTATTGTAAATACTGATATTCAGGGGGGTACGATTGTAAATTTCCCTTAATAAAAAGGCCCATTACTGAGAAAAAAAAAAAGACTACAAAACCCACTAAAATTACGAAAATACCCCGTACCTGGCATGATCCAAGATTCAGGTCCTGGACATTGACATCCCATGATCCTTGTGATCCAAAAGCCTCCCCAAAGACTCCACAACATCAGATCCTCCTCTCTCACCCCAACATACTCTAACTCCTTGAACTTCCCCTTCTCTATGACCCCAAAATGCCCACCACATGATTCTAAATACTCCAACACCTGGTTATGGTCTGGGAAAATCTCTTTCACACTCTCAGGCCATGGAAAATCAGCAAATTGGTATGTGTATTTATGTGACTGCAACTTTGTGGATTCGGGGGTGCCAGTCCACACTCCCCCAACATTGTTTTTGGCTTAAAAAACTACTGAATCAAAGCCTCTTTCCATGAGATATTTGCAAGCTAAGAGCCCACTGATGCCTGCTCCTACAATGGCCAACCTCTTCTCCATCTTTGGATCTTGGAACTGAGTTGGTCCTCTCTGCTGCACTTAAATCCTCTGTTATCTCCTTGTCTAATGAGGACCACTGAAGGTCAATTATAGTCGGGTAGTGGGGTATCCATAAAAAAATCCCCCCCCCCCCCCCAAAACCATGGTATCTTGCTTTAAGTTAAGTGCCTTTACTTATTAATGCTTAATGGGTGCAGCTGCATGCATCCGTAGTCGTAGAGGTAAGGTGCACCTTCAAATTTTATCATGGTATATAAGTTTGATGTAAAGTATTTTTAGGATTATCTCAAAATCTATTTTTATATCTAATTATAAAATTTTAAATTTAAAAAATGGTTAACATCAAGTAGATCTATAAACAATATGAAAATCTTGAAAATAGACGGTGTAGATAATATGTTGTAAAATGCACTATTTTTGAGACTTAAAATCTTTTTATTTTTCATGGTCGTACATCTCGATGTCGAGATGATCAATCAAAGGGTTTTCAACATTAAAAATACCTTTTCCGATGGATTTTTGAAGTGTATCCGTAGTTCTACATTATAAGGTTGCATCCCTTTATAAACTTTTTCCATACTTAATTGAACTTTAGGGCTATTTTTGCCAATAATACAACTCCTCTGTTTTAAAAGGACTAGGTTTCTATGTAGAAATGAGTCACCACTTAAAAATCTATTTTTGAGATGGAGGTTTGGACCTGATTTTTAAGGACATGTAATCTCTAACATGGAAACCATGCATATGACAAAAGAAATAATTTTTGAGAATTAGAAATAATAATTTTACTAATAAAACATTTGGACCATTAGTTTCAATTGTTTTTAGTTGGACCACCTATTTGCATCCATCTTTAAGATGGATGCTTTATAAGGGGACTGCAAATGTAGAAATTCGGTTCTGTTGCATGAAATAAGTTTTCATTTAAAAAAATTATAATAAATTTATTTTAAATTAAAAAAATAAAAATGATCTTACATCTCATTAGCACTCTACCAAATTAGAAAGATCATAGACTCCCTCCGGTAAAAACCTTACTATTTATAGGACCCTAAATTTCAAAGATATAACATCTTCGACCTAAAAGATCATGGATGAAAAAGAAAATAGCAATGCATATTTTATGTGCTTGAAGAGAGTAACATCCTAAGATTGAATGCATGCCGTCCAATTTTTGGATGATCGTATATGTTTGGGAACTCACTAGAAAATAATCTCTTTTTTTTTTAAAAGAAATTATAATACTCATCTAGTGCTTTTAAAGTGGAAACCCAAAATTTTAAATTGATACCTTACGTAAAAGCATATGGGATTTTTTAAGTATAAAGGCCCCCTTATATTTTAATTTTTTATTTGGCCTTTCCAAGATCCAGATATAACTAGTCAAAAAATAGCAAAGTTACTGATTGGGCCTTAAGCATTTTCTCGATCCAAGCATTGTGAACCTGATCAAACCCTAAAAGTAAATGAATTAAAAGAACTTTTTTAAAAGAAAATGCATTGGACTGAAAATGCATTGGAGTTAAGCTTGCTCATGGAGTACATAGGAAAAATCCCTTCGGGAATGATCAATAGAGAGAGAGGGTAGAGAGAGAAATTCAATCCACTTAGAAAGAGAGAGAGAGCTTGAGAAGAAGTCATTAGAGCTTCTGGGTTCATTCAAGTTCTAGAGAGAAAGTTTGAGAAGCCATTAAAGCCTCTGAGTTTTAAGTTTCAAAGAGAAAAACATAGGGAAAAAGTTATCTCCATTATCATCTTCCACTTGGGTTGCAAGTTGCACCCCTTTTTGTCTAGGGTTTCTTTCTCTATAGAACCTTTGGGATATTTTTGGATCTTTGGATCCATTAATGGGATTTTTCTCTAGGGTTTGTTGAAGCCATGGATGAGGAAAAGAGAAAGAAATCTAGGGTTTGGAGTACAGCAGAATATCAATGCAGATTTGATTTATTCTATGGAGAAGCTCCAAAAAGTTCAGGATAAATTGGAGAAAGCATTCTTCTCTTTTATTTTCTCCACACTTCTATTTTTCCCAATCTAGGAAGTTCACCCTCTCCAGAAAATTGGTTTTGCTTTTTTGTCTCTCTCAGGAAACTCAAGAATCACCAACCCTTGAATTGGATTTGACCTAGAGAAGAATTTGCTACATATATATATTTTTTTTTTCTCTTAATTTTTATTGTTCTTTTTTTATGCACCATTGGTGAACATTAAAGTAATTGGGTTGTTGTTGTTGTTTTTTTTTTTTTTTTAATGTTATCAACTCTTTTTATGTAAGCCAAAAACAAGAAAACTAAAAAACAAGGGACCAAAAGCAAATAAAACAAAAAGCAAGGAGTTCAAGATAAAGGAAAAAATATATCTTTCCATCCATGTCCTCTCTCTCATCTAATGCCCTCTTGGTATACCCCATTTCTTACTCTAAACCCATTTCTTGTATTTCTACAGCCTCTCAAATTTCAAGTTTCATAATTTACACAATGATGATCCACAAGAAATGAAAGGCAAGCACTAAGTGAAAAAATATTTCAATTCAGTGTATGATGATGATGTGAGAGAGAGAGAGAGCATTGGAAGAGGACTTATTATGGTCGGAGTCTTTTTTTTTTTGGATAATTTAGTGGGGAAGACAGACCCCTACTCATTTTTTTCAATTAATTTAGGAATTAGTTTTTTTTTAAGGTGCTATTGACGTGGTGTAAGTGGGAATAGAAATCATATCGGTGACTAGGGTGTGGGGGAACATAGAGAGATAAATTTGCTAAATCCAACCATCTCTCATTTTGTTCTTATTGCTATTCTTTTGGAAATTTTCTGGAAAGACTCCTTATAACTTTTATTGGATATCTCTGTCTTAGTTCTCTCTCTTGCTCTTTGATGTCAAATTTTATATCAACATCTTTTAGTTAAATTCTTATGGCCAAGCTTTTTATGCTTCCCCTGCCTCTCACTTTCATTGATTCTTATTTGGTTCATTATTCTCACTTTCATTGATGAATCTTCATTGATTCTTATTTGGTTCATAGTTCTCGCTTTCATTGATGAATCTTCATCGATTCTTATTTGGTTCATACTTCTCACTTTCATTGATGAATCTCACGATGTGAAAAAACTAAGGCTCTAGAGATTAGGCCCACATTGAACATGAAGAAAAATGGGTTGGGTGAGTTTGACTATAAATGAAAAATCAAGGTAAAGTTCTAAAGAGTTTATACAAGGTCGCAAGGAAAAGTTGTAAAAGTCTATGATGTCTATGTTATTTGGATGATATAGATTTTGACACTAGCTTAAAAGATATGTCATTTTTTGTTGATATCTTAAAAGATGTGTCCCTTCTCTATCATTCCAATTAAAATGGATGTTGTAGAAGCCTTGATACCCTTCGCTATCATTCCAATTAAAATGGATGTTGTGGAGGCCTCAAGACCCATTCCTACCCTTACCGACTAGGGGTGGCAATCGGGTTGGGTTGATACGACAGCACCCTTACTAACTAGGGGTGGCAATCAGGTGGGGTTGATGAGACAACTTGGTCGGTTGATCTGATTCTAGGTTTGGGTTTAAGTTTTGGATCCAATGGGTTGGATCGGGGTCCAAATTTCCTGACTTTCATCGGGTCTGGGCCTAGGTTGACCTAACTTGAACATATGTATACACACACTTACATTTATTTAGGATCCACGTTGACCTGACCTAAACATATATATTCACACACACTTACATTTATTTTTATATAGGGATTATATACGAATAGACCATTTACTTTTAGTACTAGGAGGTCACATTATTTTTTGCCATTAGATATAACATTTAATAGATTAGAGTGTATCATAAAATTTGAAAAATGTTATTATGGACTTTGTTCCCAATCAATGACACAACCTCAAACACATAATTTCAAATCTAATAGTCAATGATGATTGTGACGTCTTTGTATTAAACGTAAATGGTATCATTGCTTTATATAGAGCCTAGGCTTTAAACAATCAAATTAGAACCTACCTTCAAATAATATCGAGAAATGTGGTTTCAATACTGGAATCTTTGTGATAGCATTAAAATATGTTCTTCATATTTATTTATAAAGTTTAAAGCTTCAAAAATATCGTAGATCGACAGATATATGAAAACTTGAAAATTGACGGCCCAAAAATGCGTTACAAAATACACTATTCTAAAACTTGAAATCCATTTTTTTCTCATCTTGATGTTGAGATGATCAATTTAAAGATATTTAAGCATCAAAACAACCTGTTCTAGTGAAATTTTTGAGATAGGCTCAAATTTGATTGTTAAGAGCCTCGGCTCTACATAAATGTTTCCCATATATATATATATATATATATATATATATATATATATATATATATATATATGTACGGTTTGTATATAGTCTAGGCTCTAAACAATCAAATTAGAGCCTACCTTCAAATAGTGTCAAGAAATGTGGTTTCAATATTGGAAGTATTTGTGATAGCCTTAAAATATATTTTCATCGTTATTTATAAAGTTTAAAGCTTCAAAAATAGTGTCGATCAATAGATCTATGAAAACTTAAAAATCTTGAAAATTGACGGTAAAAAAATGCATTACAAAATGCAATATTTCCAAAAATTGAAATCCATTTTTTTGTTCTCATGTCCATATATTTTGATGTCGAGATGATCAATTAGAGAATATTTGAGCATCAAAACAACCTTTTCTAGTGAATTTTTTGAGGTAGGCTCAATTTTGATTGTTTAGAGCCTCGGCTCAATGTAAACTTTTCCCTATATATATATATATATATATATATATATATATATATATATATATATATATATATATACTACAAACTGCCTATTGGTGAAGTTCTACAGTACTTCACCTACGGTTTTATCACCGTTCAAAGTTTATCACACGGTCACAGGTGTCTGATAGTGTTTGAATTTTAATATTTTTTTTACATATCATAATAATTTGAAATTTTGTAGATGTGTGCCTTAGTGAGATGCACATGAATAAAATATAAAATAAATAATTTGAATGATAAAAATTATGTAAAATACCCCTATAAAGTTTCAGGGTAAATTTCGTCATTTCATTTTATGACTATTATTTTTTAATATTTTTTTTTGGTGAGACTTGGTCATATGTACATACGCCCCAAATTTTATATAAATCTGATTAGGACAAATATTATAAAAATTCAAATACTATCGAAAACTGTAACCGTGTGATGAACTTTGGACGGTGAAGAGGTATAGGTGAAATACTGTAGAACTTTCCATATAGACGTTTTGTAGATGCTTCCTATATATATATATATATATATATATATATATATTGAATATTTTATTAGGTTATAAACCTGGACACGATTCAGATCGAAAACCTCCGGGTCCAAGCTTTGGACCAAATGGATGAAACCCTGGACCCAAATTAGGTCCGGATCCAAGTCAACATCGACCCGCCCAGCCCATTGCCACCCCTAATACTGAGATATTAGCCTAGATGCATCCAAGTCAATGATCTTGGTTGAGTAAGAAATAGTTTGGATTGTGGTTAAACGATGTTCAAAAAGAAAAAGAAAAAACAAGAAAGAGTAATAACTTACCAAATATAAAATCTATTACAAAAGGGTTTGGTTTGTATAGAGCCTAGGCTCTAATCAATCAAATTAGAACTTACTTTAAAATAATATCGATAAATGTGGTTTCAATATTGGAAATCTTTGTGATAGCCTTAAAATACATTTTTATATTTATTTATAAAGTTTAAAGCTTTAAAAATAGTATATATCGACAGATCTACAAAAACTTGAGACTCTTGAAAATTGACGGTCAAAAAATGCGTCACAAAATACAATATTTCCAAAACTTGAAATCCTTTTTTTTCTCGTGTCCATGCTTCTTGATGCCGAGATGATCAATTTGAAGATATTTGAGCATCAAAACAACCTCTTCTAATGAAATTTTTGTGGTAGGCTCAAATATAATTGTTTAGAGCCTTGGCTCTATATAAACTTTTCCCATTACAAAAGTAGTTCTTCAACTTTGTTTCAGCCAGTGTTATTAAGATTGGAGCAGTGCTCGAATGGGTGAAGGGGTTGGTTTACTTAAAAAAGTCCAACCGGCGATCAAACCTTTTTATTTTATATATAAATAAATAAATAAATAATTGACTTAATTTTAAAAGTTTAATAAAATAAAATATTAGGTAAAACCATTGAAGTTCAAATATAAAATTTTTTCGAACATTGATGTACAAAATTCCTACTCGTGTAAAAAATTAAATATTGAAGGCTTTTAAAATTTAGCAAAAATTACATACATATCCATTATACATTGTGTTATTACGATGTACTAAATAGCTTCCGTTATTACATGTATGTCTGTTTTTTACCATTTATAAAGTAATTTGTTTAAAAAGATGACTTTACCTTTTTCGGATGTTGACCATCCGAAAATAGGCCGAAAGTGTAGCATTCACATTCCTATTTTCGGGTGTTGAACATCCGATTTGAAGGGTTTTTTGGATGTTCAACATCGAAAAATAGCCCGAAAGTTAAATGTTCACATTCCCATTTTTCACATTTCGTAGTCACTTTTTCGGATGTTGAACATCCGAAAATGGTTTCGGATGTTGAACATCCGAAAATGGTTTCGGATGTTGAACATCCGAAAATGGTTTCGGATGTTGGACATCTGAAAATGACTGCGAAATTATAGAGACCTACTAGAAAGTCGTATTTTTGAATGTTAAACATCTGAAAATATCATATTCTCGGATGTTCAACACCCGAAAATGAGAATATAAACTTTCGTCCTATTTTCGGATGTTCAACATCCGAAAACGTAAAAAAAAGGTATGTATGTAATTTTCGGATGTTCGTTGGTCCCATACTGAAGGGAGCTGTTGGTGTTGGTGAACATCTGAAAATGGGTATGTATGTAATTTTTGGATATCCAACATCCGAAAAGATAAAGTTATCTTTTTAAAAAAATTGTGTTATAAAAGGTAAAAAATGGACATACATGTAATAACGGAAACTATTTGGTGCATCTTTAATAACGTAAAATATAACGGATATGTGTATAATTTTCCCAAAAATTTAATATATTATATGATTTTTAATGCCAAAATATTATAATATATGACATCATCATTCATAAAATCGAAATGTATCAATGGAGAACTGGGTATGTGTTTGTTCTCATTAAAGAGAGGTAAAATGAGGGGCTCCAAAGAGAGGGAAAGACAATTCTTAAATAAAGGAAAAAATATAGCAAAAAAAGTGAAGAATGCACGCCAAAATGGTAAACAAGAGAAATTATTTTTTTACCAATTGGGTGAACGATTTCTTAAAAAATCTTGAGATACTTTGGATTAAAGATTTTGGAAATAAAATACCATGTGCAATCAAAATAGAGAAATAGTAAATCAATAATTAATTAGGCAAAAAAAAATAGCAAGAGTGGTGGTTGGAAGAATGGGCCAACTCATCCATGAGAATCGACAAAAATTGGTTTTGACCGGTAGTCACGAAACACCGGAACAGGTTGTTCGGTATGACTAACCAAAACCAATCAAACACTAATTTTGCTACGTTTTTTTACAAAAGTCATTTTTTATATTTTAACAAAAGTCATTTTTTATATTACAACAGATCAATTAAGGCACCCATTAGCATTCCAATCAGACGGACTGGCAGGTTAGTTCTTGTCTTGATAATTGTGGCAGCATATATGCTGATGGTCTCGAGTCTAAAGCATCAATCGACCAATGTATCCAAAACAGTTATCCTGCGAAAAACTTGTATCCATTCATTGAAAACTTTAGAATGGAATGTATAGCAAAAATATATTCATTCATTTTGTTCTATAAGGGCTAAAGGGCACTGATAACAATCCCTTTCTTTCTCCAAGGACTACAACCCATGTCCCTGCGCAACTGATCATTGTGCCAAAATGTGGAGAGAGGCCACACAAGATCTTCTGTAGTATTTCCCAGCATTTTTTCCTGTACCTCTACCACGTGCTGATGCCTTCCTCCATCTCCCTTACGGGTGGAAGCTGAAAACCACCATCGATAAAATGACATAGCCATCTACTCACGCGTCTCGGACATGCACATATTTGATACGTCCTCCGCGTATCCGATCACCACCAATTGCAGAATCCAAGGGTGTATCACCTCTCTAAGAAGAAAGAGAGAAGACAACTTCTATTGCTTTAGAGGAAGGACATTATCACATGGACAAGCTTTCTACGTTTCCCTTACTGTATAAAACATATATGCTTCCCCCTATCCAACCATCCATTCTGAATAGATGGTTGAGATGGCCCTAATCACAATATCATATCTCCACACTATTTTATTTTTAGTTTTTTTTTCTACGAACTATTTTAACACCAAATATTAGGCATCCACTCCTCTCTTAATCTCGCATATGTAAAAAATATAAAAACAATATTCCCAATAAAATAAAATGATTAAAATGCCCTTATAAATTTCAGGGGTATTTTGGTCATTGTATGTTATCGAAAATATTTTTTTAATATATTTTTTAGGTGTTCTTTATTGAAATGATGATACGTACTAAATTTCTTATTCATATAATTTGTAGAAAAAACTAAAAATAAAATACTCTGAGGCATCGGATATAAATCAAATGATCAATAACTCACTAGATCTAAATTGGACGGTTGGATGGAGAGAGAAGTACATATCTTCCATGCAATAGGGGAAGTATATAGACCTTTTCCTTATCACAGTACACAAACAAGTAGATTAACACATTTTTTTGGGCAAGGGAGTCCAATGTGGGAACAACTACCAAAGGATTGCATAGGCACACGGGCATGAAGTGAGAACGATTAACAAATGGTTTTTATTTTTAGTTTTTGGAAAGTCTTGACAATATGTATATGAGAAAATGTAAAAAGTAAGGGAAAAGTGTTCGGTTTACGTGGCCTTTAAAGGCCTTATGAGTGACTGTGAGGAGACATTTGATACAGTGGATCATGGACTCAGTAAGAGTGTGGTCCCTCATAGACCATACCATGCAAACGGTATTTACAGATGCCGAACTGTGTTTAACGGTCTAGGCCAGTCGGTTGGGAAAAACTCATATTGCCTGGGCATAAAAAATAAACCGAGAAAGGTTCTAGTGGGTTATCCCTTGATAAGGTCGGAGTATGCCTGGATGCAAGAGCCAAGGGACTGTGTGACTCTTGTGTGTGATGGTGGACTACAGAGATGGAAGCTAAAACTTCATCCATGTACCATCACATGACATGCATATTGATAGACCGTTCGGGAAAGCGAGCAAGCCACTTTTTAAGGTGAAGCGTATGCATGTGTGAGAGAAACCCCTATGCGCCATAGAGCTGTGGTCGCATCAGGTCTATGTGACATTGACTCGTCTCTAGGGGAGAACCTGAAATGCATAGACTGAGATTGCAACCCATTGGCTCATCGGCCACACTTTGATGACCCACTAATGAGCCCCTATTTATATTGAGGGTCCTGAGCAATGCTGAGTCAGCATGATAATGCAAGCGTGATCTGTAGTCCACAGTTGAAGGTGGAGTGCCCCATGTTGATTGATTTAGTTCTTCGACCTTTGATTTTTTTCCCATCAAATTAATTTAATTATATTTCTTTCATGGTAGATATTATTTTAGAATTTCTATTTGAATTTATAAATCCCTGGATATTTTATTTATAAAATTTGAGTTTATAAAATTAAAGATATTAATTTTTAATAATTTAAATACTCAAATAATATTCTTAAATTTATCTTTTTATTATTTTTAAATATATGAAATATTTGGGGGCCCATTGTGCACATGGGCTCACTGTATCCAAATTTTGTGGGGGGCAGACATTGCCATCCCTTGGGTGGCACACCCTTATTTTTTGGGGTTGCCTTTCCCATGGGAGGCATGCCTATCTTTATGGTATTTGTTGATATATTTTATCTCAAATTGGTTTGAGTTGATAAAGTGTTTATCCTTAAAATATTTGAGTAAATCTTTTAGTATGCCTATAAGGCTTATGAATATATATTTTGGATAGAGCATAATATTTTCTTGATTAATTTTTATTTGATGGGATAATGGTTAAAGGAAATGAGGATAATGGTTCAACACAATCCGTAATCTTGATGGTCCATCTATAGAATGAATATCTCAGATCTCTCACCCACAAGTCACTTTTGATTGACAGTTAAAATTCAATATTGTGAGGCAAGCAATGGAAACCCTAGACTATTATCTATAAATAGGGGTCATCCCCCTTCATTCCAGACAGACATCCACGCACCTCTCTCTCACGCCCCTATTCTCTCTCTCCCTCAACTTTATCTTTAAAGGGCTCTCCCCATCTATTCTTTCTCTTCATTGGTTTTGAATCTTATCTACTCTCTCGGGGTTTTGAAAAGGGGAGTACATCTATCTCTTGCATATAGAAAATTATCATTTCTCTCAATTTTATTCAAAAACCTAGGGCTCAAGAAAAATAAAAAAAGGAGAATTTTTTTCTCAGTATTTTGGGGGATTGATCCCAAGAATCTTGTGTGAGCATAAGAGTTCCATTGAAGAGCTTGGCCAAAATTAGCTTTCCCAGTTGAGATTGAATGAAGACCGTCAATGTCGCGCCATTAGATGGTGGTGACTCGGCGTGGGGTGTAATAAGCCCAGTTGAGGTAATCTCCCACATTCTCTTTTGATTCTTACATATTTAATTCTATAGTCTTTATATTCTCAAGCATAAGATTTGTGGTTATTTTCTTTGGTTAAAGAAAATTGGTTCAATGACATCAAAGTCATTAAGATCCTGGATTGGTAAATTTTTATTTTATTTGAAGCATGAGTTATTATAATAAGACTACGTGCAAGTGATATTTGCCAAAGAAAAGAAAAAAAATGGGGTGAAAAAAAAAAATCCTCGGTAAAGATCACACTGGTCAAACTTTCATTGGTATCATAGCAAAGTTGATATTAGATGCCATTAGATGTTATTTCTCATCATTGAGTCGAGATCAATCTTGGAAATGAGATATAATGAAGTTAATAATCCTTGTGGTTAAACAATACACCCCGGTTAAGAATTATTGAAATTTTCAATATCTTGAGAAAGATACTATGTAGAATGGGTATTCTGTGCTATTATGGGGCAGTTATATGAAGAAGATAATGATGTATTTCTTTGTTACATACTTCAGTGATTTTGTGTGTCTTTGAGAGTAGGATCTACTTACAAAATTTCAGTGGGAGATCCTAAAGGAATTGAAAGTTATGGACTCATGATTAAAGGGTGTCAGTTTTGACCCTGCAAAATCCAGGAACTGTCCATTGAGTTCCGTGATTTTTCCTACTAATGATGTGATTTTGTTTCTTGCTGAAATTTTACGATGACTCATAAAATTGAGTATACTTTCAATCAAAAAACTTTTCATTAATAAATTCTTTGTGGTTTTAAACACATGATCAATTTATTGAAAGGTGCGCAAGTGCTGCTTTCTGTAACAAAAATTATTTCCATGACTTGGAAGTTAAGATTTTATTTCACACTAAGTTTTTAGACTTCTATTATGAGTTTAATTTCTAATGAAATTTATTTGAGAGAGAAATATCTATGGAAAGAGAAGAATAAAATTTTGGATTCAAGAGATGTCATCTTGAATTTTCTGCATTTATGGTATGCTCTTTATTGAGACTTAAATAGCTATAATTATCAAGTCTACTTAACAGAGTGATATGGGGCTTGTAGAAATATATATACTACCATTATATGTCTACTTTTAAACAAAATTAGTTTGAAAAGAAAACTCCACAAGGGTAGACAGAAAATACAATCTTACTAGACAATGATCATCCTGAAATTCTGTAGTACAATTTATTTTGTGATGTGTATATCACCTTATTTATTTCTTTGAAAGAAGGAATTATTTGGGATTTACACAATGATGTTATGATTTGTTTTTAAGTTTAGTTTTCAATACAAAAGATTTCAGGAAGAAATTGTTTGAGGTTTGAGATAAACAATTTTTTTATTAAGAGATGCTCAACTTGATTTTTAACGGAGAAAATGGCATTATGATGTAAAAGTCACTAAAAGGTAGACTCACTACATGGTGTGATTTAGGGATGGAACTGAGCAATGTTTTATATTTTTTACTTATTTCAGTACTCAAAAGGATTCGAAGAGAAACTCTTTATAAGTTGAGAGATATCATATTTTTATCATAAGATGCTCATGTTTTATTCTGCAGTAAATTAAAAGATGTGGCATGCTAAGGTACATCTTTGGATTCCCAATAATTGAGACCTTTTTAGGGCTCATTAAAAAGGGTTTTATAGTATGTTGCACGTATGGTTTATTATAATAAAACTTTAGAGAGAGGTAATACAACGTTTGCAAGGTACGACACTTTATATGAAGAATGTTCGATCTGGGAATAGCAGAAAGAAAAAGAAACACAATACTAATAAAAGCATCTTGATATCTTTGAAATGAAGGGATACATAGAGACCCTTGGAGAGCTTTGGAGATAGCAAAAAAAAGCTAAAGTTCAGTGAGAGAATCAAATTTGTGATATTTGAAATGATGGGATGAATAAAATATTTTCTTCACGGCATGATACAAGGAAGAGTCCAAGTGCTGAAGAGATGGACACATTGTGACATGTGAAATCGAAGACCAATATATTCTCCATCAATTATGTGCTCTTCCAACATCGCCAAACGATTGCAAAAACAATGAATTAAGAAAGCCTAGGTATCACACTACATGGTTTTGAGATATGAAATCAATCGCACATTACATGGTAAGGTCATATATGGAAAGATGATTCAGTAACTTTTTATATGCTTTGATTATATTTTGGCTAATTGTTTTATGAATATATGTGAAGTATATAGACATTGAGTGATATGTGCTAACAAATTTGAAAAAGTATGTTTATGAATACTATGTGTTGTGGTGCCTCCTTGTGCTAAGAGTACGAACTATTAAGGGCATTGAGTTTTAAGTATAAAATACGAGAGATGAATATGGCTCATTCAAATGTGT
The DNA here is from genome assembly GCF_054954075.1 of Amborella trichopoda. Taxonomy (NCBI): domain Eukaryota; kingdom Viridiplantae; phylum Streptophyta; class Magnoliopsida; order Amborellales; family Amborellaceae; genus Amborella; species Amborella trichopoda. Next base: position 7,383,140 of record NC_142344.1, read on the forward strand.
AAGCACGGAGGGAGTATTCTGATGAAATTCGATCTTAGTGACCATCCTCCCGATAATGTCAAATAATATGATGTGTTGTATATGATGATGATCTCTTCATAAAGTCTTTGCCAAAAAGAAATTTTTGTCAAGATTTTGATAACCATTCTTTAGTCATGCTTTATTTTAGATAAAATTGTAATATTGACATTATTGCTTTTTTGTAGCTATAAACATGACTTGGTAGGTGAATGCGGTAAAATGATTTACTTGGTAGGTGAATGCAATAAAATGATTTTTGACAACTAAACATATATTTTAATATTAAATTTGGATATTTTGAGAAAAAACCTAAGTCAATTAATGTGGCCTATAGTCATGTTAGATCCACTAAGTCTTTATGAAAAATCATTTTAAATCGTCATACTATTATTTAACCATTACTTGTGATATATATATACCAAGTCAATTTTTTTAAAAGGGAGAAAACTATTATGTCTTCAAGGTATTTATAAAATTGAGAAAAAGTTTGTCAAGCACAAGCTTTTAAAATACCCATATGCCTTGACTCATATTTGTAGTTATTTAGAATCCTCTATGACCTTGAGCCATATGGAATGTTGTAGGAATGTCATCTTGCTAGGCTTCCTTCACACATATTATGTTAATTAAATAGCTTGGTTTGTATGAATTTACTACCAAGATGACTAATGTGGTTGAACATTTCAGTAGTTCATAAAGGTTTTACTTTTTGTGAAACCAATGGGCATTGAATGACACTTTGCATAAGACTTGCTATGCTACCTCATGATATAGGCATAAGAATGTTGAGATTATATATATTGTACGTGCAATAATTGAGTGGGAGCTGCTATAGTCCCATGTTTTTTTAGCTACTTGGATATTCAGATACACAGATGCAAGCTATCTCAAGGATCCAGATGATGTGAAGTCTAAATCTGAATACGTGTTCATGCTTAGAGGGAAAACAACTTCTTGGAAATCAAAGAAACAGGATGCGGTGGCATTGCCCATCCTGGAGGCAGAATACGTAACGTACTATTTGACGGCCAAGGAGATCGTATGGATTAAGAATTTCTTAATTGACTTGACTTTTACCCCGTGTATTGTGAGGTAGTGAGGATTTTCTGCGATAAAACGACGGTGATATACTTGTAAAAGGGAGCCACGATTCCATAATAACTTCAAGCGTATAAAACTAAATATTTCAGTGGGAGTTCCTAGTGTTTGACAGGCCAGTTGGAATAACAGACTATGACGTTGTTCACTCATAGAACCCATATATGTGGCTCTGGTTGTATGGCTACAAAAAGAAGTCGCTTGTTTGAAGAACTCTTTTAAGCCCATGAGGTTACGACCCCATACGATGAAGATACGTGATGATCTTCTGTGACAACAGGCCCATGATTCACGATGCGCTATGAAAGATGAACTACCAACACTTTCGAGATAAGATCCGAGCAGTAAAGAGAAAGAAGCATTGCCTCTATGAGTCCTTTTGTGAAATGATTGATAGTGAAAGTCACGATTTACCTTTTGAGAGATATTGCGATTGGGAGAGACAGATGGGGATGAGAGAAAATAAGAAAGAGAGAATGTAAGGTCTTCAAAGGCTAAGTGGGAGATGTTGGGTTTATGTGGCCTATAAGGCCTTATAAGTGATTGTGAAGAGACATTTGATACAGTGGATCATGAACTAAGTGAGAGTGTGGTCCTTCATAGGCCATACCATACAAACGAGGTTTGCAGATACCGGATTATGCTTGACGATCTAGGCCAGTCGGTTGGAAAAAACCTATATTGCCTGGGCATAGAAAATAAATCGAGAAATGTTCTAGTGGGTTATCCTTTGATGAGGTTAGAGTATACCTAGATGAGAGAGCTGAGGGATTGTGTGACTCTTGTGTGTGATGGTAGCCTACGGAGACGGGGGCCAAAGCCTCATCTATGTACCATCACACGACATGCATATTGATAGACCGTTTGTGAAAGCGAGTAAGCCACCTTTTAGGATGAAGCATATGCTTGTGCGAGAGATACCCCATATGCACCATAGAGTTGTAGACGCATCAGGTCTAGGTGACCTTAACTCTTCTCTAGGGGAGAACCTGAAATCTACATATTGAGATTGCAATCCTTTGGCTCATCGACCAGACTTTGATGACCCACTAATGAGCCCCTGCTTAGACTGTGGGTCATGGGCAACGCTAAGTCCGCATGATAAAGCAAGCGTGGTCTGTAGTCCACAGTTGAAGGTAGAGTACCCCATATTTACTGATTTAGTTCTTCGACCATATGGATCATTTTCTCATTAAATTAATGTAATTATGTTTCTTTTATGATAAATATTATTTTAGAATTGTTATTTGAATTTTTATAAATCCCTCGATATTTTATTTATAAAATTTGGTTTTATAAAATTAAAGATATTGATTTTTAATGATTTAAATATTCAAATAATATTCTAAAATTTAACCTTTTATTATTTTTAAATATATGAAATATTTGGGGGTCCATTGTGCACATGGGCTCACTATACCCAAATTTTATAGGCGCCCACATTGCCATCCCTTAGATTGCACGCTCCTATTTTAGGGGGCTGCCTATCCCCATGGGAGGGCATGCTATATATTTATGGGATTTGTTGATATATTTTATCTCGAATTGGTTTGAGTTGATAAAATGTTTTATCCTTAAAAGATTTGAGTAAATCTTTTAATATGCCTGTAAAGCTTATGAATATATATTTTGGATAGAGCATAATATTCTCTTGATTAATTTTTATTTGATGGGTAATGGTCAAAGGAAAGGGGGATAACGGTTCAGCACATTCCGTAATCTTGATGGCTCATCTATGGAATGAATGACTCAGATCTCTCACCCACAAGTCACCTTTGATAGACGGTTAAAACTCAATTTTGTGAGGCAAGCAATGGAAACCTAGACCGTTCTCTATAAATAGGGGTCATCCCTCTTCATTCCAAACAGACATCCACGTATCTCTCTCTCTCATGCCCCTATTCTCTCTCTTCATTGGCCTTTGAAAATTCTTATTTATTCTCTCGGGGTTCTGAAAAGGGCAGTAAGTCTCTCTCTTGCGTATTGAAAATTCTCACCTCTCTCAATTTTATTCAAAAACCTAAGGCTCAAGAAAAATAAAGAAGGGAGAACTTTTATCTTAGTGCTTTGGGGGATTAATCCCAAGAATCTAGCGTGAGCATAAAGGTAAATCGGTTCAATGGCATCAAAGTTATTAAGATCCTGGATTGGTAAATTTTTGTTTTATTTGAAGCAAGAGTTATTGTAATAAGATTACTTGCAAGTGATATTTGCCAAAGAAAAGAAAAGAAAAAGGGTGAGAAAAAAAAAAAAAAATCCCCGATAAAGATTACACTGGTCGAACTTTCAAAAAGTTTATATAAGGTGTTAACTTTTTATTGAGGAAGTAAGGTACACCTTAAATATCCACCTAAAAAGGTTGTTCCGATCTAAAAAAACTTTACAATTGATTATCTCAATCTCAAGGTATATAGATATGACAGAAAAATGGATTTCATGCTCTAAAAATATTGTATCTTATAATATATTATCTAGATTGTCTATTTTCAATATTTTCAAGTGTATAGAGATCTGCTTGATTTGCAATATATTTGGAGTTTTAAATTTTATAATCAACACTCAAAATAGTATTTTTATAATCAACACTCAAAATAGTAACTATTTTTAGTGGAATTTTTTTATTCACCTTACGTTTACGGTATAATGTTAGCACCTTATACAAACTATACCCGGTAGTAAAAGTATAGAATAAGATTATTTTTCTTTAGTACGAGGAGGTCAACTTTAGCAATTGGATGTAAAACTAGCTGGTTTGGGGCCGTCCATTAAGCTGGTTCAAAATGCAAAATGAAAATTTTCGAACCACGTGATGCACCTTTTTGTTGGAATCATTTGATGGCCATGGATGATATAGTTGCTATAAAGAAAATAGACTCTCAATAAACAATCCCAAGAAAGCAATTTAAAAATTAAAATATCAAAAACCCTAAATGGTATTATATTTGCATAGAGTTGCTGTCTATAGCGGTGTTTGATTATTGGGGCGAGCCAAGTCCAACTTGATCGAGTATCCCCAACTTGGGTGGTCCAACCTGCGGATCTAAAAACAATAAAATAAAATTATAAAAATTAATAAAAAATAAAAAGAAATTAATTTGTGATATGTTTTTTTTTTTATGTTTTTTATCATTTTAGTAAAGATTGACAAGTGTTTTGGCCATGAATATTTATTTTTACACTTTCACTTTTTTTTAGATTATTTTGAAAATGAAAAAGTTTATACAAGGTGTCAATCTCATACTATAGAAGTAAGAAACATCTAAAAAACCTATCGAAAATGGTTGTTTTATCACTAGAAATTTCTCCAATTGATCATCTTGACCTCGATATATATGGATAGGAAAGAAAAAAATAATTTTAAGTCCTAAAAATAGTACATCTTCTAACACATTATCTAGACCGTCAATTTTCAAGATTTTTGAGTGCTGATAGATATGTTGGATTTGCACTATTTTTGGAGCTTTCAATTTCATTATACAAGTGAAAAATAGACTTTTGGGCCAGGATAAGAGCTTTAGCACCGAAAATACATCTTTTAATGAAATTTGATGTCCACCTTACTGTGATTGTTTAATGCTGACACGTTATACAAACCTCACCCTTTCTACAATACCTCCATCACAAATTCATATAACCGATCCTAACAAATTGGTATACATTTTGGAAAATTTAAACGCTGCACCAATAAGCGATAAGATGAGAAAAAATAGGCTTAGGCAGGCTGGCCATATGCAGCGTAGGCTCAGTATTACATCTGTTAGGAAGTGTGAGTTGGTTCAAGTAAAATGCTTAAAAAGAACAAGGGGTATGCTTAAAAGAATATGGTTGGAAGTTGTGAGAAAAGATATGGGGACTTATGGCCTCATTGAGGGTACAACTCTTGATAGAGCAGGACGACAGATCGTGATTTTTGAGCCAACCCTAATTAGTTGGGAAAAAACTCTGATGATGATGATACAATGAGGCCATTTACTTTTGATACACGAAGGTCATAATCATCATTGACTGTCAGATTTGAAATCTAGTGGTTGAGGATATATCATTGTTTGGGCACAAATTTCAAAATAAAATTTGTTAGTGACACATTTTCATGTATTGGATTCCACATCTAATGGTTAAAAATGATTGACTTTGTTATACAAAAAATAATTGGTGTCGAAGTCGTAATATATAAGCTCCTTTTTTTAAGGCACTAATATATTATAATTTGGGAGTTTTGTCTTTTGAGGTTAGTAATTAGGTTGAAGAAATTACATTCTAATTTAGGATCTTAAAAATATTCCGAGGTTGGGTTTCCTCCACGAGATTGGGTTTCCTCCATAAAATAACAACCACTATGCTTCCGTAAGAACATAGAAATGAGGTACCATCCCTTCATTAGCGACAATGAAAGGAAAAAGACATCAATATAAGTTTGAAGTAGTGGACACGCATGTATTATATCGTGACACGGCAAGAACTAGGGACAATCATAAATTACATCAATAAAAGCTTTTAGCAGAAGTGATTAACACGCGAAAGCGATATTCACTCTTTTCTTACCTAGAAAATTAGGTGAGACTTGGGAAAGGAACTAGGGTTGTAGTGGTAGCACCTCTACATTTTAATTATCATGTTGTGGTTTTCATTCCTACTTACACTACCTTACTAGCATTTTCGAAAACCAACTCCTACATTATTTACAAAACTTTGCTTTGCATAGGTAAAGTGCTTATAGCATGCTTGTGGAGCATACTGCATTTACTCCCTTGAGTGGAAGGCTGGTTTAGGAGGTTTCATTCAATATAAAAGTTCATTTAATAAGAAATTTTGGTATGCACTTATAGTCACTAAATTACTATATTAGATAAAGAAAATTACATTTTGAGTTTCTAATGTTTAGATCGGTCATCCTAAATTCAAATGGCTTCTCTTCAATGTTAAGATGTTATTTTCTTAAGGCACTTAAAGAGCGTGTACGAAAAGAAACGCAATAGAGATAAAGCTTCGAAGATGATGATAAATACATCTAAACAATAAATTCTTAAAAAATACTCTTAAAAGGTTTTACAAGAGAGAGAGTATGCACAATATGCTACGTCCATAATCTTATGGTATTTTATGCACGTACACACGTTCACAAAATAAAATCGTGGTAAAGTTAACTTGCCGCTTACGTTGGCGTGATCAGTAGCTAATACAAGGGCCGAGTTCATTGATCCCACCAATGCAACTCGCTTTCCACGACTTAGCTCGACCGCATCAGAGTCTTCCAAGGCAGAGGACTTCATGGCATGCATAGCCTTTCCTCTAAAAACTTGAGGTCCTTTACTCGGTTCGAAGCGATGTAAATCGGGCACACCTCTGGTCCACACATAAGATCACAAACTCTACCTGATACACCTGTTTCACCAACACTACAACTAAGAGCTACAATCGTGTGAAGAAGCAACAATTACCAAAGTACACCCAAAATTGGAATTACCAAATTAAACCAAAATCTTAAAAAATATTGTTCTCCTTTCTTTTTTCTCTTTTTTTTTCAATATATCAAAAAGTGCTATACGCCTAGTTGACCAAAATGGCGATGTCCAGCAAGAGGAAATTTGGTGTACCTACAAAAAGTGAAAGTTTATCTCAAGTACTACACCTAATCTCTGAAAGAAAGACCTATGTAATCTTATAACGGGAAAATATAATTTTTTTTAATAATAATCTCTCCTTACAATTTTGGCAGCAAGATCACTCACAGGTGATCTTATTACAAAAATAGATATTCCAAAAAAATAAATAACACATCAATAAAATAAATCTCAACTACTTGATGTCATTCATACAACCTAATGTTGTGCTTGAGAATATAAAATAAAAGAACAAACATTTACAAGAAAAGATGCCTGAGATTACCTCAACCGGGCTTTTTACACCCCACACCGAGTTACCACATCCAATGGCGTAGGATCAGCGGTCTAGCTTTAATCTCGAACCGAGAAAGCTAATTTCGGCCAAACTAGGTAACCACTCTTAAATCTCTGCAAAACCCTAACTCCAAAATAATTAGGCTCAAACTCTAATTTTCGCAACCCTTAGATTAGATCATGGGCGGGATCAGCGGTCTAGCTTCAATCTCGAACCGAAAAAGCTAATTTCGGCCAAACTAGGTAACCACTCTTAAATCTCTACAAAACCCTAACTCCAAATAATTAGGCTCAAATCCTAATTTTCCCAACAATTCTTAGATTAGATCATGAGAGAGAGAGGGTCTCTATATTGGGTCCCAACAACCCTTAGATTAAATCATGAGAGAGAGAGGGTCTCTATATTGGGTCCCAACAACCCTTAGATTAGATCATGAGAGAGAGAGAGAGTCTCTATGTTGGGCGGGCCCCCTAGGGAAGATAGAGAGAGAGTTTGTGGGAGAGAGAGGTGTGTTGAGATGGGGGGAGAGCACCCCTATTTATAGTGAAATTTAGGTCTAGGGTTTTTAGGGTTTCTCATAGTTTGTCTCTTTTTTGAGATTGAATATGGACCGTTGATCAAGGTGACTTGTGGGGTGAGAGCTCTGAGCCATCCATTCCATAGATGGTTCATCAACATTATGGAATGTACATGAACCATTATCTCACTTTACTTAAACCATTTTCCCATCAATATATTTAAATAAATTAAATCCATTAAAGATATAGTGCATACCATAAATTGCATATTCCATCTCATATTTTTCATAAGAATATTTCAATAATATCAAGTCAAGATATTCCTTCAATAATCAAGATAAGATATGGTCAATATTTCCTAATCAATATTTGACCACATGCTACAAGATGTAGTTACCATATTTAATAGATTTGAAGACAAAGCAACAAGATAAGGTATCCAAAGGTAGGGCGTGCCACCCATGTATGGCATGTGGGGCCCCACCTAATACCCACATGGTGGGCCCATGTACACTATGGCCCCCCCATGTATTTTTTTTTAATAAATATTTTAAAATTTAAATAAAATGAATTTTAAAATATTATAACTTTGTAAATTAATAACTTCATTTTTATAAGTCCAAAAATAAGAAATAAAATATCAAATGACTTACAAAAATTTAAATAATAAATCTAAAATACTTTAATAATAAAATCAACACAATTAAATTAATATGATAGGAAGTGGATCCATATGGTTCAGGAATTCAATCAATGATCACAGAGTACTCCACCTTCAACTGTGGAGTACAGACCACACTTGCTTTATCGAATCGTTCCCATGACCTACAGTCCAAGCAAGGGCTCAATATCGAGGCACCAAAGTCTGGTCGATGAGCCAAGGAGTCGCAATCTCAGTCTGTGGATTACAAATCCTCCTCTAGAGACAAGTCAAGGTCATTACGACCTGATGCGACCACAGCTCTATGACGCATAGGGGTATCTCTCGCACATGCATATGCTTCACCCAACATGCACATGCACATGCAAAGGCGGATATCTAGCTTTCCCGAACGATCTATCTATATGCATGTCGTATGATGGAACAAGAATGAGGTTTTGGCCCCATCTCTGTAGGTCTACCATTACACACAAGGGTCACACAGTCCCTCGACTCACTCATCTAAGCATAAGCTCCAACCTCATCAACGGCTAACCCAGAAACCCTTCTCGGTTTATTTTTTATGCCCAGGTACCTTGGGTTTTCGAACCGACTGGCCTAGATCGTTAAGCACAGTCTGTTATCCGCAAATATCATTTGCTTAGTATGGTCTTCGAGGGGCTACACTCCCACTGAGTTTATGTTCCACTGCAGTAGATGTTTTTTATTACACACATAAGGCCTTTAAAGGCCACATAAACCCAACAATCTCCACCGTACATTACATGTAATGCAGGGTGTGTGTTGCATTGGTGAACTATATTTGTCATACTCCCTAACTATCATAGGGGATTGTCTACAGAGAGACCATTTATCTTTTGTACATAGAAGTTACAATCATTCTCACTCATTAGATGTCAAATTGGATGGTTTGTGAGTCACGAAGTGTGAGAATTTGTCTTTGGAACTTTGTGCCTATTCAATAACACTACAACCACTCATTTTGAAATTTAAGAGACAAGAATGATTGTGACATCCATGTACAAAAGATAAATAGTCTCTTTGTAGACAAGCCCTTATCATGTTATGCATTTTGTTTTGGGTTGTGAGAAATATCCCAATCATGGTCAAATTATCAGTAGCGAAGTATACTATGCAACAATGGAGTACAGTATCTAGTGCATACAAAGTTATCGCCCATTTTCATCGAGGGATGGTTGTGATTAGCTATACTCAAATGAATGTGGGCTTTAATCACCATCATCCATTGAGGAGGGGATGGTAGATGTTTTTTGAAGTACCTTTCATCAAACTCCTTTGGATATGATGTAATTTCCTTTGTTAGAATAGGGATTGCATATTATAAGAGTTTTTACTTTAGTATATGAAAGTCGCAATCATCTTTAACCATCAGATGTGAAATATGTTAGCTTAGATATGTCACGCTGTTTCAAACGTTCTATATTGAGTTTCAAATATATCACACTACAACCACCCGATTTTATATGTAATGATCAATAGTGATGATGATCTTCTTATGCAAAAAGGAAAGTGAATCAAAGACTTTCTAGGCTATTTTAAAGCCCGAAATCAAATATTATTTGGAAAAGCCACCCAAAAATGGGCTATCCAATGGATTTAGAATATTTTTTAAAGCTCATTATGAAATCTTACTTCAAGGACAAATGCTTGAAAGTGAATTGGAACCTCTTTTCGTCTCTCACTCACATCAAGAGGAGCTTTTTATATGGGTTACATGATAATAATATGCCTAGGGCATATAGAGAGTGGCCACACCCGTAAATGACCAAGATACCCCTTATCCTCTACCAAAAATACCTGCCTCCCACTCCTATTATAAAAGTACATAAAACCCAAGCCACTAAAATCACTAAATACCCATATCCAAAGTTTCATGAGAATGCCCCAATGACTTAAATCATCTATAAAACCCATAACTATATAAAATTACCAAAATGCCGCGTACCTGCTTGGATCCAAGATTCATGTCCTCTACATTGATGTCCCACTTTCCCTGTGACTCAAAAGCCTCCCTAGTCCCTCCCCAAAGTCTCCACAACACTTAAATATTCAAAAAGTCGGCCAACTTTTTAAAAATTGGCTGATTAAATCGAAGTCGATCAATTGCCGATCTTGAGTTTGTCCGATTCCAAAAGTTATATATTGTGTCATTTTCATGCAATGCACGAATCGTCCAATTTACTGTGTATTAATCGGTGATTTGTTATGAAGATCAATGGATTTATGCATTGTTACAATGTATGCTTTTTGCAGGCCTCTCTCTCTTGTTGGGGCTGCGTAACCCAACCTCTCTCTCTCTCTCTCTCGATTGGGGCAGGGGCCTGCCTTAATCTCTCTCTCTCTGTAGGGGGCTTGCCCCAACCTCTCTCTCTCTCTCTCGGGCCTATCTTAACTTCTCTCTATCTGTTGGGCCAAGGACCTACCCCAACCCCTCTCTCTCTCTCTCTCTATTGGGACAGGGACTTGCCCAACGCCTCTATCTCTCTGTTCGGGCCTGCCTAAAGCTCTGTCTCTCTCAGTTGGGGTAGGGCCTGTGCCAACCTCTCTTTATCTCTCTCTCTCTCTTTAGGCCAACCCCAGACTCTCTCTCCCGCTCTCTCTCTCTATCATTCTCTCCCTCTCTTTTTCCCCTACCACTCTTTCCCCCTCTCTCTCTCTCGGGCCTTTCCTCAACTTCTCTCTATATGTTGGGCCAGGGCCCTACCCCAACCTCTCTCTCTCTCTATTGGGGCAGGGACCTACCCAACATCTCTATCTCTCTATTGGGGGCCTGCCCAAAGCTCTGTCTCTTTCAGTTGGGGTAGGGCATGTGCCAACCTCTCTCTATCTCTCTATCTCTAGGCCAGCCCCAGGCTCCCTCTCCCGCTCTCTCTCTCTCTATCATTCTCTCCCTCTCTTTCTCCCCTACCACTCTCTCCCCCTCTCTCTCTATCTAAAATTGGCTTTTTAGTATAAAGTCTCCTAAAAAAGTATTGCTCCAAAGACTTGTTGACTAAAAAAGTATTGTTTCATGTGACTAAAAATTTTATTCGAAACCCAATTATGTTTATAATATATTTTTTTGTTTTGTTTATTTTATGTGAACATTTTTTTGTTATTTTTGGGGATTTTTTACCCTCATTTCAGTTTGTAATAGTGTTCTGGAAATCGACTTGGCCAAGGTACTTGGGCCTTGCCCGACCCGATTCACTCGTGAGAGTAAGTTCAAGTTTTTTTTTAAAAAAATCAACACAAAATTAAATTTATATGTGTTATAGCCTTCATTTTTATGCAATTGTGGCCCCCTTCTATTTTTTTTATATGCGGGATGTATGGGGTTCGAATCTTAAATCTGCTCACTTCAATTTTTGTATTCACTTTCTTTTAAAACAAACATACTTTAGTAATAACCAATGGTTTAAAAAACGGATCGGTGACCCGGATCGGGCTTCCAAAAAATCGATCCGGATCGACAAATCGACGATCCGGATCGGGAATCAGGTGAATCGATCAGAATAAAGCTTAAAAAAAATCCAAAAAAATTATTAAAATTCATTATAAATGTTGTTTTTTAGGAATTCAATAAGAAATGAGGGTACTCCATTAAGAATTTTCATGTTTTTGAATGAATATGCGAATATTGATATGTTATTTCCCTGCATGAACCGCCATTCAGCATTTAATTTACATCACACAAAAGGATAAATATAGAATTATCATGGAATAAGTATATCAACATACATGGACTACAATAAAGCATAAAATTAGTAACATATGATCTAAAAATAAAATGATAGACGACGTTATTGTTCTTCTTGGTCACGTTGGTGCCATTGATTGAATTTCTTTAACAATTCATTGATTCGATCTAAAAACGAATCATTGATATTAGCAGGCGTCTGACTATTCCTAAATCCCTTAGTGTTAGTGTTTTGTTGTGTTCCCAATCTAAAATCCCTGAAGATTGTCCATCCTTCATGCTCACCTGCACTGTTGCTGTTGGGACTCGATATGTGAATAATATGGCTGGGATAGGGTGGCCTCAGAATCATCATCTCTCTCATTTTCTCTTTGAATAATATGGATTAAAAAATAATAATAACAAATTTTCAAAAAAATCGATCATAGATTAAAAAAAAAAATCACAAATTTTCAAAAAATTCTATCATGAATTACAAAAAAAAATTCGATCATGGATTAAAAAAAAAAAATCACAAAGTTTCAAAAAATTCTATCATGGATTACAAAAAAAAATTCGATCACGGATTAAAAAAAAAAAATCACAAATTTTCAAAAAATTCAATCATGGATTACAAAAAATTCGATCATGGATTACATAAAATTCGATCATGGATTACATAAAATTCGATCATGGATTACAAAAAAAAACAAACAAAAAAAAACAAAAAATTCAATCGTGGATTACAAAAAAAGAAAAAAAACAATTCGATCATGGATTACAAAAAATTCAATCATGGATTACAAAAAACTCTATCATGGGTTACAAAAAAAACAAAAAAAAAAAAATTCGATCATGGATTACAAAAAAAAAAACAAACATTTCGATCATGGATTACAAAAAACAAACAAACATTTCGATCATGTATTACAAAACATTCGATCATGGATTACAAAAAATTCTATCATGGGTTACAAAAAAAAAAAAAAAACCAAAAAATTCGATCATGGATTACAAGAAAAAAAAACAAACATTTCGATCATGGATTACAAAAAATTCGATCATGGATTACAAAAAATTCTATCATGGGTTACAAAAAAAAAAAACAAAACAAAAAATTTGATCATGGATTACAAAAAAAAACAAAAAAAAATTCGATCATGGATTACAAAAAAATCGATCAAGTATTACAAAAAAATCTATCATGGATTATATAAAAAAAAAAAAAGAGTTCCGTACGGGACTCGTCGATTCACTGTACGGACTCGCCGATTTCGTACAGTGAATCGGCGAGTCACTGTACAGAATCGTCCGGTTCTCTCTAGAACCGGACGATTCCCGTTTTTTTCGCCGATTCGATCCGTCCATGGTGATTCCCGAGTCGAACCGGGCGAGTCCGGTTCGACTCGGCGTTTTTTTAAACACTGGTCAATGGTTTAAAAAACGGATTGGTGACCCGGATCGGGCACCTCAAAAACCGATCTGGATCGGCGAATCGGCGATCTGGATCGGGAATCGGCTGAATCGGTCGGATTAAAGCTTCAAAAAATCCAAAAAAATTATTAAAATTCGTTATAAATGTTGTTTTTTAGGAATCCAATAAAAAATGAGGGTACTACATTATTAACTTTCATTTTTTTTATCAATTTGTGAATATTGAGATGTTCTTTCCCTTTATAAATTTATTTTAACTATTAAATTTGCATCACATAAAAGAAAAATCATAGAATTATCATGGATAAAATATATAATTATATATGGACTATTATAAAGAGTAGACTAATCAATGAAAGAATGGCCATTAAAATCTCGTTTTGGCGAAAAACCCTAACCCGCTGAAAAAACCCAAACTATTACAGCCTAACTAACTATAATCCAAAATTATTACAACCTCACTAATTATAATATTATATACTGAAATTATAATTATTAGTTTACATTTTATAATTATTTTATTAAAAAAATAATAACAAATTAAAAATATTTTATACTATTATCTAATTTAAAATGTATTATTGACAACTGTAAGAAAAATAGTACATTACATGATTTATAATGTAAAAATTCATAAATAAATAAAAGATTTGGTTATCAATGTAAAAATTAATAAAATACGTACAAATTTTGAAAATAACACTTCAATTTTCCAAAAATTTATTTTTTTAGGTTTCTATAATAAATTTAGTAAAAGAGATTGTTAGTAGAAAGATAGAGATTTCAAATAGAATAAACTTTTTATTTTTATTTTTTTCATACCTTTCATATTATTTACAAAAATAATTATACCACTATATACAACAAAAATTAACGGTTATATAAAAAATTAATTTTTTTATTTTTCATTTTTTTATGTCTTTTATATTATTTACAAAAATATTTATATTTATACCAACCACTATATACACAAGAAAAATATTTATATTTATACCAACCACTATATATGCAACAAAATTGCAACACATGCCCAAGGAGATTCGAAAACAACAAAAATATTTATACCAACCACTATATACACAACAAAAATGCAACACATGCCCAAGGGGATTCAAATGCAACACATGTCCAAGGGGGTGCCCCTAAAAAATTTAAAGTCATAACCATCAAGCTATCTACTATATGTGATTATAAATTGCTGATTAATAGACTATATTTACATTTCGTTTTCATTTAATGATGTTTGGGAATTATCCCACATCGAAAGATGGGTATTCAAATTTGGTATATAAATACCTATGCAATATGAATTATAAAATGTGTATAAAAATATTAAGGCAACCTCGCATGTGCGTTTGGACACACATGTGCACGTGTGAGTGTGCGTGGGGTACGCTCGCACGTGTGCTCGGACACACATGTGCGCGAGGCACATTCGCACGTGCGCTCGGACACGCGTGTGCACGTGTGAGTGTGCGTGGGGCACACTCGCACGTGTGCTCAGACACACGTGTGCACGTGTGAGCGTGTATGGGGCACGCTCGTACGTGCGCTCGAACACACGTGTGCGCGTGTGAGTGTGCGTGGGGCACGCTCGCACGTGCGTGTCATGTGTTACGTGTGTGAACCGGGCTGAACCGGATGGGAATCGGCGGTTCCACTCTAGAACCGGTCGGAACCGGATGGGGCCTAGAATTGGGATGAACCGGCGGTTCCACTCTAGAACCGGGTGGTTCCCGGTTTTCGGTTAGAACCGGCACGGTCACGCGTGTTTTCGAGTCGAACCGGGCGAGTCCGGTTCGACTCGCCGTTTTTTAAAACACTGGTCTACATGTTGATTTTTGTTTTTTGTTTTATTATTGAAATCTCTCATTTGACAAAAGACCAAGGTCCAAAACTTTCTCAAACAAAACAAATTATGTATGATTGTTTTGAAATCATTGTTGGCAAAATCGCCCGATCTAACTACTAACCGCCCAGTGAGATCGGAACCAACATGTGGCCGGTTTCGATTTTGGGCGGTTAGGGTGATCAACTGGTATTTTAAAAATAAAATAAAAAATATATATATAAATTCTCAAAAATAAAAAATTTGATTTGTAATGCATTTTTCAATATTATTTACATTATGGTAAAGATTAAAAATTGTTTTGGTCATTATACTCACTTTTATATTTTCCCATCCATGTTAAAAAAAATTAAAAATAGCCATTGGAAAATATAAAATAGGTTAAAATCTATTTTTTTCATTAATTTTCAACTTCATTTGAATACGTTTTGTTTTAATCATCCTTTATATGCTTTTCATATTTTAGTAGATTTTTTTGTATTTTTTTTATTTTTTTTCAACACTTTTGGACCGCCCGATACTTGTCCGGTTAGAATGGTTGAATCTGCCGGTTTACCGGTTAGGCCGGTTAAACTGCTTCCAGGCCCATGTCTAGTTAATCATTCCGATTCGATTTTGCAAGCACTATTTGAAATACAACATTTATGATTTGGGAATTTAATGGATAAAGGGGTTCAGTAATAGGGGTGACAATGGGCCGGCTGGCCCAGCCCCTAAAAAACTAGGGCTTGGGCTAAGCATAGACATGCCCGGCCTTATTCAGTTTGGCTCAGCCCTTATTTTTTTTGTCTTTTTTGCATTGTTTTTCTTCAATTATACCTCGTTCGGGCCCTAATAGGGCTAGGGCCGGGCCAAGGCCAACCGTCAATGGAATAAGCCGGGCTAGGGGTAGGGCTGGCCCGGGCGTTGCTAGCTCAAAAATAGATTTATTAAGAGGCCCGTATTTCTGCATATGCAGGCTTGGCCGCATAAAAACTAGATCCTTTACTTTAATGCAGTAAAACATGAATTTCAACTAAAAAAAGTTGCTAGTATATTTGAGTTCAAAATTGAAATTTTCATGCGCCTGCAGACAAATCAAGTTTGAGTGTTAATGAGATTCATTAGCCTGTTATTCCCTCGTACCATCTAGGTGGGGTTCTAAAATTGCCCCTAATACTAGCATCTTCAAAATAAGAGAAATACATTTAAAAGATATTCAAAATTTTGAGATAGGAGTTATCAGACATCACTGTCAAAATGGCTGCAACCTTAAACACCCAAAGTAAGGTGCACATTCAAAATTTACCATAAGATGTAATTTTGATGTCCAAAATTCTTAAGATGGCCTAAGAATTTACTTTCATCTTTGATTATAAAATTTTAAATTTAAAAAAATGGTTCAAATCAAATAGATTTATAAACACATGAAAATCTTAAAAATGGTAGGGATAATGTGTTGCAAGATACACTATTTTAAGGACTAAAAAAAATATTTTTGTTTTTGTTTTTGTTTCATATCCATACATCTTGATATCGAAATGATCAATTAGAGGGTTTTTCGACGTTCAAAGAGCCTTTTTCAGTGGATTTTTAAGGTAATTCTACAGTTTATGGTTGCAACCTGATATAAACGTTTCATTAGAATTAATAACCCATCAAATTACAAAAGTTAATGTTCGAATAAGTTGTGGTGCGTATTATTTATCAGAAAATTATTAATTTCTATTTAAATAATTATTTTAATAAGTAACTTAATCGTTAATTAAGAGTAAATTTGATATTTTACCTAGCACAATAGTATTTTGAAATAGAATTTTTTTTATAGAATACCATTATCCTTTAGTAAAAATTTCAACTTTACCTTTTATAAATATGACAAAAATACCCATCGTCTAAATATCAAGCCGAGACTTAAGTTCCGAACTAATCTTAAACAAGTGTAGTATTAATAAGGGAAATTATCAGAAATATACCTTCCCGTTTAATTAGAAAAAAATTCTCAACTTTCATAAACCTCAATTTTGGCATTTTTACCAAAATAGCATTCATGGTAGTCGTATTACCATAATGACTACGTATTACGGTACTTTAAGTACCGTAATAACTAGGTTAAGCATTACGGTACTGCAAGTACCGTAATGACTAGGCTAAACATTAAAGACTGTAATTCTCATTGAGGTCTCTTTCTCATTCATTTGCCACATCTGAGCATGACGATCTTTAAAGTACTGTAATGCTTTACCTGGTCATTACGGTACTTAAAGTATCGAAATTCTTGGCCTGGTCATTACAGTACTTAAAGTACCGAAATTCTTAGCCTGGTCATTATAGTATTAAAAGTATTGTAATGCTTAACCTGGTCATTACGGTGCTTAAAGTACCATAATGCGGTAGTCATTACGATAATACAATTACCATAAAGGTCATTTTGGTATTAAAAAAATCAAAATTTAAGAAAAAAAGTGTGGACGAAGTTTATAAAAATTGAGGTATTTTTCCCAATTAGGCCAAAATTAAGATATATTTTTAATAATTTCCCTATTAATAATAGACATCCTTATTTATATTTATTTATTTTTATATCATTACAAATTTATAACATATTATTACTACTAGTAGCCTCCACCTGCATTGTAGTGTTGAAATGTCAAGCATGTAATATTTTTGTTAATGATAAATTTTGTAAGGAAAATAAATTTATAAATCAAAATGATTCATTATCACCACGTTAATTATTATCGATAAATATTATTATTTGATATAAAATCTACATATATATTTTAAAAGTTTTATTTATTATCAATAAATTTATGTAATTATCATCAATTGATACAATGTAATTATCCAAATCTCCACTAATGAAATTACAATAAATAATTTTAATAATAACAAATTTTAAAATAAATAATAACTATTGTAAATTTTTAATAACTTTAAATTTATTCATATCAATATCTATAATCATGTTAATTATTATGAATATAAGTTTTTATAATAGTATATTATGTTTATTAATTATAAGCACAATATAATAATATATTGTGTTTATTAATTATAAGGCATGCATTAATTATATATAATTCGTTATTACTATGAACGACGCTATTACATTAATTTATGTAAAAGTCCTTATACGATTATAATTAATTGATATTATCAAATTGATATTATGTTAAGCGATAAATTGAATTTTATAATTGTCATAATTGTATTCAAACTAAACCTATGAAAATAGATACAATACTAAAAATATCATATTAATATTGTACTAATCGATTAATTAAATATATAATTGTCATAACTGTATACAAAACTATATAGATACAACAATAAAAACATCATATTAATATTATACTAATGGATTAATTAAAATATATAATTGGATACAAAACTATAGTTATGAAAATGGTAGATACAACAATAAAAAAAAATTTATTATCATTATTTAAATTATTGAACCACAATTACGCAAACCAAATGATATTTTTCTTTATTTCTGAATTACTAATAAACTAAGGAAAAAGTTTACACGAGGCTCTAAACAATCAAATTAGAGCCCACCTCAAAAACTTCACTAGAAAATGTTCTTTTGATGTTCAAATATCTTCAAATTGATCATCACAGCATTAAGATGCATAGACATGAGAAAAAAAATGGATTTCAAGTTTTGAAAATAGTAACTTATTGTAATGCATTTTTTGACTTTCAACTTTCAAGATTTTCAAGTTTCCATAAATCTGGTTGATCTACACTATTTTTGAAGCTTTAATTTTTATAACTAAAGATGAAAATATATTTTAAGACAATCACAAAGATTTTCAATATTAAAACCACATTTCTCGACCCTATTTGAAGGTGTGCTCTACTTTGATTGTTTAGAGCCTTGGCTCCATACAAACCGCAACTATAAATTAAATTTATGAATTTAACAAATAAAAATATAATTAGGTTAAATAGAAAATGGCAGGAATAAATATAATACCAAACTACAACAAATAAAAGAAACTTATATTTTCCCCTTATCTCGTAATGGTGTTTAAATTTTGATAGTGTCCAAGGATCTATAATTAACTAGTATATTTGATAAAAATCAGAAATATGGCAGACAAAATGACAATATTTGAATAAGATAAAATAAGATAGAAAATACACACAGAGGGACTAGAGGGGAAAGGGGAAAAAATGATGTGAGAAAATTTAGAAAGAGAGAGAGGGTGCGTGGAAAGAGAGAGAGAGAGAAAAGGAGGAGCGGGAGAGAAATTTAAAGAGATATAAAAAGAAATATTTAAGGAGAGAGGGATGAGTGAAAGGAGAGAGAAATGAGAGAAGAGAGAAATGAGAGAAGAGAGATTCTACATGAGATATTTAATTTAAAAAGAGAGATTATTGGAGAGATTTAATCATTTGAAGAGGTGGGGAGCCTTGGAATCTTTTGAAAAGAGAACAGTTTTTTAGAAAGAGAAAATAAGGAAATATAAGGCATGGAATGAATATTTTCCATATTATTCATGTTCTCACATTAAGGAATGAAAATTTTTCATATTACTCACAATCTCAAACTAAGGAAAGTAAATGTGCCCATCAATTGAAAAGTATTGCTTCTACAGGAGCATATTGTTCATCTACTCCCTCATTTAAAACATCTATTTAGATGGATTTTTTTGGTCTAAAATTACACCATATAAGAATTGCAAGATGATTATTTTCAAAAGAAAAATTTTGAATTTGAAGTTTTGTGATACTTAGATCTAGCCTTTCAAATTTTGAATTTTTTAAGTACATAGAGAGCTGATTTAGGAAATTCTTTTTGTTGAGGTTATTCTTTAGGTTGTAGATATTATATCTCCAAGTTTTGAGATCCAAACAATCCCTAACATGTATTCTACCTGAGGGAGTAAATAGATAGTATGCTCCTAACATAGTAGTAAATCTAGGTACAAGGAATAGCTATGATTTTAGAATTGGACTCGGTGGTGATGGTAGTACCAACGTGCCCTAGTTGGTCACTGAAGTATTCAAAAATATGATTATTGTTCTCATTTGATAAGTCAAAATTTGTGGCACCGCGATGCATGCAGTTTAAAATAGGATGCAGTTTCTATAAGGCTTAGACTCTATGAAAATAAAGTAAAGCCTCACTTTGAATTCTCGTCTGGAGATCACTTTGGCTCCATAATGGCTCTAAAATAAATTTTCAATACCGACTATAAAATTTGAAGCTAAAAAATGATACAGATCTTGCAATATGTGAATAGTTTTATTTAGGATGAAATAAAGGTTCTAAATAATGTGTTACAATATACACTATTTTCAGGGCTTAAAATCCAATTATTATTTTTCTTTCACAACTATAATGGTCAAGACTGAGATGTTTGAAGGTTTTCGATCCTAAAACTACAATATTCTATGAGGTTTAAGGTGAGGCTTTACTTAAAGTTGCAGCCTTATCAAAACCTTTTTTTTTTATAAAGGGTGAGGTTTGTATAAGGTGTCCACCTTAAGCAATCACGATAAGGTGCGCCTCAAAATCTCACTATAAGATGTATTTTAGGTGCCGAAACTCTTATGATCACTCTAAAATGTATTTTCAGCCCATATTATAAAATTGAAAACTCAAAAAATAGTGCAGATTTAGCAAATCCATAAACACTTAATTATCTTGACAATAAACGGTCTAAGATAATACATTACAAGATACACTATTATTAATACTTGAAATTCAACTTTCTTTCATATTCATATATATCTCGAATTGGAAATGATCAATTGGAGGGTCTTCTAATAACGAAACAACCTTTTCCATGAGTTTTGAGTTGCATCTTACTTGTACAATATAAAATTTACAACTTATATAAACGTTTTTATATAAAATTTACAACTTATATATACGTCTTTGTGTTTTTTTTTTTTGGGGTAGATGAGTGGAGAAGTCCTTGTATAAAGGTTTTCCATATACAACAAAACAAAAAGGGAACCTCTCAAAGTCAAGGAGTTGGCGTCCACGTTCTTGGAGACAAAAGACGAGAAAAGAAATCCAATCCCCGAGCCCCTCCTCGGAGCATTTTAACAGGCCGCCCCAAGATCAGTCACTCGTCCACTCATCCTATCTGCATATCCCTACCGTCCATCTCCCGCCTCCCTCGTGTTTATGAATCCTCGAAAGTCGTAACCGCTCTCTGCCCCGTCTCTCTTATCCAAATAACAAATAAACAAGTCCTAATCCAGGTGGTCATCTCGCTCTTTCTAGTAGATCCTTCCATCTCATACTCTCTAGGAAAAATCAAATCGATCCGGAACGTTTGATCGGATAAATCGGGTAAAACAACAAGCGCTCACAGGGGAGACTCAAAAAAACAGTATAAATTTCTGTAACTCGTCTCCTCTCTCTCTTAAAACAAAAAGGAATGGCGGTAGTAGAAGGCGTGAAGAAAGGAGGCGGAAAGTTGCTGGCGCCGCTCATAGCGGTGGCGCCCGTCGTAATAGTGGTGGCGCTTTGGATCGTCGAGCCCTTTGACACTTCGCCCATACCAGACTATGACCCCGAGATACGGCACGTGCGGGAGCAGAACCTGAGGGTGGCGAGGGACTTGGAGCGTGTGGCTGAGGGCTTGGTGATGGGGCCAGAGGACTTGGCGTACGATGCACAAGAGGGGGCCGTGTATGTGACCACCGCGGATGGGTGGGTAAAGAAGGTGGAAGGGGTTGCGTACGGTGGGGAGATCGCCGTGCGCAACCTTAGTTTCACCGGGGGAAGGCCACTTGGGGTGGCGCTCGGGCCGTCGAAGGAGGTGTTTGTTTGCGATGCTTACAAGGTTCGTCTCTCTCTCTCTCTCTCTCCAGATGCTTACCACCTCTCTCTTCACTCGGATCTCTTTTTTTGCCTTAGGGCTAGCAACGGCCCGGCCCTGAAAAATTACGGCATGAGCCAGCTGATGCCGCCAAAACAGGCCGGCCGATTGATTCAACCCGGCCTACCCTGGCCTTTATTTTTAGAGTAATTTACCTAGGGATCTTAAAATTTTAAGCACAATACAAAATGCTCCACTTATAAGTCCATCAATCTATTCTTTTAATTTTTCCAAAATTATCTATTGATGAACTTGAATTTTGATTTTTTTTTTTAGTTTTTTTTCCGTAAATAGGATAATGTCTTAATGCTTCGGCACTGCCCTACTAACTTAAAAAAACTAAAAAGAAAAATCAAAATTTGGGTTCCCCAAGAAGTATTCTTGAAAAAACAATAATATTAATAATAAGTTGACCGAGTTTTTTTATTTTTTATTTTCACCAATAATCCGAACATTTTGTGTTTTACCTCCGTACATAAATCACTCTTTTTTCTTGTTTTTTTTTTAACATTATTTTTATTTAAGATGGCCGGCCCTCACAGGAATAGGTCCAAGGCTTTGCGTGACATGCTGGGCTGCTTATTGATTGTAGTTTTTGTTTCCTTTCGAGAAATACTCATTTTATAAAAGACAAAAATACATTAAAAGGGACCCAAATTGCCCTCCAACAGTTTAAAATTTAGAGAAAACTTTTCAAAAGTCCCAATCTATGTGCCCGGGTACCTTTTTTTAATAGTTGCTCTCCTCTTGAGCCATATCTCTTTTTATTTCTAAAGGTTAAGTGATTGCTCTCTTCACATCTTCCAAATTATTGAGATGGCCCGCAGCGGGTCCCAAAAAGTTTGATGCGTTCTAATAAATCAAGATGCTTCTGTACTTAGGATATTTTTTTTTTTGTCATTAAATCACTCTCAGTTTTTTTTAGAAAATAACGGATTGCCCACCCAATAATTGCTGTCCTCCTCTAATAGAAAACATCACTATCGTCATTCGAGTTTTATCATAATTATTTGGTATCGGCCATATAAATTATGTTCTCTATCAATGGCCATAACATAGATTCAAAATTAATAATAAGATGTGGCAAAATTTTATGCTAGATATTTACCAAATGCAACTCACCTCTTTTATTCGGGCTTGAGATGTGTCAATGCAACTCACCTCCTCTATTCGGGCTTAGGATGGGTTAGGGCAAGTTTAAAGTTCTTAACCTTATTGGACCAAATCCAGCACAAAAAAACAAACAAGAAAAGAAAAAATAAATTATTGCTAATGTTAAAAGAAAACAACCATAAAAGAAAGCGAACATTTATAAAAGTACGCTCTAAGAGGGGCTTCAAGCCCGGATTGAACCCGTTTATGCTAGCCAACTAAATGTATTTTAGCTTAATTAATATAATATTTAATTTAGACAAATTTATCAAGATACATATGATTCATTTTACCCATATTTTTTAATCTAATTTCAAATATGCAGCATTCTTTTGATAAAATTTTAAATAGCTCATTAAATGACACATCAAGATGAATTTTGAAACTTATCAAAATACATTTTACTTCAATTGATAATAAGTGAAACTTGTTTTCATTATTGGCAAATCACTACACTTATAGGTGATACAAAGAGATATCAAATCCTATGATTGAAGGGATGTGATTAATATATAGGGAAAGTAGTGATCTCAAATCCTATGATTGAGGGTTGAGATCAGTATAAAAAAAAAAAGTAGTGATATCTTCTAATTCAAACCCATCCACATCTATACGTAAATTCAAAACTTTTTTCCACACCTGCACGTCAAACCCATTCAGCGTCCTCTACGTGAATTTTCTAATATAAATTGTTAAATAGTTCAAATATTAGGTGTATTTTGATAAATTTCTTTACTAGAACCTGATATGGTGTTGTGATCTGGACTAGTGATTCTTGATCCAGATCCGAGATTTTTCGAACAGTAGATCACTCCAATGTGGTATTAATTGTGATTTCAATTTATTTTTGTCGATAAGAAATGAACTGTAGGTTTTCATTCAATAATCTTTGTTGTTTACTATGTAAATTGAGAATTGTGAAGAAACTACTGAGTATGGGTTAATAATAGAAACTAAATTATAAATACCTAAACCATATCCAAATTTATAATTAAATACAGATACTCTATCAACCCTTCCCGTAAATATTAATTGCAATATATACTTTTTATATTAACCCTATACACAATATACGGATTCCTTTCACAAGAATATCTCTCTCCCTCCTTTGGCCCAACTATATTTTCTCTAACATTTGTGGTTAGGTTTCTCTCTATCTTTTGGCCCATCTCTATTGCTATCCAAAAGATATTCTTCTCAGGCTCAACTTGGCTATGTTAGATATGAGTATCATAAAATTGACCACCTTGACATTGAAATGTATGAATATAAAAAATAGAAATAAAAAAATTCAAAAAAAAAAAAAAAAAGGAAAGAAACTCCAAGCTTTTTAAATACAGCTCGTTCATATATTATTTAAGATGGGAAAATGAGATTTTAGGTGTATTAAGTACTTTCTTATAAGATTTCAAAGAAGGGAAAACTTTCTAATCTCTTCTAGCTATATGATCTGAATGATGGCTGAGATGGTCTCAAACACATTTCACACCTAAATACTATTTGGTTTTTTAATTTTTATAAATCATGTCAACACCAAATTTGGGATATCCCATCCTCTCATAGGGTTGCATTGACGAAAAATATAAAAATACTCTTGATAAAAAAAAAAAACCAAAATATCTCTAAAACTTTTAAAGGCAGTTTGGTCATTTTATTTTAGAAAATATTTTTTATCTTTTTTAGGTGCGGCCAATAAGGTGATGAAAAATACTAAATTTCTTGTTAATATGATTATAGAAAAATTGAAAATAGAATATTATGTGCTGTAAGATCAAACGATCATAGCCTCACTTATGACAGTGTTGAAAACCTTACGATGAGTTGAAAATCTAAGTTCAACTCAAATTATGAAATTTAAATTCTCAAAAGCAATGAAGATCGAGCAGATTTATAATTACTTGCATATCTTGAAAATAGATGGTCAGATAACTTCTTACAAGATATACTACTTTTAGTACTTAAAATTCATTTTTTTCCTTTATATCGCATAGTTGAGAAGACTAATTGGAAGATTTTTCAACTTTGCAATACTCTTTTCTACTGGATTTTTGAGGTGCACCTTACCTTTTTTTTTACTTTTCCATTAAAGAGGACAAGTTCCTAAAATGTCAAGAGGTAAGTGTTATCTTTGGTGTGTTGTCCCATGTTAAAAAGCCATAAACATGCATATGCATATTAGAAAGGCTCTGAAAATGATTGAAAGATGAATAAAGGAACAAAATACTTGGCTTTCTTCAAAGGCTAAAGTGGATATACAAAGTGTTTATAGTAGTGGTTTAAAAAACAGATTGGTGCCCGGATAGGGTATCCCAAAAACCCATTGGACCGGTGAATCGGCGTTTCAGATTGGGAATCGAGTGGAATCGGTTATTTTTGTCTAAAAAAATCTTTAACAAATCACTATAAATATCTAAAAATAATGTTATTTTAATTTCTAAAAGAATTGAGGAGTGGTGCATTACGTATTTTCATTACTTTGTAAAAATAGGTGATTATTGAGATGTTGTTTTTCTATCTGGATGTCTGTATGATTAAAAAAAAATACATTAATAAATAAAATATACGACTTGTTTATCATTGTAATTAGTATAAACAAGGGTCTGACCCTCACAAATAAATAAATCTAATATATAACAATTAGTGTGCATAGAAATATAGAATTTACAAATATAAATTTACAATAATATTTTAATAAAATTAAAAGTGAATAAATAAATAAATTCATACTTGCAATGTGAGGTAACTAGTTACAAATACTTATATATTATAAGATTAAAAAAATTAATTTCCCACATAAATTAGTATCACATCAAAGTATGAAACATTTATTAATTTGTTTTACTTATCCAAAATTATTACAACCTAACTAACTATAATTATCAATGTGGGATAATTGATAAAGCAACTTGAAATAAATTCTAAAGTTGTATGAGTTAGTGTTATTTTTCTCTCTTAAAATATTCTCTAAACTAATTTTTTTAATATCCAATAGACTAGAATTTGTATTATTTTTATTCTTTTTTTAATATCCTATTAGGTATTACGGATTTTTTAATCTTAATTAACTAATTAATTATTGACTGCTCATATAATGAAATAATGTCATGATATAATAGCTTAATAGAGTTTTTATGTTTTTCTGGTAAGTAAATTTAAATTTTTTTGGTGAAAGATAGGGGGTGATGGGCACCGAATTATTATTTTTAATAAAAAAAAATTTATTGTCTAATTTAATTGCCACCATCGGATGTACAACCTTTTTATTCATGATGGGCATATATGGTCCTGCATATACCATCTCACTGCAATTTATCCCAAGATAACAATATTTGTCGGGCTTCTTATTCATGACGAGCTGGTTTTTCAACTCACATAAATGATGTGGGAAGAAATAGTACTATAAAAAAACTCAACCATCCTAATCATTCGATTGTTGTCCAACATCCTAAAATTATGGGGTTGCACTTTATACACGCGCATGTGGGGGTTGGTCCACGTTGACCCATGCTGACATTGGCAGGGTACAATCTGATGCAACAAGCTTATCTAGGCAGATTTTGAGTCTTTAAGTATAATGATTTGAACGGTTCACTGTACAGATGAAAGAAAGACCTATGTGATCTTTTGCTAGAAAATACAATTTTTTTTTAATAATAATCACCCCTTATAATTTTGGCAACAAGATCACTCACAGATGGTCTTATTACAAACAATATAAATTCTAAAAAAATAAATAGCACATCAATAAAATAAATCTCAACTGCTTGATGTCATTCATACAACCTAATATTGTGCTTAAGAATATAAAAAAGAATAACTAGCAAATAAAAAAAAATATGCCGGAGATTTCCTCAATCGGGTTTTTTACACCCCATATCAAGTCACCACATCCAATGGCGTGGGATCTGCGGTCTAGCTTCAATCTCGAAGCAAGAAAACTGATTTTAGCTAAACTAGGTAACCACCCTTAAAATCTCTATTAAACCCTAAACCCCAAAATTAACTTAGGCTTCTCTCTAATTTTTTCAACCCTTAGTTTCTCCTTAGATCTAGAGAGGAGAGAGGTACTACCTAGGAGAGAGAAAGTTAGAGAGAAATATAGAAGAGAGAGAGTGGGGCGTTCCCCTGTAGGAGAGAGAGGTCAGATAGATTATGGGAGAGAGAGGTTAGAGAGAGATTATGGGAGAGAGAGAGGTTGTATAGAAATGGGGGAAGAACACCCCTATTTATAGTGAATATTTAGGTTTAGGGTTTCTTAGGGTTTTCCCATAGTTTGCTTATTTCATGAGATTGAATCTAGACAGTTGATCAAGGTAACTTGTGGGGTGAGAGATCTGAGCCATCCATTCTATAAATGGGCCATCAACATTATAGAAGGTGCTTGAACCATTATCCCCTTTTCCTTAAACCATTTTCCCATCAATATATTTAAATAAAATAAATATCATGCATTCCATAAAATTGTATGATCCATCTCACATATTCCATAAGGATAGGTCAAATATTATCAAGCAAATAAATACTACCAAATATAAATAAGATAAGGTCAATATTTACTATCTATTAAAATTGACCACGTCCCTTTAAAGCAAACTTGCTATAAAACAAATAAAGCCATGATCAATATTTCCCTTCCAAGATTTGATCACATGCCACAAATCAAAGTTACCATAACTTAAAGACTTGAACATAAAGCAAACAAAGAATCCAAAGGAGTGGTGCGTGCCTCCCCTATGTAGCACATGTGGGCCCCCACCCACATGCCACACGGTGGGCCTATGTGCACTTTGGGCCCCCATGAAATTTTATAAAAAGTTTTAAAATTAAATAAAACGAATTTATATATATTTGAATTTTACAACTTTATAAAATCAATAACTGTATTTTTATAAGTCCAAAAACATAAATAAAATATTGAGAGATTAATAAAAATTCAAATAATAAAACTAAAATCATTTCAATAATAAAATGAACACAATTAAATTAATATGATGGAAAAATGATCTATATGATTTTAGGAATTCAATCAGTAATTATGAGATACTCCACATTCAACTGTGGACTACAGACCACACTAGCTTTATCGAACCGACCCAGTGTTTCCCATGACCTACAGTCCAAGCAGGAGCTATTAGCGGGTCACCAAAGTCAGATCGATGAATCAAGGGGTCGGTATCCCAGTCTGTGGATTACAAGTCCTCCCCTAGAGATGAGTTAAGGTCACCACGACTTGATACGACCACAGCTCTAAAGCGCATAGGGGTATCTTTCGCACATGCATACGCTTCAGTCAAAGGTGGATATCTGGTTTTTTCGAACTATTTATCGATATGCATGCCGTGTGATGGAACATGGATGAGGTTTTGGCCCCCATCTCAGTAGGCGTACCATCACACACAAGGGTCACACAGTTCCTTCGCTCACTCATCAAGGGCTAACCCAAAACCCTCATAAGTTAATTCTTTATGCCTAGGTGCCTTGGGTTTTTCAACCGACTGGCCTAGATCAATAAGCACAATTCAGTATAAACAAACATTATTTCTTTACTATAGTCTTCGAGGGACCATACTCCCACTGAGTTTATGTTTCACTATAATAAAAGTATTTCAATATATACTCATAAGGCCTTTAGAGGCCATATAAACCCAACATCTCCCACTGGCCTTTGAAGGCCTTACATTCTCACTTTCTCTCATCCCCATCTCTCTCACATGTCTTACAAAAACATTTGGGACAACTCCCTTAATCAGAGGGTCTGCAACCATCAAATCTGTAGATATATAGTTGATCTCGATTTCTTTCAATCTTACCTCATTTCTCAAGTGATAAAAATGAGGCTTAATATGCTTGGAGTTCTTGTGAAACCGAGGCTCCTTAGAGACACAAATAGCCGCAGTGTTGTCGTAGAAAATTCACACTGCCTCACAACGTACATGATTAAAATTAAGTTGATTAAGAAACATCTTAATCCACACAACTTCCTTGGCTGCTAAAAATCATGCCACATATTGGGATTCCATTATGGACAAGGCCACAATATCTTGTTTCTTTGACTTCCAAGAAACCGCTTCCCCTCCAAGCATAAAAAACATACCCAGAAGTAGACTTCGCATTATCTGGATCTGCTAGACAGCTTGCATCAGAATATCCCTCTATTGTTATTTCAGTTTCCCCTTTATATGTGAGCGCATAATTCATGGTCCCTTTTAAATATCTGAGAATTCTTTTTATAGTTTTCCAATGCTCTTCTCCTGGATTACTTTGGAAACGGCTCACCAGACTCATAACGAATGACAAGTCAAGTCTTCTTCCCTTTATGGTATACATAAGGGAACCAACTGCGCTCCTGTATGACACTCTCTCCATGGTTCTTATATCCATGTCATCGGTAGGACACATCTTATTATTAAGCTTCATCTTTTTGTTAATTGGGGTAGACATGGACTTACACATACTCATATCAAACTTTTCCAAAATCCTCTTACATTAGGTTGCATGGAAAAGTTGGGTAGTCTTCTCTCTCCTGTTTCTTATTATCTTGATGCCCAACACATATGAAGCTTCTCCAAGATCCTTCATATCAAAGTGTTGTACAAGAAAATTTTTCGTCTCTACTACTAGGGCAATTGAGCTACTAACAATTAACATATCAATCACATATAATGATATAAAAACCACATCACTCCCACTGACCTTTTGATATACGCAATAATCCTCATTATTTGTGGAGAACCCTACAACAGCAAGTGTCTCCTGGAATTTTATATACTACTGTCGCGATACTTGTTTCAAGTCATAAAGAGATTTATTAAGTTTGCATACAGGTTCTCTTTCCTTTTCTCCTCAAATCCCTCAGGTTGGGTCATGTAAATTTTTTTTTTTAATCCCCATTTAGAAATGTTGTTTTGACATCCATTTGATGAACCTCAAAATCAAAATAGGCAGCTATAGTTATAAGGATTCGGATAGATGAAAATTTGGCAACAAGGGAAAAAGTTTCCTCATAATATATCCCTTCTTTTTGGGTGAAACCCTTTGTAACTAGCCTAGCTTTGTATTTTTCTATTTTCCCTTCAGAGTTCAACTTTTTTTTGAAAATCTACTCACAACCAATGGCCTTACTCTTTTGAGGTAGAGGTATTAATTCTCATATATGGTTTTGGTTAATGGAAGCATACTCATCTTTCATGTCTTCTACCTAGTATTCCCTTTCAGGGCAGGTCAAGGCTTCACGGTGAGTTCTGGATTCTGAATCTAGGTCTTCCCTAACCTTATCAAAATATTCTCAAAGGTAGACAAATTGTTCTAGGTAAAGAAGTGGTCTACTGACTCGGTTACTTCGTCTAGGTTCAGGTAAATATTCACTTTCTCTAGGGAGTTTAGGATCAGGTTGGGTTCGTTTAGAAGTTTCAAGTTCAAAGTCTTGAACTACATCCTTGTTATTTAGCCTCTTCATAAAAGTCGGCTTGTTTTCTACTCACTCTTGCTTCAAGGAACTCTTCCTCGAAGAAGTGAGCATCGTGACTTTCAATAACTGCACTTGTTTCAAGGTTGTAGAATCGATACCCCTTACCATGATCTGAGTAACCAATAAAAATGGTTTTGACAGTTTTGAATTGCAATTTGGTTCTATTTTGATGTGAGATAAGGACATGGGGTGAGCAACCCCAAACTCTCAGGTGTTCAAAGGAGAGAGTACGACATGTGAAAATTTTGTGAGGAGTAAGTGGGGCAGCTTTTGTGGGAGTCCGGTTAAGGATGTAACATGCCGTTAAAACGGCTTCTCCCCAAAGCTCCAATGAGAGATTTGCATGCCCTATCATACTCCTTACCATTTCCACTAAGGTCATATTCTTTCTCTCAGCTACATCATTTTGTTCAGGAGTATAAGGCATGGTGTACTGATGGATGATCCCATTTTCAATGCACAATTCTTTAAAAAGGTCAGATGAATATTTCTCCCCTCTATCGGTTCTATGAATTTTAATTTTTATGTTGGTTTGATTATCTACCTGGGCCTTATATTCTTTGAATTTTTCTAGGGCTTTGATTTTGCATGAATAAAGTACACATGGCTATATCGCGAGTGATCATCTATAAAAGAGATAAAATATATTTTTCCACTTTTGGTGGTCACATTCATAGGTCCACATATGTCACTATGAATGATTTCCAATACGCTAGTAGCTCTTTTTGCCCTGGTGGCATTTCTCTTTATTAATTTTCTTGCACACAAGACTCGCAAATTTTCAATAAATCTCTCTTATAATTTTGAAGAATCCCGTCCCTTTTTAATATTTATATTCGTTTAATATTAATGTGTCATAAGCATCCAATTCATTAGGGGATGAGACATAAGCAACATTCTCTTTTATTTCAATAGTAAAAGCCTGTCTATATGTCGTCACATCTTTCTCCTTTTTGACCACTACTTTTTTCCCAATGAAAGTAGTTATGAATCCAATCATAGACATCGTCGGAACCGAAACCAACACTTCTTCATATCAGGAGCATAAAGTGCTTGGATCAAGGTGCTCCACTCTTCAATTTTAGCTCAAAATCTCCAACTTCAAGAACATTAGTCTTCTGATTTTTTTCCATATAAATATGTTGTTGTCCTGGCCCCATGGGAGTGAAAGAACGAAAATCATCCTTGGTATTTGTGACGTGGGCCGTAGCACCCTAGTCAAGACACCAAGAGGATCCTTTGGGGTCAGCCAGCATAGACTCCAAAATCACACATGTCAATTCCTTGTTGGTCCCTCCAGATTTGTTAAACCGACAATTATTGACTATGTGGCCCACCTTCTTACAAATAAAGCAAGTTCGAGTCTCTCTCTTTGCTCTTTTATTTCCAAAATCTCTCCCTTTGAAATATTTTTCCTTTCGAAAATTATTTCTTCCCTTTCCCTTCTTAAATTTAAAAGAAGGTGGGGATTTTATTATATGCACGGCTTCCCTTGGAGTTGTTAGTAGTAGTTGCCTTGAATTTTTTCTCTCCTCTTCTGCTTTGATTGTAGTGATGAGCTCCTCCAGTTTTGATGCTTTCTTTCTGGCTGAGATGGAATATATAAAGGTCTCCCAAGAATTAGGAAGATGAATCACTTGCATAGGTTCATTAAGTTTCATGTCTGTATCTTCTAGCTCTCTGACTAGAGCACGAAATACGTGCACATGATATGTAAACTTGGTATCTTCTGCCATCTTTAATTCATTATACCTCCTCATAGCTATGGTTTTCTTCATAAGAGATGCTTCAAGATACTCTCTCTCAAGTTTATCATAAATTTCACTTGCAGTATAGATTGACTCATACTCAAAAGCATATGAGTCAGGCATAACAAATAAAAGAATGTATTTACATCTCATATTCTTCCTCTTCCAAATGGCGTACTCATCTTTAATGACTTGAGATGAGTCGTCAATTGAACGACGATGTCAGTCCTCAAAGAGTACCTCATGCAAATTTTTCTCATAAAGCACAAATTTGATTTTTTTTTTTCCATGAAACAAAATTGGTCCCATCAAACCCTTTGGTTTTTAGGATCTCTGAGATGAAGGTACGAGCAGCCATATATTTATATTCTCAAGCAAAAATAAAAAAAGACTCCTAATGGCAATCAAGTAAAATAGCTATGATACCAATGAAAGAAAGACCTATGTGATCTTTTGTCGGGAAATACAATTTTTTTTAATAATAATCACCTCTTATATTTTTGGCAACAAGATCACTCACAGATGGTCTTATTACAAACAATAGAAATTCCAAAAAACTAAATAGCAGATCAATAAAATAAATCTTAACTACTTGATGTCATTCATACAACCTAATATTATGCTTGAGAATATAAAATAAAAGAACTAACAAATAAAATTAAAGATGTCGGAGTTTACCTCAACCAGGTTTTTTACACCCCACACCGAGTCACCACATCCAATAGCGCGAGATCTGCGGTCTAGCTTCAATCTCGATCCAAGAAAACTGATTTCGGCCAAACTAAGTAACCACCCTTAAAATCTCTACCAAATCCTAACCCCCAAAATTAACTTAGGCTTCCCTCTAATTTTTCCAACCCTTAATTCTCCTTAGATCTAAAGAGGAGAGAGAGTACTACTTAGGGTTTTGAAAAGAGAAAGTTAGAGAGAGAAATATAGAGGAGAGAGAGTGAGGCGTGCCTCTCTAAGAGAGAGAGAGGTGAGAGAGAGATTATGAGGGAGAGAGAGGTTAGATAGAGATTATGGGAGAGAGAGAGGTTGTGTAGAGATGGGGGAACACCCTTATTTATAGTGAATATTTAGGTTTAATGGTTTCTTAGGGTTTTCCCATAGTTTGTCACTTTCATGAGATTGAATCTAGACCGTTGATCAAGATAACTTGTGGGGTGAGAGATCTGAGCCATCCATTCCATAGATGGGTCATCAACATTATGGAAGGTGCTTGGACCATTATCCCCCTTTTCTTAAACTATTTTCCCATCAATATATTTAAATAAAATAAATATCGTGTATTCCATAAAATTGCATAATCCATCTCACATATTCCATAAGGATATGTCAAATATTATCAAGCAAATAAATACTACCAAATATAAATAAGATAAGGTCAATATTTATTATCTATTCAAATTGACCACATCCCTTTAAAGCAAACTTGCTATAAAACAAATAAAGCCATGGTCAATATTTTCCTTCCAAGATTTGACCACATGCCACAAATCAAAGTTACCATAACTTAAAGACTTCAACATAAAGCAAACAAAGAATCCAAAAGGGTGGTGCGTACCTCCCCTATGTAGCACATGTGGGCCCCCACCCACATGCCACACGGTGGGCCTATATGCACTTTGGCCCCCCATGAATTTTTATTAAAAGTTTTAAAATTAAATAAAATGAATTTTTATATATTTGAATTTTATAACTCTATAAAATCAGTAATTGTATTTTTATAAGTCCAAAAAACATAAATAAAATATTGAGAGATTCATAAAAATTCAAATAATAAAACTAAAATCATTTTAATAATAAAATGAACACAATTAAATTAATATGATGGGAAATGATCCATATGGTTTTAGGAATTCAATCTGTAATTATGGGGTACTTCACCTTCAACTGTGGACTACATACCACACTAGCTTTATCGAACCGGCCCAGTTTTTTCATGACCCACAATCCAAGCAGGGGCTCATTAGCGGGTCATCAAAGTCAGGTCGATGAATCAAGGGGTCGCAATCCCAATCTATGGATTACAGGTCCTCCCCTAGAGACGAGTTAAGGTCACCACGACCTGATGCGACCACAGCTCTGTGACGCATAGGGGCATCTTTCGTACATGTATACGCTGCAGCCAAAGGTGGATATCTGGTTTTTCCGAACGATCTATCAATATGTTTGCCCTGTGATGGAATATGGATGAAGTTTTGGCCCCCGTCTCAGTAGGCTACCATCAGACACAAGGGTCACACAGTCCCTCGTCTCACTCATCTATGCATAAGCTCCGACCTCATCAAGGGCTAACCTAAAACTCTCATCGGTTAATTTTTTATACCCAGGTACCTTGGGTTTTCCAACCGATTGGCCTAGATCGATAAGCACAGTCCGATATAAACAAACATTATTTCCTTAGTATGATCCTTGAGGGACCACACGCCCACTGAATTTATGTTTCACTATTAATAAAAGTATTTTGATACACACTCATAAAGCCTTTAGAGGCCACATAAACCCAATAACTGAACCATCGAGTGGTTCTCTATACAGAATCGCTGATATATCTCTAGAATAGGACGACTATACAGGATCGCCGATACCTCTCTAGAATCGGACGACTTAACGTGTTTACTGGAATTAACACGGGGTGGTCGATTCCCGTGTCGACTCAAACGAGTTCGTTGCGACTCGCCATTTTTTAAAGCACTGGTTTATAGTATATGGTCCCTAAGCCCTGGCCATTCACCATTTCAACAATGGCTCATTTACTAGTTTGTTGATAAAGACTGATAGACAGGAGTGGACTCGAAAGCGAAAAAACAGCTCATGTACACCCTTTGTTGATGACGACAAACGGTGGATGATAGGTTTGGGTACCATACACTATAAACACACAATGTGTTTGGTATAATAATCCTTTTGTGAAAAAGTTGTGTACAATATGCTAGAATTCTTACTCTTTTGAAAATTTCAAATATTTAGAGATTCTTTTAGTGATGCTTTGGTTCATTTTATAGTCCTCTTCGTGAAGGAAAGCATTTTTTATATATTTATTGTACCCTCCCAATATACCGCGAAAGAGCAGCACTGGAATTGTTTTTCATGTTTCTTTCAAGGGCAGTTCCCCATTTTATAAATGAGATAGTTTTTATTTCTTCTACACTTAGGGCGTGTTACCACTAAACGCATTTAATTATATATTTTGAGCACAATTGTTTGGGAACTGTTCCATGACATGGTTTATCTTTGTCCATTTTTAACGGCAAATGAGCAGTTAAATCCATTTAACTTCACAGCCAACCAAACAAAAGTGTTAGTACACAGGATATACTCCTCTCTCTTTCTCAATGTGAGGACACAGGGTAAATTCCTCCAACAAAAATTTTTACACACACAAACGCACTTATCTATAACTCTGTGACACATTATTGCCCTCCTATATGAAAGCCATGCCCTTGGACACTTATAACCAAAATTTGGATCGTCTTCATTTCTATGGGGGCAGGGCCTTCTGAAGGTGGCAGACAACAAGGTGGAGGTACTGTCGGACGGGGCGGAGGGCGTAAAGTTCAAGCTAGCGGACGGCCTGGATGTAGCCTCAGATGGAACCATTTACTTCACTGATGCAAGCTATAAATATGACCTTGATCATCATATGCTCGACATTTTCGAGGGGCGCCCTCACGGTCGCTTGTTGAGATTCGAACCCTCGACCGGTGAGACCCATGTGCTGTTGAAAGGCCTCTATTTTGCAAATGGATTGGCCCTCTCTCCGAACCAAGACTTTCTCGTCTATTGTGAGTCCACGTTGTAAGTGCTCTTACTTTCTCGGACCCTACAATCTCCACACACTTCGCCTTATATTCTCAGAGGGACTATTCAAATTTGAAAAAGAAGCCAAAAGATTATATGCTTCCTAGGAGCATATCATCTATTCATTCCCTGGGTAAAAACTTATAACCAGGAGTATTTTTAGCACATAAATTTTGGAGATATCACTTCCTCAATCTAGTAACTAACCTAATAAAGAAAAAAAAAAAAATTTCATGTACACATTACATGTACCTGAAAAAAAATTAAATCCTAGGATTGATCAAAATTATCTAAGTTTTTGGATGGTCAGATCAAAGTTTTTTGGAACCCAAAATCCAAGTTTTTTTTTTTTAAATACTTCAATTCAAAATTCAAGACGAAAAAGTATTCGTATGCAGCTCTTTTGCCCAAGGGACCAAGTGTGTAGCATGCTCCCACAAGACCACAAGAGCAAGCACAATAAAAAAAAGAAAATTATTTTTGTTTTGAGGAAGTTTAGGGTTACTTGGGCATGATCTTCTAATATTTGGTGGTTTATGTTTGTTTGTGACCTTAGTATATGTAGTACACACTTATTTAAGTTAGGTTTTTGTATTTGATTAACCCTAGCAGATGTGATTTGCGGTTCAAGTTCTTCAGTGTAGTTTGTTTGGAACAGCAACTAAACTGATTATTTGTTAACTATAGAAACGAAAAGCAATCCATGAAATTAAGAAAGAAGAAACAAACACGAAAGAAAGAGACAACCAATCATAAGGTAAAGATATACGTGGTTCGATAACATGTCTACGTCCACGGGATATTATAGCTTCTTTACTGATAATGAAAATAGGGTTACAATTCTTTCTCTTCCTCACGCCTCTCTGTTTTTATCTAATTACAAATAGATCTGTGTTTTTCCCTTAACCCGTAACTTTGGATGAACCTCCAATCGCAATGATATATATCGAGTCCCAGATGGATGGTACAAATTATCGAAATACCCTTGTAGGGATATATATATATATATATACGGATATATCCGAACCTTGGCAGATATATTTCCTCAGAATACAAGACATCAATCCTCAACTATTTCCACCTTGGCTTGAATTCTGTCGAGTCACCCTGAAGATGTCTTCATTCCCATACCTCCATAAAGGTACGCTACTACACCCTCACCTGCCATGGGGTACTTCTCTCACTCTCAACAATGAAAGACATTAAGTAAGTCCAAGCAAAGCTTGAGCTTCTTTGTGGTGACCGGCTTTGTAAGCATATCTGCAGGGTTGTTATTCGTATGAATTTTTTGTGAATGATTCTTTTTGACATAACCTCCTTGATCTTGTGATATCTCACATCAATGTGATTTGTCCTTGTATGAAACACTTGATTCTTTGCAATATTTATGCTACTCTGACTATCACAACGCAACACAGTACCTCCTTGCTCCACCCCCAACTCACGAGCCAAAGCAGTCGACCAAATCACCTCTTTTGCAGCCTCAACTGCTGCCATGTACTCTACCTCTGTCGTAAACAAGGTAATCGTGGGTTGAAGCATTGCCTTCCATGAAATAGGTCCACCTACTTGTGTGAAGACATACCCTGTAGTAGACCTTCGCTTGTCTAAATCACCAGTATAGTCGGAATCGATATATCCCACCAGTTCTGTAGAGCTTCTCTTCCTGTTGAACATAAATATGAGATCTGACGTCCTGCTCAGATATCTGAAAATCCATTTAATAGCATTCTAATGCTCCCTTCCAGAATTACTCATGTATCGACTAACAATACTGACAACATGAGATAAATCTGTCCTACTACAAACCATAGCATACATGAGGCTTCCGACTGTACTAACATAGGGCACCAGAGACATCTGCTCTATCTCTTCATCCGTAATGAGACACTGCTGTTCAGATAACTTGAAGTGACTCACCAATGGAGTGCTAACTGACTTGGCCTTTTTATATTGAAACGCTCCGACACCTTTTCAACATTCTTTTTCTGAGTTACCCAGAGTTTACCTGCACTTCTATCTCTATGAATCTCTATACAAATGATCATATTAGTAGCCCCTAGATCCTTCATATCAAACTCAGAACTTAACATAGACTTGAGAGAAGTTATGTCACATGCATTCTTGGCAGCGATGAGCATGTCGTCAACATAAATCATCAAGAGAATAAGGGAATTATCATCAAGAACTTTAAAATAAAAACAACAATCATACTCACTTCTTGAATAACCAATCCACATCATGAAATATTCGAAGCGCTTGTACCACTGCCTGGGAGATTGCTTAAGACCATAAAGCGATCTCTTGAGCAAACAAACTTGATCTTCTTTTCCATACACCTTGAAGCCTTCAGGTTGCTCCATAAAAATTTGTTCCTCCAAATCACCATGAAGTAACGTTGTCTTCACTTCAAGCTTTTCTAGCTCCAAATCAAACATGGCTACTAAAGCAAGTAATAGCCTTATTGAAGTGTGCTTGGCAACCGGAGAGAATATTTCATTGTAGTCCCCAACGTCCTTTTGAGTGTAGCCCTTTGCTATGAGCCTAGCCTTGAATCTCTCACATTTATTTTTTGTTGTTGCATTTTTCTTCGAAAGATCCACTTGCACCCAATCACTTTCCTTCTCTTTGGCCTCTTGACAAGCTCCCAAGTCTTGTTCTTTTTCAAAGACTCCATCTCCTCCATCATGGTTGTCATCCAT
Source organism: Amborella trichopoda (assembly GCF_054954075.1). Lineage (NCBI taxonomy): Eukaryota > Viridiplantae > Streptophyta > Magnoliopsida > Amborellales > Amborellaceae > Amborella > Amborella trichopoda. Next base: position 7,422,005 of record NC_142344.1, read on the forward strand.
TTATCACTCCGTGCATCACTTTGAGCATCTTCAAAGGAGTCGATTTTCCCAGTACCAACAGTTAGAGCAAAGGCTACCATGTCTTCACAGACGTATCTCACAGGGGCTTTGTGAACACGCTTCTTTCTACCTTCTTCCAAACTGAAGGGTTCACCTTGTGATTGTTGTTGTTCTGGTATGCTGCTAGATGATTTTTCCTCTTTTGATGTTTCAGACTCTTCTAGCTCCACCTGGACTTTCGATCTTTCTTCATCACTTTCATCTACTTGCACTTTGTCATATTGCATGTTGATTGACTTCATCATGTGAGATTCATCAAACACAAGATCCCTGCTAAGCATAACCTTATGTGAAGTAGGATCCCAAAGCTTGAATCCCTTCACTCCCTTCTCAAAACCAAGAAAGATGTATTGTTTAGATTTAGAGTCTAATTTGAAACGTTTCCCACTTTGCACATGGACATAGGCTGGACATCCGAAGATCCTCAGCATAGAGTAATCTACCGGCTTTCTTGTCCACATCTCCTCTGAAATTTTGCAATTAATCGTTGTAGATGGTGACCTATTAACAATGAAACATGCCATGTTAACTGCTTCTGCCCAGAAACTTTTTTTCAAATCTACATTCAATCTCATACTAAGAGCTCTTTCTAAAAGAGTCATGTTCATCCTCTCAGCCACACCATTTTGTTGAGGAGTTTTTGGTATGGTAAAGTGACATACAATTCCCTAAGCATTTCAGTTTCTTTCATGTCTTCCTTTCTGCCTTTGCTTTCTATTGTTTAAGCTTCGTGAATGCTTCACTTTTGTGTTTCATAAAGTAGATTCAAACCTTTATTGAGTAATCATCAATGAAGGTAATGAAGTATTTTACCCCACCCTTGGATTTGATTAGTGAAGCCCCCATATATCAGTGTGTACATAGTCTAGTATATCCTTGCTCGTATGAATTGTAGTTTGAATATAATCTTGCACTGTTTACCGAAAACACAGTACTTACAGAAATCTAGTTTACAGGCTCTGACATCCTTCAACAATTTTCTTTTATGAAGTTCCATCATACCTCGTTCACTCATATGCTCTAAACACATATGCCACAGATTTGTGTCATCTATGTTGGACTCAACATCTATGGTTACAGAAGCTCCACCTATAACTGTATTCCTTATCAACCTGTATAGATTCCCAGTCATCTGACCTTTCATGGCAACCCTATATCCCTTACTAACTTTGAGGACTCCACCTGTTGCTGTATACTTGCAACCATTCAAATCAAGAGCCCCTAGAAATATTAAGTTTTTCTTTAATTGTGGGACATGCCTCATATCTGATAAGGTTCGTATTATCCCATCAAACATTTTGATTTTGATAGTTCTTATTCCAATTGTCTTGCATACTACATCGTTCCCCATTAGAACAAACCCACCACTATATGATTTGTAGGTTTCGAAGTAGTTTCTATTTGGACGCATATGAAAAGAACAACCAGAATCTAAAGTCCAAGAATCAGTAAATTGATTATTATCCGAAGATATAAAGAGAAAATCTACATCATCTCCATCAGAGCTATCGGCCACGCTAGTTTCATTAGATGTTTTTCCTATTTCTATCTTTTTTATATCCTCTTTTCTTTTTGGGCAGTCTCTCTTCATATGACCTTCCTTTTTGCAATAATAGCAAATAAATTTGTCCTTCCCGTTCGATTTTGACTGACTTCTGCTTCCATACCTCTTTTGATTTAATCTACCCCTTTCATGACTCTCTTTGTGTTTCTAAAGAAACCTTCTCCTTGAAATTTAATATTGCTAGTCTTTTTCCTTGTCTCCTTTGATATAAGAGTAGCAGTGACTTTATCCGTCTCAAGAGTTTCCTTCCCCTAAAGTAGAGTCGTAACAAGGTGATCGTATGATCCTGGAAGCGAAGCCAACAAAAGTAGGGCATTGTCTTCATCCTCGATTTCGACCTCAAGGCTTGCTAACTAGCTTATGATCTAGCTGAACTCGCTGAGATGTTCAAGCAGATCTGTGCCTTCTTCCATCTGAAGAAAATACAACTGCTTCTTCAAGAACAACTTACTCGTCAGATATTTCGTTATGTAGATGCTCTCGATTTTTGTCCAAACCTCCGGAGTAGTTTCGATATCCACCACATAACGCAATACGTCATCTAAGAGATTCTGACGAATCGCACTTACCGCCTTTTCCTCCATCTTTTGCCACTCTTCATCGTCCATCTTTGCTGTTTTCTTCGATTTCCCTAGCAAAGCTTTAGCCAGACCTTGTTGTATCAAAATATCCTTCATCCTTCGTCACCAAAGGGTGAAATTGTTCTTTCTATTGAACCTCTCAATGTCATACTTGACGCTTGACCCATTTCCTGTCATCGTGGTAGCAAACCCCAGAATGCGGAACAACTATGTAGGCTCTGATACTAATTTGTAAACAAAAAGCAATCCACGAAAACATGAAAGAAGAAACAAACAAAAAAGAACGAGACAACCAACCACAACGTAAATATATACATGGTTCAGCAACATGCCTACGTCCGCGAGAGATTAGAGCTTCTTTACTGGCAATGAAAATAATGTTACAATTCTCTCTCTTCCTCACGCCTCTCTGTATTTATCTAATTACAAAGAGATCTGCGTTTTTCCCTTAACCCTCAACTTTGGTTGAACCCCCAATCGTAAAGATATATATCGAGTCCTAGATAGATGGTACAAATTATCGAAATACCCTTGTACAGATAAATATATCAAGTCCCAGATATATCGAGTCCCATGTATGGATATATCTGAACCTTGACATATATATTTCTTCAGAATACGAGACATCAATCCTCAGCAGTTAACAATATTAGCACCAACAGTCATTTGTTTTATTTTTCTCTCTTTAATTTTTCAATGGCTTTTACATTGTTCTTTTTGCTTTGATTTGTGAAAGCTGTGAAAGATGATTAAGGAATCTTATAGAAGATCATATCAGTCTTATTATCATTATGTTAAGAGTGGTTTAAACTTTTCAGGGCAAGATGTGTAAAATATTGGATTGAAGGAGACAAAAAGGGATCTACAGAGATATTCATAGATAAGTTGCCAGGTGTGCCGGACAATATTCGGTACGATGGCGAGGGTCGATTCTGGATAGGCCTAGCCACTGTAAGTACATCTTAATTCTAGCTCAATCTAATTTGACTTAGAGTAACATTTAAGATTTCAAATTATTGGATTTCCATGGTTTCAGAGCAAAGTGGCTTGTGAATTGATTCTTTATAATCGCGCTTTAAAGGCAGAACTCTATCGAAACTAGACATGAACTATAGAATTTGTAACAATTTCAACCAGTCACTTGTTTATATAATATTTTTAACAAAAAAAATTCTAAATTCTAAATTCAACAATTCTTCCTTCTTTTTTTTTCTATTCAATGATAGCAATGAGGGCAGTACATTCTTCACCCCCGCTTTCGGATTTTGAAGTTTCCATTTCCTCAATAATTTCAAATTTTGATGACTGAAAAGATAAATCCATGCTCCAATATGGTTTTCAATTCCATAGTATGTGAAGTTGGGACTTGGGAGAAAATATTAAGAAACAGAAGAGTATCATAATAATGTATTCCAATTATGTCACGAAATTTTGGTTTTGTTTGCCATCCATTCATGAAAAGATCAAGCTAAAACCACAGAAAAGTGGAAAATACTCATTACAAGCACATAAATGAATGCATTGGAAAAATGTGAATTTTATGTTTGAGCTCAAATGTCTTTATTTTTTAGAAGGTTGGTGCCTTCCAGTAAATAGGTCATTTCTCTCTGAGAAAAGGACTAAGAGATATGTAAGAAGTCAGAGAAGTGGAAGAGAACATGTATGGTTTGAGACTATTTATTAAAATCTGGCTGAGGAAAATAATAAGTATGCTTTAGTAATCAATGGTATGTGGATTATCTATAGGAAAAAGGTTATCAAAGGTTGCAACCTTAAAAAGTGCAATTAAGGTGCACATCAAAAATCCACTGCAAATGCTATTTTGAAGTTGGAAAACTCTATCTGATTGATCACCTTGATATTGAAATGTATGAATATAAAAAATGGAAAATGACCTCTAACCCCCTCCCTGAAATTTCATTTCTTATTAGCCCCTAAAATCCCTTGCACCCCTCAAGTTTAAAACTTTGGGACCATTAACCCCCTAATTATTATTATTTTTGTTCTTTTTACAAATTTGATACTTTGTTTTACAAAATGCCAAACCCATACATTAGTCATCCATACTTTTTTTTGTGTCGATATACAAATTTTATTGATGATAGTAATAATAATAATTATTATAGTTAATTAATAATTATAATAATAACAATAATAATATATTAATTGTTGAATATTTAATCTCTTATAGGTATTTTGATAAAAAAATTTAATAAATGAATAAATAACTAATGATAATCCATTAACAATAGTAACAAATATATTGATTAATCATTTTTTAAGTTCAAAAGATATTGATGTAATTGTAAAATAGGTCATAATGTTAAAGAAAAATTCATTTTCTTTTCATGCTTAAATTTATAGAGTGGGATCTATGGAGGTAAGATTGGTTTTAGGCAACGAAAGAGAAAGGAAAGGGAGCATTTTGTGAAATAAAAGAATCAAAATTATAAAAAGAACAAAGAAAAACACAATTAGGGGCCTAACGGTCCCAAAAATTTAAATTTGAGGGGTACAAGGGATTTGGGTGAACCCAGGGGGCTAATAGAAATGGAAGTTTTGGGGAGGGGTAAAAGTCATTTTCCCTATAAAAAATAAAAAATAAAAAAAATATTTTAAATCCCAAAATAGTGCATATTATAACATGTGTTTATAAATCTACTAGATTCGAACTAATTTTTGTGTCTAAAATTTTAAAATGGATTCTCAGGCCATCTAGTGAATTTTGGCACCAAAATTACATTTTAGAATAAAATTTGGTAGTACAACCCTTTTCCCATATGGTCACATTCTGCATATTTACCTCGGATTGTTTTGGTACGAAATATCTATGTACTTCCAATTTTTGGTTGTTTTGTTTCTCTCTTTTTTTCCTGTCTTTGTTTCTTTCTTTCTTTTCTGACATTAAGCATAGTTTTGAAATAGATTACGACGAACCATTTAATTTAATGCATATCTTGTTTTCTTTTCTAGGGTAAAACAGCATTTTTCAATATCATGCTGAAGTATGCTGTGGTGAGGAAAGCAATGGTGATTGTGAGCAAGTTTATTATGCTACCTGAATTCCAAATGAATGGTGGAGTTCTTGCTGTGAGTCTAACTGGGGAGGCCATTGCCCTTTACTCAGACCCAGAACTGAGCAAAGTTACAGGAGGAATCAAGATTGGAAAATATCTCTATATTGGATATCTTGATAAGTCATACATTGGGCGCCTTGACTTAAAAAAATATGCAGCATCTGCCCACTAAAATTGGTTATGGCAGGATAAAATGTATGAAAATACTTGGTGTGATCAAGCTCCAGTTCAGTTGTAGCACCAAACAAATTAATAAGCCCTATATAGTTTTCTTTCGACAATTCAGCTAGTTGGAATCGAACTTGAAATATAGCATTGCTATTGTCAACTACTAACCGCTCAAACTCGAGCCCGATTCCTAACTATGTAAAATTTGTCACTGTAATGCATCTTTTCGAGAAACAATGTGAAGCTTTGTCACTGTAATGCATCTTTTCGAGAAACCATGTGAAGGGAGGTGGTTTGCCCACATCATCATCATAATGATGGTGTTAGATTAAGGAACGACAAGGGTATCATATTTAGTTGCATCTCTCTTTGATCAAACACAAGATCTTCAAGGTGGGAGATGCAAATTCCTTATGTCTACAAACTTTTGATTTTAAAAGATGTAATATTGCCCTGCAAATTCAATGTAATGTATATCAAAGCTTCTTGCAGAAGAACATTCTTGAACATTTAGATTTTCCATGTCCCCTCTCTCTAGATGTCTTTTTTGTTCAATACAATACACCCACATCTATGAATTAAATTAAAAAAAAAATTAAAATTTTGAATCACCCAGATCGCCGTCATTCTCCTAGTTCGAGAAAACTCACCCTTGAGTTTTGAAATGGGTAGTAAGAATCATCATCTAAAAACGATTTTTGTCTCAACCCAAATATTGCACCTCAACATTAGGGATTGATCTCAGGAGCTATGGTTACAGGCCTGATCAATATGTTCGAAAATGTCCTCAAATAAGTTGCTGAGGATTTTGGTGCACCTAGCTATAGTAGAATGCCTTTGTGAGATGGAATCCTATAATTCGAAATAGGAATGGTGAGTCCTATCATTGATGAGAGAAAAAAAAGCTAATTATGGTCGCTGCCTCTTGTTGCCTCCTCTGTTATCTCTTCACGACTACCACTATTGCGTCATTACCACCATTGTGATGACTATCACCATCACCTACAACTTATCATTCGTTATAGATAGGAATTTCAAGTTTTTCATTTTCATCCAATAGTTTATCAAATATAGAATCACATGGTTCTTATTTAAAAAAAAAAAAACACAATTATCAAAGATGGAGTGCTATCAAAGATTGGACCATCATTAATTCATAAAATATTAAATCCAATTGAAGATTAGATCTTTATTGTTCTCTTTCAAAAGTGAGCTCATCTTGATGCCATCATACATAAAACCCATCTACATAAGTTGACTCGTCATCAATCCATTCTTTGATGGGTGCAGTTGGCATACGGACGCCTCCAAAGGTGTAGAGGTAAGGTGCCTTTCAAATTTTATCATGGTATATAATTTTGATGTAAAATGTTATTAGGATTATCTTAAAATTTACTTTTATATCTAATTATAAAATTTTAAATTTCAAAAATGGTTAAAATCAAGTAGATCTATAAACATATGAAAATCTTGAAAATGGACCGTGTAGATAATATGTTGTAAAATGCACTATTTTTTAGACTTAAAATCTTTTTATTTTTCATAGTCATACGTCTCGATGTCGAGATGATCAATCAAAGGATTTTTCAACGTTAAAAATACCTTTTCCGCTGGATTTTTGAAGGGCATTTGTAGTTCTACATTATAAGGTAGCATCCTTATATAAACTTTTTCCTTCTTTGATTAGCACCGATCTCTATGAAACCCTCAGGATCTATCTATGTAAATTCTTCTTCATTTAAGGCATGTTATTGCTGATCGTACTTACGTAATATTTGTGTAACCCTATATGTCAGGTGGTTGATTTCTTTTGCACAATTGGATCATATCAGTATCCCTAGGGCTAAGATCTCTGCAACCAATTATCGCAATATCTAACGGTCTTCAAACAAAGCTATGATATCACTTGATGCTGGACGGAAATGCGGGAAATTAAATCCATCTTTTTTCTCAAACATCAAATAAGTAAAAATTAGCGTTAATGGAAAAAAAAAAGCGTGGGGTTTAAATCAAGTGAAGAGAATATTTTTTTTATATAAAATTAAACTCATTCCAATAATATAAGCTTCCTATAATGTGAGTCTCATCTTTTATAAGCATAAAACTCTAAAATTAACCTAATCTCTAAGTAAATAATTTAAAACTCTAAAATACTTCTAAATAATATTAAAATTTTAAAAAATAACTATGTGAGCAGTAACATGTGAAGAATACCTATAAATAGTAAAAAAAAGAAAAAGAAAAAAGAAAAAAAAATTAAGTGTTAGAAAAATTAACCCTATATTATAAGGAAAAATCCATCATGAGTCAGGAGGTGCAAGCAAGAGCCCGCTGATTCACCAATGTCCATCTTTAAGATGGACGAAAAAGATTCACGAGGTTTAAATATCAAAATTTTAATTGTTTTCATGCTCATAATCATCTTAACCTAGATCGTGAATCTCTAAAATTTTAGATTAAAAATCTATTTCTAAGATGGTTTAAGAGGGGGGTCGCATATGATTCATAGAAACCTCACCCATATTATAATTCTTAAAAAGTTAACTCTAATAAAAAAAATAAAAAGTATACTCACATCTATTAAATTAAAATTTAAAATTTAAAATTTGAATCTCCCGGCTTTTTTATGTCCATCAATTTCTCTTAAATCAAATGACAGGGATAAAAGATCTCTTAGAAATGTTTTCATAAATTTTCCCTTGTTTAATTAGAGAATAGGCGTGGATATTTCGGAATAATGTGATTGGGTAGAGAGTAGACACATGCTATGTCTGTGTCCGAAATCCGAAGGAAGAGAGGGACCAAATTAAATTAAAATAAAAATAAAAACACCACACACTCCACAGTCCTATCACCCACCATGTCCGCCCTCCTCCCCGCCTCCACCTCCGCCTCCTTATCCCCTTCCCCTCTCCCCTCTTCCTCTTATCCCACGTCTCCCTCCACAACTGCTCCACCTCTGTCCGCCACCACTCGCCCCTATGACTTCCAGCCCCTCCTCTCTTTCCTCTCCTCCGCACCCAATTCTCTCACCAAAACCGCCTCCCCTGTCACCACCACCAATGGCTTTCCCTCCGAGAACAGTAGCGCGTCCATCTCTGCCGCCACTTTGATGTGTGAAGCGGAGCTGCGCCTTGTCTCGGAGTACCGGGCTGTGCCAGCAGGCGCGTGGCACTCGCTCCTCAGGTCACTATGCGCAGAGGGCAATCTGTCAGCGGCCACGGAGCTGGTGTCGTGGGTTGCGCGCCACAACCTGTGCTTCTCGCAGGCCCTCCTCCACTCCGTCGTCATCCACGCCCTTGGTCGTGCAGGGCAGCTCCGCCGCGCTCTCCGTCTTGCCTCTGACTCCCCCCTCCCCCTGTCTCCTCTCACTCTGAACTCCCTGCTCGCTGCCTGTGCGCAATTGAATTTGCCTGCCCCTGCCCTTCGCCTTCTCTCTGTAATTCGTCGCCACGGTTTGCTCCCTGACCCGGCTTCTTACTCTGTGCTCGTGCAGGCCATGAGGCGGTCGAAAGCGGCGCCAAGACATTTGTTAAACCTCTTTCACAAGCACCTAAAACTTGATCTCCTGGAGCCTGATTCTCAGCTATTGAATGACCTCGCTCTTGCTTTCGCTCTTGCTGATCTCCCCTCTCATGCTCTTGATTTCGTCTCCTTAATCCAAAGCCAGGGGCTGAGCCCTAAAGTCTCGACGCTTATTGCTTTAATCTCTGCCTTGGCTGATTCGGGCCAAACAATCGAGGCCGAGGCCGTTTTTTATGAAGCATTCGATTCAGGATTGCGAACGCACACGAGGGCATACAATGCGCTGTTAAAGGCCTACTTGAGAGCGGGGTGGGTATCAGAAGCGGAGGCATTGGTGTCCAAAATGGAGGAAGAGGTCTCCGACGCTCCCCCTGACACCCAGACCTATGCGCTGCTAGCAGAGGTGTATGCGCGGGCTGGGCGGCACGAAGGCGCCTGCATTGTTTTGCGTGAGATGGAGCACAGAGGCCTCCCTCCGAACCCTCGTGCTTTCTCCCGTCTCCTCGCTGCCTACCGAGACATGGGCGAATGGCAGAGAGTATTTTCAGTACTCCGAGAAGCTCAGCGCTCAGGTGTCATTCCCGACCGCAGACTGTACAATGTGGCGATCGACGCTCTGGGTCGGTGCGGGGACCCCGAGCAGGCTGCCCGTGCATTTAAAAAAATGCAGGCTGATGGGGTCGAGCCTGACGGTGTCACATGGAACACGATAATCGACTGTTATCGACGAGCAGGAATGCATGAACGTGCACTTGATATGTTCAAGGAAATGGAGAGTAATGGTGTGAAGCCTTGCGTGACAACGTTTAACATTGCGTTGAATACGTTGGGGGAGATGGGGAGGTGGGGGGAGGTGGAGGAAGTGGTGGAGAGGATGAGGGCGGATAGGGTGGAAATGAACGTGATTACGTACACGACACTGGTTGATGTGTATGGGAAGGCAGGAAGGTTCAAGGAGGCCATACAGTGGGTGGAGGGAATGCGGGCTGCTGGAATGCAGCCATCGCCCAGCATGTACCATGCGCTTCTCAATTCCTATGCTCAGAAGGTACTAACTACTACTGTGTCCTCTAATGCAGCTTCCATTTGGTCTTCCTGGTTCTGTGTCTCCTTAACAATACTAGTTTTTGGTTATTTCTCTTAAGCACAAAATTCCTTCCGTCTTTAATTGTACACATCAAGCTGTAGTAAACTCACAGAGTGAGATGGTAGTTTAGTTATTTATTTTTTGTGCTTGATGATTTAGTTGGAAATGCTTGTCCTACTTTTAGAAACTCAAATTTTTCCTATCAGTAAGTTCCATTATGAGCTCCTAAATGATTATTTGCTTTTTAAATACCATTGCATGAAAATCTTAACTTTCTATACATGGCTGAAGTGGAATTCAATCCAAATTATTGCCATTAGATAGAAAATTTGAAATGGGGCAGCCTAGTTGATTGTAATGTAGGATGGGTGGGTCTGATAAAAAAGAAATGCAGGGCCTTTAGTTTATCAACAATCTTCATTTGAAGTTTATTGGCATTGTATGAACTAAAGAGCCAACAAGAAATCCAAAGAAATGCAGGGCCTTTCTGACTCTTAGAGTCAGGTAGATGAGCAGGTCAATGAGAACCCCTTTAAGTGGTAATAAACAATCTCGCTCCAAGCAGTTTTTATCCACTCCCTACTGGAGGGCTGATGAATTCCAGTATCTCTTGTTTAAATGGAGTAACATTATGATGGATATTAATTGGTAATTGGGCATACATTTGATATTGTCATCTTAATTACCTTTACAGGGCTTGTCCGATCAAGCAGTGAATGTTTTTAAAGTCATGAGAGCTGATGGTTTAAAGTCTAGTGTTTTAGTACTAAACCTACTAATAAATGCCTTTGGTGAGGATAGAAGGGATGCTGATGCTTTCGCAGTGCTCGAGTTTATGAAGGAAAATGTAAGTATGAGACCCTTTTATTTATCACCATCATGTTCTTTAACCTCCTTATTTTCTTATACTCAAGAGCTTCGATAATCTTTACATGTTTTGCCTACGAAGTTTCTTCTTGTTGTATGTACTACATTATGTTTTTTGTGTAGTTCTGATGATGCTCTATATTGTCCTACATGCATGAGAAAGCATCTTAGTGGAAGCTTTTCTTAAAATGCATATATCTGTGACATCTTATGATCCTAAAAATTTGACTTGATGTTATTTTCCATGACTATAGGATTTGAAACCTGATGTTGTGACTTACACAACACTAATGAAAGCTCTGATCCGTGCAGAGAAGTTTGATAAGGTATGATTTCTACAATCTTCTCTCTATTAGTTTTGATTTGATTCCTGGAAATTTGAAACTTGTGAGATTTATTCAAAGTATATAACTATCCACGTGTAACTTACAATACATTATGGCCCTTCTCAAGTTTCAGTGACTGCTTTATCTTAACATATATAAGCATCCCTTCTTATTTATTTTCGTATATGGGTATTCTTTGTTAATTACATGAGAGGCCTGGTAAATTCCTTCAGATATTAAAGACTTCTGTTGGCATTTAGATGCAATAAAAAAATAAAAAAAGGGAAAAATTGGAATGAGGCTAATACGATTGTCTCTCTTTCTTTGATGGTTATACATTTGTGCTGTCTGTTCTTTGGGTTTGTTTCTTTTGCATGTATCCATATATATTTGTTTTTGCTGCTTAATAATGTTCTTCCATTTAGAAGGTTGTATTGGGAACTCAAGAATGAAAATTTTTAGTTGTCTCTCTGATGTTGCATGTATGATCACTCTGATGTTGCATATGTGATGTGTGAAAAAATTTATGTTGTTTTTGTAGTACTTGCCCTCCCTTACTTTGCAGAATGGGAATGGTGTCGAGGGCTTCAGCTCAGTGGCTCTACAAACTTTAAAAATTATAATCTTTCAGAACATGTGACTAAACTTTAAATTTTCTTTTTTGCATTTCCAAAAAATAAAAAAATATAAGTGAGTAGAACTATCTGACTTGATTTCTTGAAGTTTTGGTATTCACTTGTGCTATTTATCAATCAAGTCCATTTCTGTGTACAGGTTATGTTTTCATACATTTCCCGCTACTCCAGAGTCTTCGAAGAAAACTTCCTTCAAAAAAATAGTGCTTTCATGGATTATCAACTAAGCAAAACTGAATAGGATGGTCTGTTATGACATTTACACCCTAACATTAATAGGCTATGTTGCAAGGGTACTGGTATATTATTAATGTGCAAGTGTTGTACCATGTTGACACCAAGACTGATACCTGAAACTGCAAGGATACTTGTTAGTACAAAATGACACAATTAGAGAAAAATATGAATAAACTATAATAGTACCAATTTATATGTGTGAATGCGTTGGATGCATGTATATCTTTATTATACAATCTATGACATGTTTTTTTATGTGTTAGATAAGATACTCATATTGACTAGTCATTTCATAGTTCTTTGTGTCGTTGTCCGTTTCTATCCCTGTATTTGGGCATGGTAGTTAGTAATTAGAATTGCAAAAGATAAATTTGACTGGGGATTATCTCTGTGCAGTAAGAGTGTTAGTTCTCCTTTAGTGGCCTATTTATCCCTGAAGAAACTGTTTTCCATAGCTTGCCTGCTGTTCTTATTGAGCTGAATTTTTTTTTTTCAGCCTCCTAGGAAACATAAAAAAGTTAGCAAACCCTAACTACATCAGTTCCTAAACTCTTTAACATTTCTCAACAAGAGGTATTACAATGATGAATCCTTCTTGTTATCATGCCTATAAGAAATTTGGGGTTTCTCATGTCATCTGAAGTTTATATGTCCAGATTATTCCTAACTATCAAAAACTTTTGTCTGGATTGTCCCAGGTCCCCGATGTCTATGAAGAAATGATTTTATCTGGATGCACACCAGACAGAAAAGCTAGAGGGATGTTGAGATCTGCACTTCGGTATATGAAACAGACTTTGGATTAACAATGGTGGACCTTAACTGTATTGGATCTCAGGAATCTCACAAGCTTTGCAAAGGACTTCTATTGGATTTATTATTTAAGAAAGCCTAGCTCTCCAGCTGTCCAGCATGCAGTTCAAGGTTGGAATATGGAAATTATTCCTTTTTTTGCATACAATCTTTTTAGTTTTAATAATATGAAATGGTTCCATGTAGAAATTCCTTTGAAGAAAAAAATCATGATTGGTTACACTGACTATAAATAAGCTCACGACTGTCTCGAGTGTGGACACATTCTTCGAAAGGATCAATCTTTGAAGCATGTTGCCCAGCTAGATTTGCAAGGAAATCACCTGCTACAAGCAACCAGACATTGATACAACTATTGGATATTTTATTGATGCTCTGTTGGTTGTAAAACTCTGTTATCAGGTAGATTTTGTAATTGCTGACTCATTCTGAGAGTAGGTTTTGCAAGCTTTAGATTTTCTTGGTGTAGACTTAGTAGCCTTTTGTGGATTTCTCAGTTTAGGAAGGATACAAGTATAAAAAACTATCAAATTGAATAAATATTATCGAATTGTAACTTTCTGAAATGGCTAGTTTTTTACCTTTGCTTGAAAGAAATATTGTGTAGACTAAGGTAAGGTGTAAACAACATATACCCCTTCAAGTGTATAGACCCCAGAGATATGAAACATTGAAGGAAAACATATAGTTCGGAGTTAGGCTGCATGGGAGGATATGTGGAGAACATATAGTGCATGGATGGCCCTTGATTTCCTATGCTTGGAAACTATAGTGGAGACATGACACTGCATCCAGACTACTATGGGGAAAGCATATGATGACAAGGATTAGGATATGCTACTTGCAGCTATATCCTGAATGCGATTGCAATTTTAAGTTCTTCACAACGAACTATTAAGGTGAGATGCTTCTCAAGTCAAATATGTCATTATCTGCTCAAACAGAGGCACTATTCATCTCAACATCCTTGGTGGAGGATGGATGGGTTAGACTACATGTGCACTGTTTGGATACTGCATATAATATGGTTTATTTTACCAATTTTTATATATTCTCATGATGAAAATTGCTGATGAGAGGATTCAAAATCCTTGATTAAACACAAAACCCTTACCGATTGCTTGATTGGTTACAGGGATATGATGCCCAGATATAGATATGAATGAGTTACAGATATTGACATAAGGTATATGTCTTGAATCGCATCTAGATACAAACACAGCTGTAAATATGCATTCATCCTCACTACGTTTTCATATTGATACCAAAGGGTGGTGACAACTAGCATTCAACACAAATATAATTGGAGAGAAGTTAACTTCCATAGAATTTTATTTTGTTAACATATCTATCTTCCATGGAATATTATTTTGTTAACATAACTAATCTTTTTAACCACTTGGGAAGATTTGCCGCATGGTACAACCCAATGGAAACCTGATTGGTGTTTGTCCTACAGTCCCCTAAGAAGAACTCTAGTGATCTTGAATAGGAGTGAGGAATGGGAGATCCTATAAAATGACAAGCATTTAGTAAACAAATCAGTGTCTTGTCCAAATCAGGAATAACAATTCCATTTTTGGAACCATCTATATGTACTTCTAAACAGTAAGCAGCTACTCAACGACCTAGATGTGTGTTCATACCCTGTGATTTTTTAATAAGCAGAGAAGAATCGATTGCCTTATTTGTTTTGCTTTTTCAAGCAGCAAAGGCAGTGGGTTGCCAACAAGCAAGATACTCTGGTTGGCAATGAAAGTTGATAAAAAAGAAAACCATCTTACAAGCTCGAGCTCTTACATATTAAAGAGAACATTCCGGTTCTAGATATTCAGGTTCTTATCCAATCGTCAATAATCCAGGAATCCAGATTATATCTCAAAATGAAAATGGGAATAATTACAACATTATAAAGTCCTATCAAGTATGTTATTGGCACAACTTGTGGAGCATGCAAATCCAATAGAATATTTCATCATCATCGTCATCTAAGCTTTATCCCAACTATTTGGGGTCGGCTACACGAATCTTATTCTGCCAATTGGATAAGGATTTATAATAGAGATGTGGCAAAAGTTCTACTCTGGATGCCAACGTAACACAACCCACCTTCTTTCTCATCCGGGGTTGGGACTGGCAATGGCGAAGTTGTATGATCCTAGAGAATCCTTCACTAAGTATTATTTGTGCTTGGTGACACCTCTGCTGCTGGTCCTGCAGTCCGCCAAGACCTACTCTTTTAATAAAGAAGCAAGAATAACTCCACTTCTTAGTACCTCACTAAGGAACCCAACTCAAGCCCATGCAAGATAATGAGACGTGCTGTGCAAACTCAAACCAGTTACAGACCCACTGCACAAGAAAGATTAAAAAAGAAAAACAACTTGATTAGCTTTGGCTACATTATGGTTGCAATTGGAATGCCTTTTGATTGTACGGATAGGAGCGCAATCCACTGACCTGTAAAAGAAATGGACCTCAATCAAGTACCACAGCTAGGTGCAGGTCTGATTTTGGGCCTTGGGGCCTGATTTTCTAGAGGATCTTTGGGAAACTCATGTCATTCTTCCCCTCATGTTTTCAGTATGTGAACTTATTTGGTCCTATAATTTTACTGTCCAAATTATGATCTCTGGCTTTCTTTTGTTTTTCTGGTTATTACTGTTCATCAACATTTTTAATGAACCCTTTTTCTCCATATGCTTTTGACAAACCAGAAACTAGACCTACAGGCTTCTAGGTGATGCACTGAAGGCAGATTTGCCGAACTACCTAGAATATTTAGTAACAGACAGACATTTGCCATCTCTCTCTCTCAATACCGATTTGGATATGTATTACATGCCATGAACTGTTTTGGTTGTAGCTGTTACCATGTTATGGTTTAATGAAATTGTTTAGTGAAATTACTGAGAAATCAGTTTTCAGATTTAGTATGCCAATTTTCAGATTTAGTATGTCCTCTTTATCTTTTCATATGAAATATTTGACTGCCCAGTGGAATTGTGTTTATACCCTGTTACAGATGAAGGTAGCTCACAAAGGGACCTGTTGAATTTAACTGAAAAGAACGTACTCGTTTGGTATGCTGGCATCATTCATGGAGGTCCTATAAAATCATCGTGGCAGAGAATGGCTTATTCTTTGTGCTTTAGTCCTATACACAAATCCCCACAATATCAAGCACCCTGAAAACAGGGGTCACTTGTTAGGGTTTTATATCATCCAAAATCTTTTTATATGCATGATGCTATCAGCATTTCAGATTTAATGTAGCATTGTAAAGAAAGAACTATACCTACATAACTCTTTGTAATGTTTTTGCCATAGTGCTTTCATATTTTTTCCTTGTATTATGATATGGTTTCCAAATTTCAAATACGTCTTTGTACGAGGCAAGTTTTGGTGGTTCGTTGTTATGCTATTCATGTTCCTATGTAGTAGATGGTACATATGTAAGCCAACCCCTATCCGTCTTCATCAACAAAACGGTGTAGGCGAACTATTGATCTGTTGTCAAATAAATAAATATATATATATATATATATATATATATATATATATATATATGTGAAAAAAGCTTGGGGTGAGTCCAATAGTTCACAAAATAATATAAGTCCAATGGTCTGGATTGAATTTGGGCCGATCTGACGGTCAAGAGTGTTTGAATTTTTTTTTTGTTTTTCTACAAATCCAAATCACTTGAAGTTTTAGGTGAATATTATTCTCATCAAACCGCATTTAATAAAAATATAAAAAAAAATAATCCGATAAATTAAAAAAGATCAAAATACCTTCGAATATTTATAGGGGTATTTTGATCTTTTTTTCATGTAAAATATTTTTTTAATATTTTTCGAATATTCACCTAATTTTTAGCAATACATGTCTAAAATTTCAAGTGATTTGGATTTGTAGAAAAAAAATTAAAATTTAAACATTATCGGATATCCGTGATTGTTATATTGACTCAAATTCAATCTGGTCCATTGGCTTTATTTTTTCCGTTGAGCTAGTGGGTTCACCTTAGCATCTTCCTATATATATATATATATATATATATATATATATATATATATATATATATAAGAAAAGTTTATATAAGGTTGCAACCTTAAAATGTAGAATTACAGATGCACCTTAAAAATTTATCGAAAATGTTGTTTTAATGTTGAAAAACCCTCTATTTGATCATCTCGACAGCGAGACGTATGAATATAAAACAAAAAAGTTTTCGGGTATCAAAAATAGTGTATCTTGCAACACATTATCTAGGCCATCAATTTTCAAGATTTTTATATGTTTATAGATCTCCTTGATTTTAACTATTTTTGGAGTTTAAAATTTTTTAATTCGATATGAAAAGAAATTTTAAGATAGTCCTAAAAATTTTTTACAACAAAATTACATGTTGTGATAAAATTTGAAGGTGTCCGTTAATTGGATTGTTTTAGGTTGCAACCTTATAGAAATCGTAGCATATATATATATATATATATATATATATATAAACAGCTCACTAGCTCACAGGAAAAATGAGCCCAACGATCTAGATTGAATCTAAACCGATCTGACGATCATGGATGTTCGATAGTGTTTGAATTTTATTTTTTATTTTTACAAATCCAAATCACTTAAATTTTGGAATGTATATACATCAAAAATACGTGAATCTTCGAAAATATCAAAAAAATATTTTATATGAAATAAATTGACCAAAATACCCCTAAAAGGTTTTGGAGGTATTTTGATCAATTTTTTTTTACTAATTATTATTTTTTATATTTTTATTAAATGTGACATGATGAGAAGAACACACGCCTAAAATTTCAAGTGATTTGGATTTGTAGAAAAAAAATTAAAATTCAAACACTACTAGACATCCATGTTCGTCAGATCGGTTGCGATTCAATCTAGACCATTAAACTTAGACCATTCCATGAGCTAGTGGGTTCACCCAAGCTTTTTTCTCTCTATATATATATATATATATATATATATATTAAAAGATGATGGATGAGTGATCTATATAACCTATACCACACGTGTATCATGCAAAAGATGATGGATGAGTGATCTATATAACCTATACCACACGTGTATCATGCAATTTCTCATATGCAATTACTTTGCCCCGCCGTCCTTTATTTTTCTTTTTCTTTCATTTCTTTTTTTGGTACCATGCCTTGACACTTGAAAAGAATATGCATGTTGAGCTTCAATACCCATTAGCTAAGGATTCTTCAATTAGTATCATGTAATGTGGGGCAATGCAAATACGGAACAAAAAGAACGCTATTTTTTTCAAAATAAAAAAGCTGTCTGAATGTTAAAATACCAGATAGCTCTTTCAATGATAGAGTTGAAGAGAGAATGAGCCATTAATCGCTCGTATATCCCGTAAAAACAGTTGCATACGCCTCCCTCTTTCTCGTACATCCTGTTTCTCTCTGTAGACTTACAACCAGGCTTTTCTCTCTCCAAAACATCTTCACAGAGAAAAAGGAGGTTTACACCATGCGCCATTCATTTAGAGAGCTTTGCAGCATCCCTGCCATTTTTAGAGAGGGAAACAGCGGTTTACATCACCACTCGTGGCGTTTGGGGAGGGGGAGGGGGAGGCCCATAAGCCAATCTGCTGAAAGAAGGGAGACATCCGCGCTGAAATCAGAACTCCTGTATTCATCATATCGTGGATCTGGTATCGAAATAAACTGTTAAAGGCATAGGCAAACACGAGTTTCCAATCCATACTTTATGTTTTGGGGGTAATTAGATTAATCCATAATTCTAGTCAATCATTCTGCTCTATCAACCATGTCCCAACACTGGAAAGGTTCATACCCAACAGAAATAAGACCTTCCAGATTAAGGACTCTTGCCAGGACACTGTTGTTTTGTATGGTTTCAGCCATCTCTCTCACTACCAGCATGATGTCTCCTCCCACTCGGTGCAATAAAAACAAATTTCGTCCATTGCATCAAATCTGTTTGTTCGAAAGACAATACACGTGTTCATTTTCCCAAGAAATTCAACCAGAAAGCAGTTATGAAGAGCTTGTTCGTGATAATTTAGTTCTCAACCTTAGCTAGAATCAATGCCACCTAGACACCTTGCCATTGACTTGGTGTCGCATATAAACACATGTAAGACACTCCGTCCAAATATGTCAGATTAAATGACAAAGAGCTACCCTACTCTTCCAAAAAAAAAAAAAAAAATGACCAGGCCTTGAAGTCCCTAATAGGATCACCAATGTTTCACACACGGGGATGTCATGTTCAAGGAAACCAAAAATGGCACTTGGACCTTTTGACCTAGAGAGTGAAGTCCTATTCTTATGCCATTTAATTTCCATGATTAACTATAAACATGCTTATTATACAGAATAACAAGAAAAAAACGAATTGTCTTGGACAACTAATATCTGTAAATTATCAAAGAACTACACAAAAATGAAAAGCAACAATTTACTTATACAGAATAAGAAGAAAAAAACGAATTGTCTTGGACAACTAATATCTGTAAATTATCAAAGAACTACACAAAAATGAAAAGCAACAATTTACTTCATCATCACCATCACCATCAAAACCTTTTTCCAGTTATTACCCAAACAAAAAAACCGAAAAAATACTATTAATCTATCACAAAGTTTCCTCTTTCAGGAATAGAGTGCTTTTGTATTATTAGTGCATGTAGTATTTTATCTGATATTGAGTATGCCAATACAATAATAGACCGCAGAAAAACCGATGATTAACTTCTATTGCAGAAAGTGTTTTTTAATTCTAAAAATTTTCTTGTACTGACTTGTCGAGGCATGTCTATTTTTTAGGTCCATTAACACCTGGAGGGTTGAAACATCTAACATTGGCCAGAATGTGTTACAGGCGAAACTCAGTACGCACTACTTTTCTGTAAAAACCATCAGATGTAGCATATCAAACACAAGTCCTTCCCACATGCTAAAAAAACAAAGGATGCTAATGATGAATGTCTCGTCTCAATCACCTGTTCATTGTAGACAATGGAGATGACATGTATCATATTTGTAATACGCAGCAATATGAAGGTCACTTCTCAAATTCAAGATTCATATAGAATCCGCCAACAATGAAGGTACCATGGGCCTCAATCAACTAAGAGAAAGCCCAATCGAGATTACTCATGCCTAAAATCCCATAAAAAGAAGTACTACTGCTGTATCTAACACAACTAAACCGTCACAAATAAACAGGCCCTACAAAAGAAACTCAAATACAAGGTGACATGATAAATGATATCCGAGAAAAGAAGCAAAAAGAGAAAAATGGAGCCTCAGATAATGCCGATCTTGTTAGCCACATCCAATGCGTCATGATCAGGCGTCAACCTCACATAAGCCTTTTTCTTTCCATCAGGCCTGAATTCATAACAAAATAGAAGCAAAAGACTATCAGAATGTATTCACCAAATCAACATTCTCTCCCAAAGAGCAAATTGTACATTTGCACCTCAAGTAAAAGATCAGCTTAGGATTTTCTCGATGCAAAATTTTCGGATCCACTTTAGAATCACAACATGAGCATTAAAAAGAAAAGATTTTTAGTTCTTGTACACGTAGATCTAATTATTCAAAAACTGGTCAGTCTTGTGTTCTCAATCCTTCGGCATATTTTTTTTCAGGAACATCCAGAGTTCATTGTCAATTTCATTTTATTTTTTATTTATGTATATTTTTAGTTTGTTGTTTCGTATATAACACATTAATTTACCAACCTCACAGTAATATGCCAGAATACTACAGAATTCAAGCAATATGTTAATAGCAAATTCCATACAATTCAAAAGTAAATTAACAATTATCACTGGGAACCTCCATTCAGAACAATAGTGATCCATGCCATTTGGCAGTGGCACTTGAAAGTAAAGATATGGTGTTTCCGCAAAAAGGACAACAAAGGCTCATACTAATCTGGTTGAGGGGATGAGAGTTGAAAATGTCTAGTACTCAATGATCAGAATCTGGTTGAGGTGGTGAAATTTGAAAAAGTTTAGCACTGAATGATCAGATAACCTTGAATTTACACATGACAAAATAACAATGATGTTTACAAGATATGCAACAGTTATTTTTAATGCATGCTTGTGTGTTATACATGTGCACTTGTGTTGTGTGTGGGGGGAATCTGTTCGTGTGCAAGCGTACGCATGTACATCCATGCATGCACACGAACACAGAGTGTGGGGGGAGAGAGAGAGAGAGAGAGATTTAGGTGATCAAATATTTCTTTTTCTTTTCTCATGGACAATGAGATAGATGGTGCTTTAAAGCACACTTTACGAGACCTTTGGAGAGAAAAACAAAGGAAGAGTCAAATCTACACCCTAGTTAAACTTTTGGTTCAGTAACAAACATTAGTGAGATTATAAAAATCCAGAGAAAAGAACATGTAAAGGCCATTAATTACAACAATATCTAGAAAGACTTTGTAAAAGTTAACTACTTTGATAAATCAACAAGTTAGGTTTTCGATGATTTAATCAGCAAGTGGCAGTTCCACGTCCCATCCTCAGAAAAGACAGTTTAAGGTCCAAGAAATTCAAACATGATGCATAAGAATTAAAAAGAAAAATCAGGAAGAAAATTCTAACCTGATCAAGGTGTTCACTTTCTTGGCCTGAATATCATACATCTTCTTGACTGCCGCCTTGATCTTCTTCTTGTCAGCACGAATGTCAACAATAAAGACCAATGTGTTATTATCCTCAATCTTCTTCATTGCTGACTCTGTTGTGAGTGGGAACTTCAGAATCTGGTAGTGATCAAGTTTGTTCCTTGGGGGTGCACTAATGCGAGGATACTTGGGGTTCCTCTCTTTCTTCAATGTCTTGGGGCGGTGAAAAGTAACTGACGTGCGGATCTTCTTGGTTTTCTTCTTAAGAGTTGATGCACCAGACTTCACTGCCTTAGCAGCTTTCAAAGCCTGGGCCTTGGGGTCAGCCTTCTTTGTGGCAGCGGCTGCATGAACAAGCGGTTTTAGATTTTCTTTCATGGGTATCGAGATAAACTTGAAAGTAAAGATGGACAGCAAGATCTACACATGCGCGCACGCACTCACACATATATATATAATGTAGCAAGAGGGAGTGAAGTCAGTGACATCACTCATCTTTCACCGCTAATAGGGGTCCAGCATCCACCAACCCACCAATATGTATACAATCCAAACTACTCCAAGTCATTGCTCTCAAAAAACGGCCAGCGAGTTGAAGTCAGCAAACCTAAGTCTTCACCTTTAAAATGCTTGGGAAATGGGGAATGGGAAGAAAACTAGAAAGAAAAACATGGAAAACCAGATGGAAACACAAGAGATGTGGTAAACACAGAACCAACACAGAAAATGGGACAGGCTAGGGAAACACAGGACAATAACGCTTTTCATACAAGTTCACAACTTTATGAAACTGGAACTTACTAATTAAAAAAAATGAGTTTACTTCCGACAACTAAGTTTTCCTCCAAGTAAGAGCTTAACAAAGTTCCAACTGCTAATAACTAAAATGCTAGACAACATTAAACGACGTCTTCTCAAAACAGCAATGACCCCTCCACTCGCCAGAGAATAAGTGCATTTACCTCTGTTGCTGTTTCTACCAGTCTAATAGCAAATACATATTGACAAGAAATAATCAATCTAAAAAGGGTTACCTTTAGGAGCCATTGGATGATAGGAATTCTTTAACCTTTGATCAATAAACACCTGGAGGATAACAAATAAACCATACTAGTAAACATAACCCTAAAAATTCAAACACAATGATGCATTTTAGAACAAAGAAGCCAAGCAAACGATAACTGACATGAACTAAACTTATTACTCTCAAATACAATTTGCAACAAACAATAATGCTTGAGTTTATGGAATTGGACATCTATTTGATCAATAAACACCTGGAGGATAACAAATAAACCATACTAGTAACCATAACCCTAAAAATCCGAACACAATGACACATTTTAGAATAAAGAAGTCATGCAAAAGATAACTGACATGAACTAAACTTATTACCCCCAAGTACAATTTGCAACAAACAATATTGCTTGAGTTTATGGAATTGGATATCTATTTGTCATTCACTAAAAACTTTGGAACAACATATAACATCATTTTGTTTTTTTCTAGAAGTAAATTACACTACAAAGCCAAGTATATCAAGTTAACTAGCACATATGAGCAGCAAAATTCTAGGAATTAGAATGAAGCTCCTCACAAGTAGCACGTCTCTTGCCACACCCTCTTTTGCTAGGAAGTTACGAATCATATGCCATGCATATGAACTGGGTTTAATGAAAGAAGAGGTACCAACCTAAATGAAGGTCCAATCTAGGTCTTTAACATGTATAGATGTTAAGTCCCAAACCTAATGGTTTTTCAAGTGCTTTATGTAAAGAATCCTAGCGTAAAGAAGTTCATATATGCATGCGAGCGAGGGAAAAAGAGAGACCCCACAGGGGGGAAGAAGAGAGCGAGATTTCTAGTACAGAATAAAGGTACATTAACATACTAAATAATGGTGATTGTGATCAATGCTAATTCATACCCAAATGAAGGTTGTGGAAACTCTTGAGCGCTAGTAACCACATGCCAATAAGCTGGTGCCAGGCTAGTGACAAAAACTGTAGCTTGATTTGTTGCTAAGAGCACTACAGTAATTATTTCATACTAGATCACCAATCCCAAGGAGTTGATAAGAGTCCACTAAATTAAATCTAGACTCATTTTGGTCAATGAGTTGCAAGATTCAAATTCAATATCCTTGCCAGGTGCATGAACTATTGTTTACAAAGATCGACCAGGAAAAGACCCACAAAATTTATGCCTTGGTACATTTTTTATGAAGACTAGGACTGCAAATAATGAATTCAACATATAAAGATTCCCATTAAAACGGCATGTCTCATACCATAACTAGGGCCTCGAAAAGCGACTTAAGGAGCGCCAGGGGTCCTAGGGAGGATTTCTTGCTTTCACCTTTCCTCTCAAACAATATGATGAGTCTCTGAGCAGATACTCAGATAAGGTTGTTGTCAAAAGTTCAATAAAAGACGTTTGATGGATGTTTCTCTGGGGGAAAGAAGGGTGGGGTTAAAACCAACAATAAAACACATAATTTTGTGGCAAACAATCATGGACTTCTTTGGTGGATGAACCACTGAAAACCCCCAGGACATCAAGTTCATTTTTAAATGCTGAAAAAGCTTGTGTTTGCCTGACAATCACTGAGTAGTTCTCCCAATCCTGCCATACTTGAAAACCTTCCATCAAAGTTCAGCATCACGTAATCCACCATTACTTAAAGCAGAGTTAGTCCTTTCAGTTTTTAGCTAAAATTTAAGCATCCTAAACTGGTAAAAGGTCAAGTCGGTAAGGCCTAAATCATTCAACAATCAGTACTCAAATGAATTTATATCAAACATTTCAGCAAGGACAACTACATGATCGAAGTGCCTCAAGATAACAATCTAGAATGAACACAAATGCATGCCAGTTACATGAACAAGAATGAATGAGTTCAGCACGGTTAAGAGTACTATATAAATTGGCAACGTAAACATACTTTAGAAGGAAGAAAATGATGAAGTGTAAATGGAGGCTTCAAGTGATCAGGGAAATCAATCCCAACACTGGACATGAAAAATACACCCATTTTTCTATGTCAAAGATGAATGCTAAGTGATTAAGAAAAACATCATGGCCATGCCAGTTCTGATTTTATATGTTGAACTGGAATGCTTGGCACAACTCATTCAACATGCATAGGAGAATGGTAAGTGTTGGCTTGTGGAAAAATTGCAAGCATCTAGCAAATACAAGTGCAACAAAAAAGATTTTGTGAGAACTTTTGCCACCTTACTGTAGTAATGCTTATATCAGTCTCTTTGTATTGCTCACTTTGATCAGAAAACTATTGTTTATCGAATAAAAATTGAAATCATGATTATTCATGCAAATAATTGAGATGCAACCACACTCATTATCCCCCAAATCACCCCTTTAATGGAATCTCCGCAATTTTGATTTTTGAATGTCCTCTTTACCCAAAATCAGTTAATGAATAGCAAAACGCACTAAAAGATTTCATCTACATCTCCACGGCCACATATCAATCCCAACTATCAAACCACACAAATTCATTAGCCATTAATCTTCCTTCAAGCTCAAAACATATTAAACTATAAAGCATACAATCAGCTCAGGTCAGCGACTATGACAACAATCACATCTTCCCAGAAATGTCACTTTCTCGTGAGAAAATGACAATAAATCAGCAATAATACTCTCATGAGCATACGATTAGCCCAAATGCAAGCATTTTTTCTCACTAAATAATGCATCAAATTTAAAGGTTAACATTGCGAAATTAAATGGAGAAAAACCCAACTCCTGATTCAACTAGAAAAATAGAAAAGTAAAAAATAAAAAGAGTAAACCAACATTCATATAGATATTCAGAAATACATAACAAGAGAAATACATAGCAAGAGAGAGATACAGAAAACACAATAGAGAAAGAACTATTAGATCTATATGTAAATAAATAAGATCGAATTTCACGTAAATATGTAATTTCACACAGAAAAAGCACAATGAAAGGAGTGACAACGTACCAGTCAACAGGAGAGGGCCTCCGCACTAGAGGAAACCCTAAACACAGAACCCGCGAATTTATAGAGCGAAGAAATAAAAACCCTAAACCATAAAATAGAAGGCTAAACTCATTAAGGCGGCAGTGAAAATTTACAAATATACCCCTAATGAAACATTCACCGCCCTCGCTTTTATCGCTATTTACAAAGGACGCGGTTTCTATGCGTCCAAGCCCGCATATGTAGCAATAATAAATCTATTTTTTCATATGGGTTTTGTATTTAATTTTTAAGGATACGTAATCTCTAACATGGAGATAATAAATATAAAAAAAATTAAATTTTAAAAAGTAAAATAATAAATATAATAAAAAGACATTTAGACTATTAGTTTTCATTGTTTTTAAATGAAACACCTATTTACATCCATCTCTATAATGATGCTTTATATTTTTTGAACCGCATATGTAGTCATGTGGTCCAGCCCACATGAGATAATTTTCCTTTACAAAAGGGCTCATGCTTGTCATATTACACGTAGTGTGTATGGTGCATGGAATGGCCCATAGGTAGGCCATCCATCGTTCCTCCGCATCAACTGACGGTAGAGATGATCTCCTATTCCTATGTTGAGAGAATATGGGACAAACAGCCAGCTAATCTCTCTCCTACGATGATGAGGTTGAAGATGGATGGTTGATCACTAGACTATGCAGTTCACACACAATGTGTAATATACGTCCCCTCCCTTCCAATGTCATATCGTTAGTGTACTATTTATGCTTTTCTGAAATGTTTTATTGTACTCATAATTAGCAATAATTTAATTTATTTAAAGGGTGAGGTTTGTTGTGCTAAACTTATACTATACAAGTAAGACGCACATCTAAATTTTGTAGGAATATGTAATTCAGGGGTCTATAAATTTTACAATGCCTTGAAAATCTATTTTTAATTAAAGTTGGCAATGGACCTAGACTGGAGGAGTAGACCCGATCTGAGTCCAAAAATTGCATTTACTAATCCTCCCAAGCAGTGTTTTAAAAAATGCCGAGTCGAATCGGACTCGCCCGATTCGACTCGAAAATCGCGAAAAGGGGATCGGATCGGCTAAAAAATTGGAAATCATCCGGTTCTAGAGAGAACCGGACGATTCTGCACAGTGACTAGCCGAGTCACTGTGCATAATCGGCGAGTCCGTGAAGAACACGAGTTGCACAGTGTTCTTCACGGGATTCTTTGAAATTTGTCATTTTTTTATCATTTTTCTTGTTTTTTTTGGCATGTGATCTAATTTGCAGGCTGTAAACATCTTTATTCAGCTTTTTCAAGGATTAAATGGTTGAAAAATTTAGTGTTTTTGGATCACGAAAAATTTGGTGTTTAGGGTTTCCGCCTTTTCTGAAAGTTTCATGCCAAATAGGGCATGAATCTTTCAAAATTTGTAGGCATTTTGATCTTAAAGCTATGAATCAAAACATTTTGTTACTAATTTGTGATAATCGTTGAGAAAAACGGAGTTTTTTGGAGATTGAAGCCTTCGGTTCAAAAAATCAGGTAAGAAGTTTGGGTTTTTTTTTTTTCCGCCATTTGATTTATTTCACGACATATTTTGAACATAATGAGTTCAATAATTAGGGTTTTTAATCTTTATTGTGTCTAGTATGATTTAAATTTTTCAATTTTACGTAATCTGGTCAATTACAGCATGAAATTTGAGATGAACACTGAGATGTCTGCGGAACCAAAAGTCCGCTGTTTTTTTTTTTTTTTCCGCCTTTTGATTTTGTTTTCATGATATATTAGAAATAATGTGTTAAAAATTTAGGGTTTTGATTCCTTATATTGTTGTTTATCAGAAAATATACTCAATTGGATGTAATTTATTCACTTAGAGGTGGATTTTTGAGTTAAAATCGCTTATGTAAAACGGCTCTATGAAGAACAGATTTTTGTTTTTTTTTTTTGTTCTTTTTTGTTCTTTTTTTTTTTTTGTAACCCATGATAGAATTTTTTGTAATCCATGATCGAATTTTTTGTAATCCATGATCGAAATGTTTGTTTTTTTTTCTTGTAATCCATGATCGAATTTTATTTTTTATTTTTTATTTTTGTAACCCATGATAGAATTTTTTATAATCCATGATCGAATGTTTTGTAATCGATGATCGAAATGTTTGTTTTTTTTTTGTAATCCATGATCAAAATGTTTGTTTTTTTTTTTGTAATCCATGATCGAATTTTTTGTTTTTTGTTTTTTATGTAACCCATGATAGAGTTTTTTGTAGTCCATGATTGAATTTTTTGTAATCCATGATCTAATTATTTTTTTCTTTTTTTGTAATCCACGATCGAATTTTTTGTGTTTTTTTGTTTTTTTTTTTTTGTAATCCATGATCAAATTTTATGTAATCCATGATCGAATTTTTTGTAATCCATGATAGAATTTTCTGTAATCCATGATCGACTTTTTTGTAATCCATGATCGAAATGTTTGTTTTTTTTTCTTGTAATCCATGATCGAATTTTTTGTTTTTTTTTTTTTTTTGTAACCCATGATTGAATTTTTTGTAATCCATGATCGAATTGTTTTTTTCTGTTCTTGTAATCCACGATCGAATTTTTTGTTTTTTTATGTTTTTTTTTTTTTGTAATCCATGATCGAATTTTATGTAATCCATGATCGAATTTTTTGTAATCCATGATCGAATTTTTTGTAATCCATGATTGAATTTTTTGAAAATTTGTGATTTTTTTTGTTTAATCCATGATCGATTTTTTTTTTGGAATCCATGATCGAATTTTTTGAAAATTTGTGATCTTTTTTTTTTAATCCATGATCGAACTTTTTGAAAATTTGTTATTTTTTTTTTTTAATCCATGATCGAATTTTTTGAAAATTTGCTGTACTTTTTTTTTATTATTTCTTTTTATCCATGATCAAATTTTTTGAAAAATGATGATTTTCCGAAAAGATGTGAAAAGCGTGATAAAGTTTAGATTATCATGATGTATTAAACCCGATTTTTAATTTTTATTGTTTGAGTTTGCTGTATTTTTTTTTTTTTTTTTCCATGTTCAAATTTTTTGAAAAATGATGATTTTCCGAAAAGATGTGAAAATCGTGACAAGGTTTTAATTATCATGAGGTATTAAACCATATTTTAAATTTTTATTGTTAAAGCTTTTGTTGAAAAAATTGTATGTTGATGGATTATTTATGTAAAAAAATGCATGTTATTATATTTTTAATACAAAACTGTATTTTTTTTATCTGTTGTTCTTGGATTTTTTAGTTGGAATGACTGATGTTAGCTGGCTCTTAGAAGAATTGTTTTTATTATTAATTTTTTAATGCAAAAAATGTATGTTCTTGATAATTGAGTTGTAGCCATGTTTGGAGCTTGCATTTTGTATTATATTATTCTGAATGTTTGTAATTGATATGTACGAAAATATTATTGTCAAAAAAGGTATTTTGCAATAACAAATAACAACGAATATGACTACAGGAACTACCGCAACATATTATCACTACACATGGTGATTATTTTTCTTTTTGAACTGTCAGGTTAATTTTATACTTTTTACATCTTAAAACAGTTGAATCATGTCAAGATCTGCAAAAGACGCTGCATGGCAACATGGGGTCAGACTTGATCCTAACAAGAAAGACAAAATTATTTGTAATTACTGTCAAAGAGTGATAAGTAGTGGGGTACATAGGTTCAAGCAACACTTGGCAGGGGTTAAGGGAGAAGTTTCTGCATGCACTAGTGTCCCTAGTAATGTAAAAAAACAGATGGTGGCAATTCTTAATGCTAACAAAGGTAAAAAAATTGCCAAACATAGGATGAATGAGGAGATAGCTAGTTTATATACACCATCAAGCAGAAATGATACAGAAGAGCAATATAATAATGACCTAGAAGAGCAATATAATAATGAGCTGGACATGGCCACAAGATTGCGTTTACATGAAGAATATCAGAGGGAACGTAGGTTTAGAATGCCCGGTGGGTCTAGCTCAGACATGCATGGTGGGCCTAGCTCCGATATGCATGGTGGGCCTAGTTCAGATATGCATGGTGGGCCCAGCTCGAGCATGTATGGCGGGCCCAGCTCAAATATGTATGGAGGGGTTAGTGGCAATATGTATCAAGGAGAATTAGTTGTTGAAGAAATTGTTTCTAGGTTACCTAGGAGTGCCAGTATTGCAGGGCATGGTTGTAAAGACCCATTTCTCTCAAAGCCTAAGTCACAACAGATGACCCTAAAAGGCATGGTTAAAGGTACAAGAAACATGTTAGGGAGATATGTTGGTAAATGGCTCTACGATAAAGGGATTCCCTTTGATGCAGCCAATAGCCCATATTTTCCACCTATGATTAGTGCAATCCAGAGCGTCGGGCCCGGGGTAAAACCCCCGACGGCATATGAGCTCAGTGGGCCAATATTAGATGAAGAGGTAGAGGAAGTTAAAAAGTGGATTGAAGAATATAAACAGAGTTGACCAAGGACAGGAATTACTCTCATGAGTGATGGTTGGTTGAATAAAGTTAGCAAAAAGGAGTTTTTAAACTTCTTGGCCTATTCCACAAAAGGTACAGCTTTTTTGTCTAGCAAAGACGTATCAGGGACGAAGAAGGATGCAAACTTCTACGTACGACTATATGATCAGATAATGGAGGAGGTAGGAGATAAGCATGTAGTCCAGTTTATTACGGACAATGCGCGTGCATGTGTTTCTGCGGGCAGCAAGTTGATCGATAAGAGGCAGCATCTAGTATGGACCACGTGTGCTGCACACTGCATCGATCTTATGTTAGAGGAGATTGGTGAGATCAAAATTGTGAAGGAGACTCTAGATGAAGCAAGGTTGGTGTCGAGATTTATATACAACCACTTTACAATATTATTTCTGTTTAGAAAACACTCTAAGAAAAAAGAGATAATCAGGCCTGCCATAACCCGCTTTGCGACCGATTACTTAGTTGTGGACTCCATTCGATAATCTGAAGGTGCATTAAAGAGATTGTTTACTTGTGAAGAGTGGTTAAATGACCGCCTCTTGAAGTCCAGTACCGGTATAAAAGTGGACAACATAATCTCAAATAGGTTGTTCTGGTCTCGATGTTCCAGTGTTGTAGAGGCTACTGCCCCTTTGGTCACGGTGTTAAGAATGGTGAATGCTGACAAGAAAGCTACCATGGGTATCCTTTATGAAGGTATTGAGAGGGCGAAATCAACTATTGGGGAGAAGTGTAATTTTGCTAGCAAAGTGATCGAGATTATAGAAAAGAGGTGTAACACCAAATTTGGACGCCCAATTCATTATGCTGGTAAATATATATTTATATCATTACAATGATTCAGTTTAAATCATTTTTTTATGAAATTGTAAATGACATTTTTCTACCTATATATTTTTTAGGTTACTACTTCAACCCAAAATTTTTCTATTTGACACCTGAACAACCTCACAAGATTATGGAAGGGGTCAGATACATTATTGCAAGGTTGGAGAGAAGCCATCGAAACCAAGTAGCAGCAATACAAGAGGTATTATTTAATGTTCGGGTAAGAACTTCATTGAGTTGTTATATTTGTGAGGAATAATGCACTAAAAAGTAATATATTTGTTTTAGCTTGCTATGTATAGGGATGCTATAGGATCCTTCGGAACTAGACTTGCCAGAAATTCTCGAACTATGATGGATCCAGGTTATCCCCTCGCTAATATTTTGTTCATTCATATATTTAATCTTATGAATTGTTCTTGCCCTTACAATGCTTTTTACATTTTAATCCAACTGAATGGTGAGAGATATATGGTACTGATGCACCTCACATAAAGAGGATAGCAATCAAGGTGCTCTCCCAGACATGTTCTGCTACTGGCTGTGAGCGCAACTGGAGTACGTTCCAATGGTTGCACACTACTAGGAGGAATCGACTCGCTTCTGAGAACCTTCATAAACTAGTCTACGTTCATTATAATTTAAACCTCAGAGAGCGACAAATAAGAAGGAAGCTTGAAGACTATGGGCCGATAGACTTAGACACAATATTTGTCACAGACACTGCAGACCAATGGGTAGTAGAAGAGGAGGAGCCAGTGTTGCACAAGAGAGCGTTCCTTGAGGCTATCGGTGATGAAGATATTGAAGAAAGTGATGAGCAGCATGAAAGAGGAAGCAGCCAGCCAATGTATCCACAATATGTCGGTGATATTGCACCTAATGAGGGAGAGTGGGAAGGGGGTCTAAGAGAAAATGAGAGAGATGATGATTCTGAGGCCACCCTATCCCAGCCATATTATTCACATATCGAGTCCCAACAGCAACAGTGTAGGGATGAGCACGACAGTGCAGGTGAGCATGAAGGATGGACAAACTTCGGGGATTTTGGATTGGGAACACAACAAAACACTAACACTCAGGGATTTGGGAATAGTCAGAGGCCCGCTAATATCGATGATTCGTTTTTAGATCGAATCAATGAATTGTTAAACGAATTCAATCAATGGCACCAGCGTGACCAAGAAGAACAACAACGTCGTCTATCATTTTATTTTTAGATCGTATGTTACTAATTTTATGCTTTATTGTAGTCCATGTATGTTGATATACTTATTCCATGATAATTCTATGTTTATCCTTTTGTGTGATGTAAATTAAATACTGAATGGCGGTTCATGCAGGGAAAGAATATATCAATATTCGCATATTCATTCAAAAACATGAAAATTCTTAATGGAGTACCCTCATTTCTTATTGAATTCCTAAAAAACAATATTTATAATGAATTTTAATAATTTTTTCTGATTTTTTTGAAGCTTTATTCGGACCGATTCACCCGATTCCCGATCCGGATCGCCGATTCGCCAATCCGGATCGGTTTTTTGGAAGCCCGATCCGGGTCACCGATCCGTTTTTTAAACCATTGCTCCCAAGTCTTTACCATTGGATTTACCGATCCTCTCATTGTATACTTTTCCTTACCTATGTTACTTAGGAATTGATTACATTTACTAATCCTCCGAAGTCTCGTATTTAAAATTGATAATTTTCTCTGTTTCACTTGAAGTTAATTGCATTTACTGATCCTTTAATGATATTGGGTAAGTCCCTTTTACGGTGACTCTATTGTGATGCTTGTGCAAGCATTGTACAACATGTCCATTCTACATTGTAGAAACGATTAATCTGTGGTTCGAGGTATCACCCAACAATGATGAAAAAGGCTTACAATCCAACACAAAAATGCTCTTAACAACAAGCAATGAGGGAATAATAGGTTATTATTCATTTATCCTGAAAAGATATAGTAGAATAGCGGATCAAGATTCGTGTAACTGATCCCAAATAACTAAAAAATCACTTTAAGGATGATGATGTTTCCTCATCCTCCTCGTACAACTTTAATTTCGGATTACCAACCATAGAAAATCTCTAGTTTTATGCTTAGCACTCTGGATCTTGGCTTTGTTAGCAAGCTTCATAGTTTGGACATATCTTGAGTTACTCAATTTAGCATAAAGCGACTTAACAGCTAGCATGAAGCGGTAATTATTGTAGCCCCTATTTATTTTTTCAAGTAGATTAGGGGTTAGCTTTTTTAATGTATTAGTAGAGTGGTGTTAGTGCTGGGAATGAAAACTAATGTGGTGACTAGGATATAGGGTGTTACCACCACGACCCCAACTCCGTTCCCATGGGAAGTTCTTTCAGCCAACAAAATGTGTTTTTGCTACTTTTTTACTTTGTTTGAGCATAAAGTCCAAAATAGAATTTCTTGAATGTTGAGATACAATTTCATCTATTACATTTCACAAGCTAAAAGTGTTTATGACCTTCTTGTAAAAAAAAAAGAATGGTCTCATAATATACAATCCCATAAATTTTTTAAATCCAAAACGTATATGAAAATGAATTTTAAAGCAGATCACATTTAAATAAGTGTGTGGGTTTATGCACCAAAACTCCGACGGAAATATATGTATATATAATTTCATGGACACGTTCATATCCCTACCTTTCTATCAAACCCGAAAATCTAATCTTCCTCCCTAATCTGATATCCAGATGCTGGTATAATCAGGAATCCTACTTTGATCCAATGTTGAAGAACAATAAGGCAGCTTAATGAAATGTTTAATTGTCCTGTTTTCACTTTTTCTTTTCCTTCTTAGGCTACTATGAGTGGTCCTTCTATTAGGGTTGTACATTCATTAACTGGAGCTACATCTATGGGGCATCAATCAGACGAAAACACCTACTACTCTAATTTAAGAAATGGGCCAATTTCAAAATAAGAAAATTCAAGAATTATACCTAGCCAATTTCTCTTTTCATTGCTTCTCTTCTTTCAATGCTTTTCTCTATTTTAATTTACTTTGGATGAGATTTGCATCAGGTGTCCACCTTATACTACGACACCTTATACTATAGAAGTAAAGCATGCCTCTAAATTTTGACAAAAAATGTAGTTCGGGCGACCGAAATCTTACAATGGTTTGAAATCCTTTTTCAAACATAATTATAAAACTTAAAATCCCAAATATATAGACACTTGAAAATTTTGAATATAGACAATCCAGATAACTTATTACAATATGTACTAGTTTTTAAAACTTGAAATTCTTCTTTTTCTTTAGGAAAAAGTTTAAATAGAGCCACAGCTATAAACAATCAAATTAGAGTGCACCTCAACAAGTTCATTAAAAGAGGTTATTTTGATGCTCCAATATTGTTAAATTTATCATGTCAAAATGAAGATGCATGGATGCGACAAAAAAATGGATTTCAAGTTTTGAAAGTAGTGAATTTTGTAATGTTTTTTTTACCATCAATTTTCAAGATTGTTAATTTTTCATAAATATGCTTGATCTACATTATTTTTGAAGCTTTAAATTTTATAATTAGATGTAAAACTATATTTTAAGACTATCACAAAGATTTTCAGTATTAAAACCACATTTCTTGACACTATTTGAACACGCGCTCTACTTTGATTGTTAAGAGCCTATACAAACCACACCCTTTTCTTTATATCCATAAGTCTCCAGGTCGATGAAATTCTCTTCTACTGGTTTTTTGAAGTGCACCTTGCTTCTATAATATAAGGCTGCAACCCTATATATACTTTTTCCATTCAAGTATGCCCTTTGCAAGTTCTGAATTTTCATACAAAGATCCTGAGTATTGCATTTTTGCTATCTTCTTTGCTATTAATTTGCTCAAACAATAGGCCACTAATCTTAGCTACTACATCTCATAGCTGAGCTTCCTCTGTCACAGATCGTAATTGCTCCTCATTTGAATCTATGCCATGAAGTTCGCCTTTAGAGATTCGCCAGGTTCAATGACATTAGGCACCAGTTTCATCAAACACAATCTCATTGTGTGAAAGGAACAAAAATAGGCATTGAATCACAAAAGTACACATATTGAATCATGAAATGTCTGTGTTAAAAGTAGACACATTGAATCACTAATACCTTTGTTTTAAAATAAGTCAAAGTATTACAATTTGGAAAAAAACTCGACTTTCAGAACTCCCTTAAGCAAAAAGCAAAAGGCCTGCTTATGAGTTTTATGGGATCTAAAATTTTGAGATCCACTTTAGAATTCCAAGATGAGTATTTGCAAAAGAAAAAACATTCTAAAACACTCAAATCTATTGCAAAAGAAAAAATAAAATAAAATCCTAAACACTCGAATATGGTCATCCAGAATTCGACAATACAGATTCAATCTCAAAGAGATTATTTTTTTCTTTTCAGACACATTTTTTTTTCCCCCTGATTGCCGGGTTGAGCTTGCACCCCAAAATTTGAGATTCTGAAACATAAATGGGGTTTCATTAGAGGAGCATATACCAGGTAGCATAACATCTATTAGCTTATTTAGAATTTGGCATTACAGAAAAAGATTTGAACTCTCTCTCTCTCTCACACACATTTATCATAGAAATGCAGACAGCAGAACCTCCATAGAAGGATGCAAACCCCCAACGCTGCAGAACAAGTGTCAATGTACGAAGCTCGGACCATGACGTCATGCCCATGCAATTCACTTCTTCATGATCTATCTGGTGGAATAACAACAAAAACGTACCCACTTGCTTTGCATTGAAGTGCAGATAGATTATCTCAACTTCCCAATTCTGCCAACAAAGCTCATACAATATACAAAAGTTTAAGAAACTCCTATAAGCATATCCTATTCCTACTATACCGAGCAGTATAAGTTAATGAATAATAAAAGGCCCAACTTTTTTCTCAATAAGAGTACAAAACAAACTCCCAAGATCACACAGAAGGGCAACAACCGTGTCTCTTAGTATGAGTAAATGAAAAGAGAAAAGATTCAAATGAGTTACATATACTATCTGTTGCAATCTGACTTGGTGAACTCTTCAACAGAGCGTCTATACTCAGCGATAAGTTCTCTGCCCAAAAGAAATAAAGAAATGAACCAATTTATTATTTATCGCAAAATCAATAAGCCCTAGAGAACC
This sequence comes from Amborella trichopoda, assembly GCF_054954075.1. NCBI lineage: Eukaryota > Viridiplantae > Streptophyta > Magnoliopsida > Amborellales > Amborellaceae > Amborella > Amborella trichopoda. The sequence continues at coordinate 7,458,104 of NC_142344.1, forward strand.
ACAGCACAAATATACAAACCTTCGCTGGTTTAGTTGCCTCTCATACTCCTCTAATTTACGCTTTTGGCCTTCTACTGTCTGAAAGAAGCAGCAGATGATCAGCAGTTTGCGTGGTAACAATGCACATATGTTGGAAGTGAAATGACAAAAAAGAATTAAGGACTACTTTCCCAGCTCATACCAATACAGATCACAAAAGAGTGAAAAGTGTTCTTTTTGCCTCCAAACTTATGCAGTATACTAGTCTAAATTGTAACACCAATACATTTATTGCCAATTGCACGAGATTTTAAAAGTTTCAGTGGTTTATTGTCTTTTAGTTAATGAAACAAATGGGAGGATATCGCCAAAAAAAAAAAATCTGTGGAAAAATCATTAACAGATAAAGCAAGATATAGATAAAGAAAACAATTAAGAAATTTCATTTTAGCGAGTGTCCTTAAGATACAAACACAATTCCATAGATATAGTAATACGTGCTGATAAAAGATTGAAAGAGTTAACCTATGTGTATGATCTTGAAGTATAATATGTGATGCAGTAGGAAAAACGCTTAAGAAACTGCACTACAGGATCAGTCAACAATTTTCTGGCATTGCAAATTTCACATCCGAGAGAGCAACAAAGTCAAGAGTTTCGACAAATTTTCTGGCATTGCATATTTCACATCCAAGAGAGCAATAAAGTTAAAGAGTTTCGACATATCCCAGTATCACCATATATTAAGAAACTGCACTACAGGATCAGTCAACAATTTTCTGGCATTACAAATTTCACATCCAAGAGAGCAATAAACTTAAGAGTTTCGACATATCCCATTATCACCATATATTAACCCTTTCACATTCCTCTTATTTCCAAACATTACAGGTGACCTAGAGGCTCCAGCAGATATGGCAATAATAGCTAGTTGGTAACACATGCCCAAGTTGAAGTTTAGATAGCCGACAAGTAGCCATTTTTAACCTCATAAACTCTAATTCATACAATACACCTGCATTTCATGTCGTAGGCCAAAAAACGCATATACATATAACGTTAATACATAGAATTTGACATGCTTCAAAGCTAAACATTTATTGTCAGCATAACAACTTACAAAGACAAAGTAAGTTTAGCAATATGGTTCCAAATAAAAGATATCTGTGATTCTATGAAAGGCGCTCTCCAGAACCAGATACTACATTAAATGAACAGTTCATACCATGGCTTTAACATTTACAGATGCTGATATGGAGTTTAGAAGTTGCTGGCACTTATCGAACTGGGTACTCAGCTCACTAACCTGTATGAAAATGGAAATGTCAATTGTGAGATCATAGTGGGAAAATAAACTCAATAATTACTAAAATATTACAAGAATTTATACAATTCAAAATAGTAAGCATAGAATCAAGTTCACTTACATGTTTGATTCGTACATTTTCACATGGAAAAAATTCTCTCATGTGGTCAAGTGTAGGATAGTTTTACATCAATTAGTTGCCAATTGGTGTGAAAAGATGCAAAAAGAACAATTGGTATGAAAATATTCCCACACTTGACCACATGAGAGAATTTTTTCATGTGAACGCGAACCAAACGTGACCATTATTGATTTCCGAACAAGTTGCAATTTGGGCCCATTTGAAAATTTCTCCTGAACAATTTAACTTCACAAGATGTTTGATTTGCAAATTTGAATGATTCCCAACAGCAATTGGGCACCCAAATGCAACTTTTGCAAAACCAACCCAAGTTGTTTGGAAAAAATCTCTCTCACTCTCTCTCTCTCTCTTGAGCGCCCCACCACCACTACCACCACCTAGCCACCACTATTCCACCACCCCCTCTGCCACCATTCCACCACCCACTCCACCACCATCACCACTTACCACCACCACGACTGCGTAGCTGCCACTACCACCACCACCACTGCATAGCTGCCACTACCACCACCACCACTGCATAGCTGCCACTACCACGACCGCCTACACACCACCACCTACTTGCCTCGACAGCACCAACATCACCACCACCGCTCCACTAGCTTCACCAAAACAACCACCACCACCATCTTCACATTGTAATCCCCCAGTACTATCACATTATACCACCACCATCAACACTACAATATGATAATTTATAATTCAAATTGCAACAATCAAACACCCATAAAGAGCAAATGCCAATTGACCAAATTGCCATTTGGTCAAATGTAAATCGATAAAAAAATACTATTGACAATTTAAAAAAAAACCGTCCCTTACTGATCAACAAAGAGAACAAAAAACGAAAGCACCACGTACAGTCGGAAGATGTGAAAGCTAACTTCAGTTGCATAATTAGTTTCACAGTAATTACTGAAACCCTTAAAGTTTAACATCTTTGTTCTTATTAACCTCTTAATCTTCTTTTAAGGGAGAATTTGAATTTCTTTCCATGAGAACTTTTTCCCTACAATTTTCCTAAAATCTCCATCTAACTCAATCTCTCCTAAACTCTTTCTCCTTAAAAATTTCTCAGATTTTATATCTAAATCCAATAACAATATTCTTAAAATTTCTCTAATGGTCTCTCTTTCTCACAATTCTCATATACGTGCTCCTAAAATCTCGCCCCTTGAAATTCTCTCCGACATAGTTGACAAAAAAATCAAGCTATTTCTAAGAAACATTAGAACTGATATTAATAACCCTTATTTAAAACCGAAGTAAAAATTATTAGTGAACTACAATTCAAACACCGCTGAGTTCCATAAGAAAAAATATAAATGATTTGAGAACAATTAGACTGCTAAGATTCCAAGTGAAAACCCTATGGAGTATGGACTTTTTTCCGGAATTGCGTAATCGTACAAGGTACGAGTTTCAGGCACTCTTCAAGAAGAATGTGACGTATGCTCTGAAAGCACTAGACATGTAAGTGTGATACTAATTTATCCAATTAAGTGATTTGTTCTGTGAACATACTGCAGCAGCTGTATATCACACTCTACGGTTTCTTTGTTCTCTTTTGCGAGCCACTACTCCTTCTACCTTCCATTTTGATGGATTTACCATTATTTTTTTGCAACTCACAAGTTTTAGGATCTCACTCTGTATCCATTCTCTTATTCTACTATGCCTTCATTAAACTTTTGTTGAAAATAGGAAACCATCCACTCATGATTACATTATTGTGACTGTTCAATACACAGGGCAGCCCAGTTGTGAATAACTAAAAATAAATGGAGACTTTCTAAGACACAATAAATATCCTCGACCGGCAACAACTAATAAAAAACTAAATAGTAAATGATAAAAAACGTACTTAATCGTCTGAAATCTTTGCTTCTTATTCATACATTGTACTATAAAGACTGCAAATAATCGCAACAAAACTCGAAGAATCGAATAACAAAGAATAAAAAGATAACAAAAAGCTGAAACTTATTACAAACCAGAGCATCAGAGTGTTGATCACGTGTACCACCTTCTATCGCATCAGCTAAGTTTTCAATAATCTGAAACAAAGAAGATACTCACGTGAAAACCATATTTCCAATAGCTACATAAGTTAAGAGGGTTATTTATGAAGCTTTCAAAAAAGGTCACAAACACTTGAAAAAAGAAACTTTAATTACAACACAGAGAAAATAAAAGGAGGAAGTCGAATCCTGCAACTAATTTCCATTCACATAAGCAAAGCTAGGAGAAAAAAACCCTAATTTTCCCAGGCCAAAATCTCAACTTCCAGTAAATTATAAGATCAAAAGAATTATAGGTAAAAGGTGGAACTGAGAAGGCAAGGAATGAAAGGGTTGTTGTTCATCTTGAATTAGGGTTTGAGATCTCAACTTCCAGTAAATTATAAGATCAAAAGAATTACAGGTAAAAGGTGGAACTGAGAAGGCAAGGAATGAAAGCGTTGTTGTTCATCTTGAATTAGGGTTTGAGAGGCGCTTGGCACCAAGTTCCATGACCCTCCTCTGCTTTGATGATCCATGTTGTGTTAGAGGGCAACCTCCATTTTTCAGTTTGTACGCAGAGGTCAATACAAAGGAACGTGCAAACACTCGTGGTTCGTGGTCCTTAGGACTATATACAAATCTATGGACGTAAGAGTGTATCATCGTACACTCCATTGATGGATGATCAGGAAAAAAACTTCGTATCCGCAATTCAAATTCGAAGTTCGAAACTTAAATCCAAAGCACAAGAGAGGGAGGTAACTTTGCGTGATACAAGGTTTTAAGAAGTGGATCGATGACCCAGATCGTCCATTTGGAAAATCATTTTGGTTCGGCAGATGGTTGATCCAAGTGAGTGAATTGGCTACTATAAAATTTTAAATTTTTTTAAAAATTATAGGAAAAATTTAAAAAATAAAAATAAAAGGTAGGGCTTTGTCACATAACCAGCAATTCCATGGAACCGGGCTAATCCATCTCGTTCCCAGTTCAGATCAATCAGTTCCGATCTAGATCCTATGTTTTTCAGGGAAAATATACTGTAAGACTGTTTATTTTTAGCATACGGACATCACAAGCACCTCTGGCCATTTGATATAGAATCAAGTCGTTGAGAATGTAGCATTGAATAAGATCAAGGACCAAAGGAAAATTTCTTGAGAATTATGACACACTTTAAGCTACCGAATTCTACATATTTGATGATTGGGAGTGATTGTGATCTTCTTGTATTAAGATAAATGGTCTTATAATATACAATCTTTTTTTTAAATCATATGCGATACTAAAGTAGGACTCTTTAGGGAAAGTGAACGGATGAAAAACATGGAAATTAAGGTAAACAACCCCCAAACTACGTTATCCGAATATAAAAGTAGTTTGTTGGGTACTCCGTTCTCTTAGTACGGAGGTCCCTAAAGCCAAAAGATTTTAGGTAAAATTGTTGAAAAACCTCTAAAATATACTTTCTAGACACTCTATCCCACCCTAAAATTTTCTCATATCTTTTTATCAAAAACCACCTTTTCTAACTAATACCCCCAACTCAAAAAGTGATATATTTTTTTCACCGTACGAACAAATCATTTGGATGGACCCCATTACTACTTTTGTCGGACCGTGGTTGTTATTTGCCAAACTTACGACATATGCTGGACTGCATTTCTACAATACCAAACTGCTTATTTAGACATACGCCGGACTGTAGACTACTGACGCCAGACCACCCTACTAATGTATCTAAAACGCCGGACCGGGACCATGAAATGCCGGACTTACGTCTCCAGTAGTAAAATCACTAGACCGAAGTTATATATCGCCGGACCGCGAGTAAGATATCGCCAGACTGCATCCTCGTAGTGCCTGATAGATCGACCATAATGCCGGAGCGAAGCTGTGAAACGCTAGACTTAACATCATTCTAGAAACACATGCCAGACAGCATGTTGCAAATGCCGGACTGACCCCATTCTAGTAAGTAAATTGCCGGAGCACTACTTCAAATCGCCAGACTACCCACATTATAGTAAACATATCATCGGACTGCGCACATACAATGCCGGATAACTGCATCAAAACGTCGGAGTGATTTTATTACAGTACACAAAACGCCAGACCACGCCCACAAAATGCAGGACTGCCTAGGCAAACGGCAGATTGATGGTCACAAATGCCGGACTACCTATGTATATGCCGGACTGCCTACGCAAATCGGACTGCCTATGCAAATGCCCTTTTTAACATAGAAGTTAAAAATGGGGGGTAATTTTGTCTTTATTTCTATTTTTTTAGGTTGGGGGTATTAGTTAAAAAATATAGTTTTTGAGAAAAAGAAGTGGGGAAAGTTAAAAGTGGGGGTAGAGTGTCTAGAAAGTAAATTTTAGAGAGCTATAGCAATTTTCTCAAGATTTTATACTCCTATAGGAGTATATTGTCTATTTACTCTCTCAAGTAAAACCCAATATACATGTCATTTTAAAACTCAAATTTTTGGGGACGTAACTTCTTAGAATAACCTCATTGAAAAAATTTCAAATTCTCGATTTCAACTCTCTTTGTACTAGAAACATATAATATTTCAATATTGAATAGGGACCGTCCAATTTTCCAAAGGCCGGATCTAAGTGTCAAAAAAAACTTAAAATTTAATTATTATTTTTTAAATAATCACCTAGTGAGTTTTAGATGGTTCCAAAATTTAAGACAGCAAAAAATCCTTTTGAGTAGGTCTTTTGGCTGAGGGAGTAGATGCATAATATGCTCCTACGGGAGCATAGTTTACGTGCTTATCCCATAATACCTATTAGTTTGGTACTCTGAGTTTCAAATTGTGCTGAGGTTGGTTTTTGCAAAACAATAATATTCTTTTTTTTTTGGGGTAAATGTAAACCTCTATGGGTTCCACATAATAGCTGCTAATTGTGTGTTGAGGCTTAAGAATTTTTTATGGTTTATATGTCATGTCTACCGTGAAGTTAATATGACGGCTGATATTCTTACGAAGAAAGCTACAATTTTCAAGAAAGCCACCATTTGGTGCTCCAGACCTCCCGATTTCCTTCATCTTTCTTTACTTCATGATATGGCGTAATTACCCTACTACAAGGTTGTAAAATAGCTTGATATAATTGTTTGTATCTTGGACTATTGAAAAACGGGAACTTGCACTACCGAACATTGTTAAAGGTACTATTTAAAAGTACGCTGAACATAAAATTTATAATTTACCCAAAACAATAATATTCGATATTTAAAGTACTGAACATAAAATTTTAAAGTTGTTTGGTACTTGCACTACCGAACATTATCAAAGGTACTAAGAATATAGAACAAACTTATTCTTTTAAATATTATATTCAGTACTCCAATACATATGATTGATTTTCGTAAAAACCAACTTCAGTTTGGGCACAACTAATGGGTGATATGTGAAAAAACATATTTGTAAAAAAGAAGACAAAATGTAAATTTTAAAATTTTTGGAACATTCTTAAAAATATATGTAAAAAGGTATTTACGTTTACTTTCCAAGAAAAGGGAAATAATATATTTTTTTTATTAACAAAAAATCTCATAAAAATTGCAAAAGATTGTTTTGTATTTTTGTGAAATTCACTAAGTTGGTGAATACAAAAAATAAGTTAGTTGACCAAATCTACCAGTTTAGCGTTAGAGTGGTTACTTTGTAAGTTTCCATTCACTCAGTACTTGTTGCCCTTGTTCCGAAAATGTACCATGAATAAGCAATGGCATTTTGATAGTTTAGCCCTACGAGAGAATGTGATTTCTTATTTGCATGTAGATTTTGTTAAAAAGTAGTGAAGGTATAGTACAACCACAACTGCTGCATACATTAGGGATGAACAATTTAATATTTATCCATATTTTTTTTATTTAATTTCAAAATACCCATAAAAGATTATGATCTTGGAACGAAATAATTGCAAATGAATAGAACGTTAAATAGTTCATCTCTTATACGTGTTTTGATAAATTTCCCTACATAAACATTTGCCCTTGGATTATCACTAGCCAATTAATGGATGGACCATAACGAAGGCAGTGTAGGACCCAATTTGGTCATGTTCTAGTCGATCTCTTTCTCCATCACCATCTGTTCCTCAACTGGATGGTGATATGCTCAGATGAGCATGGTTTTTCCACACTTTTTGAGTGACCATATTATACTTTCCTTGAGAGCATCCCCCAACCAAACTTTCCAAAGAAAAAGTAATCTCTCCGATAAAAACTTCCTAAAAAAAATTTTGCTCCATAGAAATTGTACAAAAATCATACATTAACAACTCCAATCAATGCCATACACAAAAGACATAAATAGGTAGGAATGGTCTAAGGGGAAAGTCATTAGGGTGGCGGGATCTCACAATATGACGTCTTGAGTTTCTTTTTTATCATGGGTGTGGACTCCTTCATTGCTAAACTATTCAAAAATTTTAAAAAAAAGATATTTGTCAAAGTACATTTTAAGGTATTAACTATTCAACATTTTATCTATATGTTCTTAGTTAATTTTAAAATGCCCATCAAAATACACATGCTCTTGTGTTTGAATAATAGAAAAAGTATTAAATAGTTAAAAAGTGAGGTGTATTTTGATAAATTTCCAAAACAAAAGACACAAGTGCAACAGTACTACACGAATATCTTTGAACAAGTAGAAACACGCACAAAACACAAATCTAGATACCCTTGATACTAACTTAGGCTTCATCTTAGTGGTAGACATAGCAATTTAAGTGAGGGAAGTCAATGGTTATGTGAAATAGGGCCCCTAGGGCTGCGCCATGAACCTGGCTTCAAGTTCAAGTTTTTCTATTTGAACTTTTTATGCACCATTAGCCTCCCAATTTTCACGTCAGATAGCCATCGATGATTGTGACCTTTTTGTATTAAAGTAAACAAACTTATAAAATACAATTTGCAATGCTATCCATATATACTAAATATCTCAAAACAAGGATTTGCATAAGTACAACATAAACGGGGTACATTGTCAACATTCACATTATTTATTTTCACACAAATATTGTAATAAAAATTTACCAACCCCAAATAATTAGGAATAACGTCTTATGATGATGATGTTGATATTATAATGAAGATTTACTTAAAGGGTTTATAATTTGCTAATAACCTATGGTGATTGAAAATTTGCAGGTAAACATATTTGACTGGTGTAATGGACTCTTTGGTAGAAGCTGATCTCCAAAATTCAAGAGACAAGATATTGGCTTCTAATGATTCAATTGACTCAGTGTATTAGAGAAGCTTACAATTGACACCTTAAAATGTACGAGTAAGGTGCACCTAAAAACCCCATTAAAGAAGTTTGTTCTCATAATAAAAAAAACCTCAAATCGATCATCTAGACCTCGAGATTCATAGAAAAGAGAAAAAAGGGGATTTCCAGTCTTAAAAAATAGTTCATTTTCTAACATATTATCTAGACCATCAATGTTTAAGATTTTCAAGTGTTTATAGATTTGCTTGATCGTCACCATTTTTGGGACTTTAAATTTCATAAGTGGGGGCAATAATAGATTTTCCTATCATCGCAAGGCTTTTGTAACACCAAAACTGCATTTTTGGCATAGTTTTGAAGTGCACTTTACTTCAACAGTATAAAGTTGACACCTTACACAAACCTCACCCATTATGATTTGATCCTCTACTTTTCCCTTTCTCACATATACACTTGTAAGATATAATCACATTAACAAAGTAACATTCAATCAATGCAGACGTACGCAGAAAGTATGCACCTATTTTGATAAACCGATGCTTGAAATTTCAGCTTAATCCGATTCATGCGACAAATACTAGAAATAAATCTCATTGAAACATCTCAACCATCTGTTTAAGATGGGACTACTCAAAGTATATGAGTCCTCTACTGCAAAAAGAAAAGAAAAAAAGAAGACGTATTTTTTAGTTTTTTTCGAATATTATCATATCCAAGTCTTATCTTAATTATTTGAAGTCGACTACATGAATGATGTTTTTCAAATATATTCAAGATTCATAATAAGCTGTGACAAAGTTTTACGTTAGTATAATATAATTGATCCTATGCAAAAATATGCCCACATCATCAAAACCCTTATAAAATTACGTAGTTGGTAGTTGTTAGTGAAAGAGGCTATCCAAATAGAGGTGATTGCATACTACGTTACAAGTGCATAAGGTTTGCTTCTTATCTCCAACTAGCTTTTTTTTGCTTTTATGCTTATTTAATTGTAGTTAAACATTTTTCTAAACCTAGTCTGATGATGGGATAGGGTTTAAATCAATGTTTCAAAATCCAGATCGGTAAGGTGTATCTTCCACCCCACTGATCCATCGCAAATCGTTGGATTGCTGATCCAGAGGTCCAAATCAAAAATTTGGAGAATGTTAAAAATTTTAGAAATAAAAATTAAAAGAGAGTTCTATGGAGGGGATTTAGGGGGGAACTTAAGAAAGAAAAGATTAGACAAGCTTAAAAAAAAAAAAAAAAAGTTATGAAAGAAGGGGAACCAATTTGATCCCGACTGATTTCCAATCCAAATCAGTGAATTTTAAAATACTAGTTTAAACTTTTATGTCTCTTTATAATAAAATTTTATAAACTAATGTTATTAGCTAAAACAAATTTAGAAGGAAAAGAAGAGAGATGAGAAAATTTGTGATGAGACGATATTGGTTAACTTTTTCAATCAAACGGGAAACATGGCCACATAAATTCAACAATTCAACCTATTTGAATCAAGATGCAGCATGGTCTAAAGAGAAAAAGAAAGAAATAATCTCTCTAGAGGAAGTGTTATCAGGATCAGCTGAAGGAATGGTCAAACTAGACTGATTGTTAGTTGAATCTGTTTGACTAGAATTAAAAAAAAATAAAAATATCAGTAGAATAATTTAAAGATATGAAATAGTTAACAAAAAGTGCAGGCCCAACCCTTTAAAACTGATCAAATGTTGGTTTTGAGTGATTTTTGGCATAATACAATTTTCACTTTAAACTAGAGCGGTCGAGGCACCATTCAGGCAGTTCATCCGGTCCAGTCTTGATAACTATGCTAAGAGGTCTCTCTTCTCCATGTCACCATCCAAGAATCCAAAGATGTGGATGCTTCTAACCAGATTTACACTACATTTCTATATTTTGGATGCAAGGGCATGCCGCATAGCTGCCACAATGTTAAAAGCTATCTATTTCAGTCAAAATTGAGGGACCATAATGTTTATCTTCCTAAAAGAAAGAAGAAGATGATGTTTTATCTCTATTTTTATCTGTGTTTATCTCCTGTTTCACTATTTAAGTCTTTGCAATCCATAACACACCTTAAAATAGTTTTAAGACCACTATTCTCTACTTTTAGAGATTTTCTTCTATTCTTTTCCCTCTAAGTGCCTCTTTGTAAGTGCCTATTCCTCACTCTCTCTCTCTCTCTATCTCTCTCTCTTTCTCAGCTCAAACATGGTGGCCTCCTCTGAGAATTCCTTAGCCCTGTTCGAACTGGATGAGGATGAGCTTTTCGACTTTGTCGTCAAAAAGGGACATGGAGTAAAGGGATTAGTCGACTCGGGCATAAGCCATATTCCCTGTCGATACATCCACCCTCCTTATAAGCTTGCCGACCTGAAAAAGGTCTCAAACTTTCCAACCTTGCCCCTTTTTGATCTCTCTGGTCTCTGTGATGGCTCAATCAAGAGCACAATTGCTCGAGAAATCTGTGAGGCAACAAAGAAGTTTGGTTTCTTTCAAGTGATCAACTATGGCATGCCCCTCGAGCTCCTCGATCGCCTAATGAATTCAACACGCGAGTTCTTTAGATTGCCGGCCGAAAAGAAGGCTTATTATTTGAAGGAGGTTTCACCTTTTGAGAATGTTTATTATGGCACAAGCTTTGCTCCTCAAGCTGAGAAATGGTTTGAATGGAAAGATTATCTCAGCATGTTTGGGAAGGAAGAGGAGCGTGCATTTTGGCCACAAGAGTGCAGGTAAAGGAGGGTGTTTGGCCTCTGGTTTTGTATAATTCGAAACTTTTTTCTTTTGTTGTTTATTTTAAAATTAGGAAATGTATATGATGAGACTATTTACTTTTGATACAAAAAAGTCACAATTATTATTGACCGTTGGATTTGAAATTAGGTGATTTGAGATGTGTCCTTTATTAGGCACAAAATTCAAAATAAATTTTTTTGAATGTTGCGACAAACTTCAATATATTAGATTTCATACCCAGCCTTATTACCAAAATGTCTTTATACTATTTCACTGGTATATTTTACCTTGTGTCTCTTTATGGACTTAGTTTGGGACATCTTATACTACCACCACCAAAAACAATAATACTGTTAATAACGACAACAAGAACAAGGATAACGATAACGATGATAACAATAACAATAACAACAATAATGACGGCAACAAAAACAGGAAAAGTCTACAAGAAGACCGGTCATCTTTAGAGAAAAAGTCACTGTCACTCTTAACCCTTAAATGTGAAATTGGGTGGTTAGGCTATGTTATTATCTGTGCTCAAAGTCCAAAATAACTTTGTCGACCACTGTGAGATTCCCATGGCCACCCAATTTCATACTTGAGGGATAGTTTTAACTATGACCTTTTTGTATTTGAGATAAACGACCCTATATAATGATGACGACAACAACAATGATGATGATGATACTGATGATGATGATGATAATAATAAGAACAATAATTTCCTTATTAACACCCATTTTTATCCCTTTTTACAGAGATGTGGCTCAAGAGTACTTGAAAATGCAAGAACCACTGATCTATTTCATTATGAATTCTCTCCTAAAAGGGCTTGGAGTGCCCATCGATGATGAGGCCATAAAATCATACATGGAGTCCCAGGCAGTTAACATGAATTACTATCCTGTGTGTCCAAACCCCGAACTCACAGTTGGAGTGGGCCCGCATTCGGACCTCGCGGCCCTTACATTTTTGCTGCAAGATGACATTGGAGGTCTCCATTTGAAGGTAGAAGATGAGGGGTGGGTGGAGATAGTCCCCACTCCCGGGGCTCTGATAGTGAACGTAGGGGACACACTGGAGGTATGTGCATAATGAATTGATTTTGAATGTCACGTGAAACATGGATGGCCAAGATAGTTTTGGTCTTGCCTGAATCACATTAGTTTTTTTCAGTGTTTCAAAAATCAGCGAGCTGACTTGGAATCACCTTGGTTTCAAATGGCCCCAAATAGGGTGATCATTCAATGTTGGGATTCTAGCTATTCTCGATTCCCAGGGTGATTTTTTCCAATTTTTTTCGTAATATTGTTTTTCAAGGTTGGTTCCCGAGTATAGGAATCATTGAGCCGACTTAGGAATGACGAGCGGACTCTAGAATCAATGATCCGGCTAGGATTGCTGAGTGTCCGAGTTGGCACTCATTTCCTTTTTTAAAACACAAATTGGCACTCATTTCCTTTTCTTAAAAACACTGGTTATTCTCTCCAATGATTATTTATTGTTAGTGACATGAAAAGGAAATATGAACGTAACAAGCATATAAATGATGTGGTTATTTAAAAATTAAGTGTATTTTTTTCATTTTTTTATTATTGATATGTTAACTGTGCGAATGGAGGGTGGGACATTATGCTGAGGCATCCGCCCTCCCAACCACCAATGCCTTTCAAATTTTTCTTTTACTTTCTAGAGACTTTTAGACAAGTAATTTTATTGGTGAGTCAGTGGGGAGAGGGCTACTATCCTTTATAGGTATTGAGCCTAGGATGCAGCGTTGCAAATCATTTAAGTGCTAACCCCGGTCTCTTTTCCTAATTTTGCACAAGACTAATATACCCACATATCCACTGGAGTCATGCTTAGGTGGTGGTTGTCTACGTTATTATCCTAAATAGCACAAAAGCAAGGCAGGAGGTGCAGGATAATCTAGTCCCCCACACAATCAGTTTATACTATTAAACAATAATCCTTTCTTTATATGAAAAAGTTTATATAGAGCTGAGCCTTTAAACAATAAAATTAGAGCCCACCTCAAAAAATTTACTAGAAGAGGTCATTTTGATGCTCAAATATCCTCAAATTGATCATCACGACATCAAGATGCATGGGAATAGAAAAAAAATGAATTTCAAGTTTTGAAAATAGTGCATCTTGGAACACATTTTTGGACTGTCAGTTTTCAAGATTTTCATATTTTTATAGATCTGCTCGATCTACACTAATTTTGAAGCTTTAAATTTTATAATTAAAAAAAAAATATATTGTAAGGCTATCACAATGATTTCCAGTATTGAGACCACAATTCTCGACACTATTTGAAGGTGGGCTCTAATTTGATTATTTAGAGCCTTTGCTCTATACTAACCGTACAGATTTGGCTGAGTAAGTCAGCTCACGCCAGGGCCAAGTCCGAGGCCAAAGCCGAGTTTGAAAACATTGAGAATGGACTCAGTGCCCCATATTCATTTCCAAGAAATGGTAGATTAGCATGCAAAGAGCACCAACTTAAAATCACAATCTGCAATTACTTAATTGTCTCTGCAGATACTGAGCAATGGAAGATACAAGAGTGTGGAGCATATGGCAAGGGTTAGCAACACCAGAGATCGAATCTCGATTCCTATATTCGTGTCACCTCGACCTGAAACCAGGATTGGACCATTGCAGGGGCTTGCTGAAAAAGATGGAGGAGCCATTTACAGAGACCTTGACTTCGGGGAGTACATGAACAACTTCTTTTCTGCAGCTCACGACGGAAAGAAAACCCTGGATTTTGCCAGATCGATGTTAGACCAAGAATAATTCTTTCAAAATTTTGAGAAAACAAATTTTCGTTTTTCAGCTTCTAGAGTAATTTATCAAAGATCTGGATTATGAACAGCGTGAAACATGCATTCAGTGCGTTGAACTGAGGTGAAAATTAAATGCTTTATGTTATATAATTTATGTTAGTAATTTCTGCCAAATTCCCTAAGAAATTGATCCTATGCAATTAAAATTATAAAAAATGGTTCATAAAAGTTTATATAAGGTGGTAACTTTGTTTCGTAGAAGTTGGAGGGAATCTACATTTTTATTTAAATTAGGGACATGTATATAATAATAATGAAAGAAATACTAATGCAATCTTGTAAGGAAATATATATATATATATATTTTATTTTTTTTATTTTTTATTTTTTTTTTCACTCTTTTTTTTCTTTTCTTTTGGCAAATATCACTTATCAATACTCTTATTACAATAACTCTTGCTTCAAAAAAAAAATAAAACTAACAAATCGAAGATCTTAAAAACCTTGATGCCATTAAACCAATTTTCTTTAAACAAAGAAAATATCTACAATTTTTATTCTTGAGAATATAAAGACAATATAATTAAATATGACAAGAAACAAAAAGAGAATACCGAAAACAAAAAGAGAGTATCGGAGATTAACTCAACCAGGCTTGTTACACCCCACACCGAGTCACCACTATCCGATGGTGCAGGATCAATGATCAACCTTCAATCTCAACTAGGAAAGCAAGTTTAAGACAAGCCACACCAATGGAACATGGACCCCTTTGATCACAAACTCAAACCCTAGATAAATTCCCTTAACAACCTAGTTTGAGAGAGATGGATTTTCTTTTTTTGCTATACCATAAAATCTTTAGTCATAAATCCATAGTTGAGAGATGGGATAGAGAAGAACTTTATAGCCTAAACCCTTAGCCCCTTTTCATAATGTATGGGAGAGAGAGATCTCAAAGATGAGAGAGTAGGGCGTGCTCCCCTTTGGGCTTCCATGAGAGAAATAGAAAGATAAGGTGTATAGATTTTGAGTAGAGACAATTTTTTTTTTATAGGTTTTGAATAAGATTAGGGTTTTTTTTGGCTTGCCTCTTCTTGTGAGACTGAATATGAACCATTGATCTTAGGTAACTTGTGGGGTGAGAGATTTAAGCCATCTATTCCATAGATGGGCTATCATGAAAGTGCTAGAACCTTTATCCCCATTTCTTAAACTATTTTCCCATCAGTAGAAATTAAACAAAATAATTCTAAATATAATATTGTGCATATCATAATAATGCACAAGCCTTCTCATGCTTTTCAAAAAGTCATTCAAAGCTTCTTCAAGCTAATACCTTTCCAAAACATATAGCAACTTGGCCTACAAGCCAAAGTCACTTATCACAAAAGTAGAAAGCTTTAAAATGGGTGGGGCGTGCCACCCATGAGAGGATCTCATGGGCCCCACCATCTAGGCCATGATGGGCCCATGTGTACGATGGGCTCCCATGTAATTTTAAATATTTTTAAAACTCAATAAAATAATTTTAAAATTTATTTGAATATTTAAATCATTGAAAAATCAATATCTCTGATTTTATAAATCTTAATTTGATAAATAAAATATCCAGAGATCTAGAAAAATTCAAATAATAATTCTAAAATCGTATATATCATAAATTAAATATAATTAAATTTTTAAGATGGAAAAATGATTCATATGGTATAGGAATTAAATCAATCAAACAATGGGGCACTCTACCTTCAATTGTGGAATATGGACCACACTTGCTTTATCAAACGACCCAATGTTTTTCATGACCCACAGTTCATGCAAGGACTCATTAGTGGGTCAGCAAACACTGGCTGATGAGCTAAGATGTCACAATCATAGTCTGTGAATTTTAGGTTCTCCCCTAGAGACGGGTCAATGTCACTTAGACGTGATGCAACCATAGCTTTTATGCGCGCATAAGGGTATCTTTCACATATGCATACGCTTCACCATGAAAGGTGGTTTGCTTTTTTGAAACGATCTATCAATATGCATGCCGTGTGATGGTACATGGATGAGGCTTTGACCCTTATCTCTGAAGGCCACCATCACACTCAAGAGTCATACAATTCCTCAGCTCACTCATCCAGGTATACTCCGACCTCATCAAAGGTTGACCCATTAGAACTCTTATCGGTTTATACTCTATGCCCAAGTAACATGGGTTTTTCCTAACCGACTGGCCTAGACCATCAAGCACAGTCTGATATCTACAAACATCATGCTTAGTATGATCCCCGAGGGACCACAATCCTACTAAGTTCATGCTCCACTATATCATTTCATTTTACAAGCACTCATAAGGCCTTTAATGACCACCATCACCCAATAAATAAAATTATTTACTTTAGATACAAGGAGGGGCACAATCATTATTGACTGTTAAATATGAAATCGAGTGGTTTGGGATGTGTTATTGACTAGGCGTAAAGTTCAAAGTAAGATTTCTTGAACATAGTGACACACGTCAATGGTTTCACATCTAAAATTTAAAATTGATTGTGACCTCCTTATACCAAAAGTGGATGATTTTATAGCATACAATCATTTAAGTAGATGGTGTACCTTTGACATTGTCTTTACAAGTGTGTCATTTTTTATATTAAGATACATACTGGATCTAAATTATGTAACTAAAATGAAAAATATAGATCACCACAATTTTATTTTACAATTAAAATTACCACCTTATTCAATAATGTGTGTAGAATCATTGCTCCTCGTCTCCAACTTGTTAGTGTTAATCTTACCTCAGTCCATCTTCAAGCAACATGGGGCCATGAAGGGTTCTTCTCCATCAACTGTTGTAGAGGTGGACATTGGAGATGGGCTGAGTAACTATTGACTACAGCTTTTTTGCATTTTGGAGAAGCATATTTATGGTTCTAGGCATGTGCCAATCGACTAAGGATATGACATATGAGTTTTTGCACTCTAGGTAGGGGTGGGAAGGGGTCGACTAGGGTCTGAGTTCACCTGGATCACGACCTGGACCTGACACTCATACATGGGACTCAGGCCTAGACCTAGATTCGACCGGGTCCAGAATATTTGGACTCCAACCTAGAATTTATTGGAAGGACCTGTACCCTGACCCGGACCTAGATCTGACAAATTATACATAAAAAAAAAAAAAATTTAAATAAACATTAAAAAATTACCTAAAAATATGTACCCAAAAGTTACTAAATATTACCAAAAATATGTAAATAGCTAATAAGACGATTTGAGCCATAATTAATCAATCTTCTCATTTAAGACAAATAAGAAGATTTGCAAATAAGAAAGAAAGAAGATAATAAGGGGTGGGTAAGGCTATAAAAAGAATGTTAAAAGAATATAAAGAGTATGTATATATTACAATATTAACTTTTATATATTTTATATATAAAAATACTATATAATATTTTAAAATAATTGGGTTAGGTCCAGGTCATAAATCTGGATGGGCAATCCAGATCAGCGACCCGCTATTCCCCCTGGATGTTACTGCGAGTTAGTAACTTTTTGTTATATTCACACTTCCATCGCCGTCAAGCCCATTGATGTGACAACGATGGCCTCATAGCCATGATATTAGTATGACCTTTTGCGATCATATATTATATATTATGAGGTCCAATTAACAAATGGAAAGCTAAGACCCGACCTAGACCCGACTCAAAAATACAAAAACTATTTAAATATTATGTTAAATACAGAATTGACACGACCATTATACGTGCTTCATCTTTATCTACTCAGCATGCTCGATATCAACAGCTAAATAAAAAAAAAAGAAGCACGCATAGTAAAACTACCCATTTTAGATGCTTCATCTTTATCTACTCTGTCAGCATGCTGGATATTAAAAAGCTAAATAACTCTCCCTCTCTATCCTTCCTCATCTCTCTCTCTCTCTCTCTCACACAGCTTCTGTCATAGCTTCTGTCATGGCGGCCTCTCCCGACAACTCCATAGCCCACATTGCTTCCGACGAAGATCAACTCTTTGAATTTGTTGTCAGGACGGGGCACGGAGTGAAGGGATTGGTCGATGCCGGTATAAGCCACATCCCTAACCGATACATCCACCCGCCTGAAAAGCTCGCCGACTTCAAGAGGATCTCAAGCACCATAACCTTGCCTATAATCGATCTCTCTGGTCTCAGTGATGCCTCAATCAAGAACTCAATTGCCCAAGAAATTTGTGAGGCGACAAAGAAATTTGGTTTCTTTCATGTGATCAACTATGGTGTGCCCCAAGACCTTGTCAAACGCTTAATGGATTCAACTTCTGAGTTCTTTGAATTGCCACCTGAGAAAAAGGCTTGTTATTTGAAAGGGGTCTCACCTTGCAAGAATGTGTTCTTAGGCACAAGCTTTACTCCTGAATCTGAGAAATGTTTGGAATGGAAAGATTATATCATAATGTTTTTCTTTGGGGAGGACGAGGCCCGTGCATTTTGGCCTCCAGAATACAGGTAAAAAGCTTTGATCTCTTCAATTCGAGTGATTTACGTACAGACTCTAAAATTTTAGGTAAAATACAAAATACTCCGTTTATAGGCAAAAATTACAAAGGAAGTTGGTCAACCCACATTTTTTCCCTCTCGATCAACTCGAATTTTGATTTTTTAGTATTTTCGTTAGTAGGGCAATGTCCCAATCTTTAAAGCACTGCCCTACTAACAAAAAAAGTAAAAACATTTTTAAAAAATCAATATTCAAGTTGACCAGGGGTAATTTTTTTAAAAAAATAAAAAAACGGGTTGACCAACCTTTTTCGTAATTTCTCCACATAAGTGGAGCATTTCGTAGTTTACCTAAAATTTTAAAGTCTATATTTAAATCACTCTAAATTCACATAGTGGCCTAAAATTTTAAAGTCCTTATGTAAGTCACTCTAAATTCACACAGGGGAGTGAGTGTTTGTTCCCGTTGCCTCTTTTAAGATTGAAATTGAAGCAAAGGGTCAGTAACCAGTGGCAATGTAAGTTACAAAACTGATGAGGAGTTGGGTCTAATCAAATCCATCTTACCATCGTTCGAAACAGTTAGATATGATTAAAAAAGTTGGAATAAAAATAACAGTTTTAAAATATGAAATGTGTTGTAAAAAAGTTGACCGACTTTGTTTTGATGGTCAAAACCGATAGGCCCCAACAGTCAAATATTGATTTTAGTTGGTTCTCAACCAAATCCGATTTTTTTTAGACTATACCAACTAAACAATGGTTGACAATCTATCCAGTTAGATATGGAAGTATGGTTCGTTTTTTGTAACCAAGGTCACTAGAGCATAAGGCTTGCATTTTGAAATTTTATGTCTATACTTTTCTTGGCTTCACTTACCATCAAGGGGGTTTGGCCTCTTGACTGGGGATGTAAATGGGTCACGTTAGGTCTAGGTTGGGCCTAACCTAGACCCATCCTAGCAAGTCAAAGGTTGGACCTAGACCCAACTTGGGACTTGATTAGGTCCAAGTCGATCTTTGTCGGGTTGGGTCTAGGTCAATCAGGTAGTTGTAAGAGTATTATCGACTAGACTCAAAGTTTAAAAGGAAATTGTGAACTTTGTGACATACCTCAAGCCTTTCAATTTGACAACTATGAGGAACTATGAGCTCCTTATAATAAAGACAATTGGTCTCGTGGTCCAATCCTTACATCAGTTATTCACACTTGACACATTAATATCTTCAAGTCCATGCAGACTCTGGACATTAAAACATAATACCAGCTCAATCCAATCCATATTTTATAAAAAACCCAAAAGGTATTATACTCCGGTGGGAGTATATTGTCCATTTACTCCCTTGGATAAAAATCCTACCTAGAATTACTTTTAGGATCCCAAATTTTGGGGATGTAACCTCTTCAACCCATAGATTAACCTTGATAAAAAAAATTCCTAATTGCACCATGCACTTGAAAAAATAACGTCTCGAGATTGAATACAGACCGTCTAATTTTTAGATGGTGAGATCTAACTGTTAGAAACTCATATTTCAATTTTTTTGTTTTTCATCTAGGCGATTTTTAGGTTGTTTTCAAAATTACAGACTCAAAAAATTCTCCCAAAAAGGTCTTCCAACCAAGGCAGTACAAGTGAACAATATTACTAAAGGAGCACAATATGAGTGTCCTTTAACAAAAAGAAAAGTATACAATGAGACCATTTATCTTTGGTATAAGGTGGTCGCAATTAATCTTGATCTAGATGTGAAATTGGGTCGGTACATTTATTCTATTGACCAAGCTCAAACTTCAAAATAAAATTTTTGAACTTTGTTACATACCCAAGCTATCAATTTTTTTTTTGAACTTTGTAATGCACCAAAGCTATCAATTTCGCATTAAATTGTTATAAGTAGTTGTGACCTCTTTATACCAAAGATAAATAGTCTCATCATATACAATCCCTTAACAAAATAGTCTTATTAGTCGTGTACTTTATTCTCATTATTCCATTCAAAATTTGTTTCCCCTTTAATTTATACTATTATTATTATAAAAAGCCGGTTATAGAGGATGTTATGTGCTCCGCTACTCAGATATGTTAATTCCATAGAAAGGAATAACTCGTGCACCAATTTAAATTGGAAACATATCTCATGGTATTGGCCAAGTTAAGCATATGTTTTGCTTTTCAAGGGGTTTAGGGCCCAAAATACATCAAAAATCACTGTGAAATCATTTCTGGCTTAGATTCCTAAACTTCGATACTCAAAAACCATGTAATCTCACGATCCTTGAATAAATTAAATGAACAATGCTAAAAAAAAAAAAAATTACAAATTTGACCATATTAAATCTCAAAATTCATGTGTTTTTTGTTTTTTCAATATTCATGATCATGATAGTCAAAATGATAAACATGCAAAATTTGGGTCTAAATCCCATCTCCAAGATGGAGTTCAGGAAGGTAAACTCCATACAATGTGTGTGTGTGTTTTTTTTTTTTTGACATATTAATGGTGGGAATGGAGGGTGGGATGTAAAATGCGGAGGCATCGGTACTTGGGCGTCGGTCCCCTAGGTACTGATGCCTCAAACATATTGCCCTGATATGTGCATGGTTATACACACCTAAACCCTACCATTTTGAATTTGATAAAAGTAATTGATTATCTCTCTCATCTTGTGTACCCCTGCATCAGAGGGGGTTGAGTGCTAGTGTTTTACCAACCTTCAGTTTTGCAGGGATGTGCTTCTAGAGTACCTAAAACTGCAACAGCCCCTTATCTCTTTCATATTTGAATCCCTCTTGAAGGGAATTGGTGTGACCGTAGACGATGAGCTCATAAAAGCATACATAGAACCCAAGGCAGTGAACTTGAACTACTATCCGGTCTGTCCGAACCCTGAACTCACGGTCGGGGTGGGTCCACATTCAGACCTCGGTGTCATTACACTTCTAGTGCAGGATGACGTTGGAGGTCTCCAAGCCAAGATAGAGGATGAGTGGGTGGAGATAGCCCCCATGCCTGGTGCTCTCATAGTGAACGTTGGTGCTACACTAGAGGTATGTCCACAATGCATGGGTATGTTGTATGGGACGTGAAACATGGAAGGTTAAGGATATTTGCCTAGTAAACAAGAGGAAACAACAAGTAAAATACATTGTTTGTGCCAACTTTTGAAGGAAAAAAAAAAAAAAAAGGACATGGTCTAGTTAGTCAGCCGACTCATGAAAACATATGCGTCTCCTCTTTCATCATATATCCGTCGTTCATCTTAGAGATGAAAGGCAAAAGGGGGTGCTTCTATTATACGTCAAAATGGATGGTGGAAAACAGTTATTCAACGATAGAATTTTATTTTTCCTAGAGGACAATGTTCTATATTACCAATCACGACTATAGCTCGGACTAACAAATGCCAAAATGTTGGATCCAAAATTCATCTATAAGATGGATTTTGAAGGGGGCGTACATCTACAGGTGGGTTGACCGACGCACCAAACACTTTACCATAAAAAGCTAGGGAAAAGTGTTCTATGAGTCAGTGGGCTCTTGCACCCGTTGACTCTTCAACATCCATCTTTATGAACATTGTCTAAAACTCACGGGTCAGATCAAATATGAACGGTGCAAAAAAAACAAACAAAGCACGTGTATATATTAAATATTCAGCTGACTCATAGAAACCCCATCCAAAGGCTATTTACCCCTTATTTTACAATAGATGAACCAAGAATATCCCTATTGTTGCTGTCCAAACCAATGTCATGGAAATCACCTCGGCAAAGGTAGCAACGCAAAGGCTAAGGCGAGTTACTCGGCCGAAGGACAAAAATTTAAAAAAAAGGATTACGTTAAAAATAGGTAAAAAAAATTAAAAAATAATTAAAAATCATAAAACATTACAGGCTTTCAAGGCAAATAATAGTAAACCATTGATTTTGCAGATACTGAGCAATGGAGAATACAAGAGTGTGGAGCACATGGCAAGAGCTAGCAACACCAATCGCATCTCGATTCCTATATTCGTAGGCCCTCGGCCTCACACTAAGATTGGACCATTACCGGGACTCCTACAAAAAGATGGGAAACCCATTTACAAGGATCTTCTCTTTGGGGAGTTAATGGAACATTTCTTTTCAACCCCTCATAAGGGGAAGCAAACTCCTCTAGATTTTGCCAGGTTTTAGGAGATGGATTTAGCTTAAAACAGGAAGAATGCAGTCAAATAAAATGGAGAGGGAGCAAATCTGTGGCATGAGAAATGGCAAACTATTTTGTTGGAGAGTGAGGGCATTTCAGTCATTTCGCTCTTGAAGAAGTTGCACCCAATAAATAATGAATTATCAAATTTCATTACCAAATATATATTATACACTATTTGAGTTTTTTTTAAGGAAAATAGTTTGATAGGGCTGCAACCCCATCAAAATAAATAAAGCCTCACCTCATAATTTATAAAAAATTACAACTCAAGTGTTGAAAAACCTTCAAGTTGATCATCTCAATATAAACATTATCGATGTGCGAAAAAAAATAGAAATTTAAATTCTAAAAATATTGTATATTGCAACAAATCATCTAGACCATCCATTTTGGCCAAAAAAAACTTGTTTTTAGTTCAGTTCTGGCATTTTTTTAGTTTCAAATTTTATTGTTGGTGTTGGAAATCAATTATAGAGCAATCATGAGGATTTCTAAGGCTGAAAGTGCTTTCTAGATGAGAATTTCAGATGAGGCTTTCTAGATGAGAATATCAGGTGAGAATTTCTAGAAGGAAAAAGTTCAATGATGTCAACTTCATATTATAAAAGTGAGGCCACCTCATAACGGAAAGATTGTTTGGATGCTGAAAAACCCTCCGATTGATCATCTTGATCTCGAGATGTATAAATATGAAAACAAAAAAGATTTTTAGTTTTAAAATGGTGCATCTTGTAACACAACATATGAATTATCAATTTTCAATGTTTTCAAGTATTTATAGATTTGCTTGATCCGCATCCATTTACACATGAAAATCTGAGGCGAGATGACATGAGATCTACTCCACCTCAATTTGCATTTAGCGGCTGTACTGGCTTAAAGTCCACGTAAAACCAGATAAAAGTTTTTCAAATGGGGTAAAGAAATCAAAACATAACTTTTAAAGAGAACTTTAGAAAATTAAAGTGTAGACATCAAAAGAGGAAGGAAAAATTCAAGCCGGCTCACTAACCTAGAACCAGGAATTGGAACCTGGATTAGACTTAGATGGCGAAGCATTCTTCTCCTTAACCCTTAGTGTTTGCTTGAACCAGATATTATTTTGAGCTTGAAAGGGCTACCTAGGGCTTTCCTTGAAAGGTGATTTATTGCGGAGGATTAATAGCTTCTAAAATTGTAGAGAACATAGATCCTACGGTTTTTAGTTTCAATCTCTATTTCTTGGTCAAGATTCAGGTTTCAGTTTCAATCTCTGTTAGATCTTGCCATATCACATGGGTCGGTAAACTTCAAATCCTCTATCCTTTTAAGTTTGAAACCTGCCATTTCCAGATATTGTCTTACTAAACTAGGTTATTGGGGATTTTTTTGATATATTTAGGATCTAAACGATATTTATGGTGTACTAGGGATCACTAAATCAATACATTTTAGGGGTTAAAGGTTCTTGGGAGTTTCTTTAGCCATAATTATGAGGATGTATACAACATCACTTTTGAATATTTAAATTCCATAATTAGGGGTAAAAAAACATATTTTCAGATCATCATAAGAGTTTCCTGCACCAAAATTCCATTTTTTTAGATGATTTGTAGGGGCACATTACTTTGGTTGTTTGAGTTGCGTGCCTTATACAAACTGTACCCTGCATTCATGATGTTTTTCAGTTTGTAACATTGCTTCTTCTTCTCTCTCTCACATACACACAAAGATGCCTATGAGAATGTGAATTTGGTGGCTAAAGCGAGGGAAAAAGATTGAAGGTTTCACAAACTTGCTTTTTGGAATACAAATGACCACTAATTTTCTTGTCTCAAGTACAAAAACTTCGCTTTCACGAGACAATAATTGCTCTTTACCGATAAGAATCAGTGTACGTAGTTCCTCATGCAAATTTGTCATCACAAAGAACATACTATTGATACCACTATCATCCCTTAAAGTATTGCATATGATGATATAAAAAATCACCCAAAATAAGAAAATACCATATTACGTGATATAATGGATTTCTACTTTCCATACTTGTGGAAGTACATATTTTAGGGTGAACCACATAATTTTTTGCGCTCTTGTAGCGTGTGTACTTTTATGCTTTATTTTTTGTAATATAGCTCGTATTTTCGCCTATTTTGTTTATAACTGGATAAGCACAAGTTCTTAGTGGGATCAAACTTTTTGAAATTCTTATTTTTGTATCTAAGAGGGCTCTTAAATTCTAACAAGGTATTAGAGCACGTGTTCAAAACAAGGTTAGTATTTGTGCATTCAGTTGAAGAAATGCACATAGCAAAGTATACAAATGTTTTATTAGAGGTGGAGAAATAAGATGACATGCACAATCTTTCTAGCAAAAGTGATGAAGGAATTTATTTTGTAAAATATAAAGATTCATAAAGTTTTCCAGTGGATGTTGGCATGGTGAGCATGGGATTTTGATATTAATGTGGAGATGGTTGGATATGATATCACCAAAATTACCAAAAATAAAGAAATCTCATATTATGTAGAGTTGTGATTGATATTGAAAAGTTTCCTAAAGGAAATAGAAGTTTAAAAAGATTAGGACCCTTGGTTATGTCTCTTGGTTTTCTAGATATATGTAGCATCTATAAGAAGTTTCCTATTTAATGCGGATTTCTAATCTTATATAAATAAAGGTATACTCTAAACTTCACAACCCTTCAAATTACAAACGTTCAAGATAGAGAGAGTTGTGGAGGGTTGATTTATTAATTAGGTAGTCTATTTTTTTTTAAAAGTTACTTTTGTGGGCCAATTTTGTAAATATTACTACAAGACAAATGATACTTTTGTCAACTCCATAAGGGGTAAAATTGAAATTTTACCTAAAGGACAAAGGCACTCTACAAATAAAGTTTCAGGACACTAACTTCTGAAATGCCATTGTACTTTTGTAAAAATTTCAAATTTTCCCTTGTTTAATGGTAAAATTACCTATTTAAATAAATTTTTAATAAAAACAAGTGATGATTGTTTTGATAAAAACATCCATCACAACCCCTTTTAACTTGAACCTTTGTATTTTGAGGGGTTGTTAACTCTATACAAACCTATATATAAAATAAGCAAGAAAATAATATGTATGCCTTATTTGGTGCACCATATGGGAAAAGTTGTTTCCTCTATAGAGAAAGAAGCATAGGCTTCATGTGCACGAGAGGCAATGACTCTCCAACGCTTAATGCTACAATGCGGCCTCCCCAATGCTCAACACTGCGATGACGCCTCCTGTAGTGGTTTCTATGAAGATTTTGGGTAGTTTCTCCTTTTAGCGAGAGAAAATTTTGGTTCTCTTCTTGGACCAATAGTTTAGTTATGGAATACTGATCAGAGATTAGTAGGTGATGCCAATCAGGAGAGCCAATCTAAAAGGGTTGCTCAACTAGGTTTTGTTGGGGATTAAAGTGGTAACTCTGTGTTCCAACACCTGTAATGTAACTTTTATTGTTATAGTAGAATTCTACTTGCGATGCTCATGGATGTAGCCTTTTTGGGGTGAACCATGTAAATCTTTGTATTCTTGTGACGTGTTGTTTTATATTTCATTTTTCATATTATGGCTTGTACTTTCACCTATTTTGTTTCTGAATGAGTACAAATTTCTTATGGGATCCAACTTTTTAGGATTCCTATTACCTCATTTAAAAGAGCTCTTAAATTCTAACATAAAATTCACCGTACCATGGAGCTACAAGCAAGATTCTCCTTCATCACCCATCATAGAGGTAGATGTTGTAAGTGCCCAAGATAACATGCCCACTCCACAACGTATGTGTAACATATTTCCTCAATGCAATGTTTTAGAAATTAGTGAGCCGATTTTGAATCACCCGAGTTGGCTCAAACGGTGACATGCAAGCATTAATCTAAATGCAATTAGTTTTGGCTTGGCTCAAACCGGTGACATACTAGTCTAAAATACTTGCAGTTTTGGTTGAGTTTCCACTGCCTAGGTCATTTTTAGGGAGGCTCAATCTGAGATCCGGCCAATCTTGCTGGCAACAGTTGAGCTGACTTGGCCCAACGAATGAGTTCCGACCGATCCGCTTTTATAAACATTTTACTTTTATATTCAGATTGGACCATTATGCACTGACAAATCAAAAGCCTAATGAGGATCACAACAAGATGGAGAAAGGTCTCCCACATTTAGCATAAAGCCAAAAATTGGGTTGTTGGCTGGGTTCAATGGTTCCAAGGTGGGGCACTAAGGTACATGAACAAAGAGAATTTATCGCCATGGGTGTGTTCAAATGAGACTTTCAAACGCTTGGAAAATTTTACATGTGGAGCCACCAGTATGCCATATATGACTCGTATTCTCGAGTCCTTCCACTTAAATGGATGGTGAGGATAAATCCAGGCATAATGTTACGTGTTACTTCTCCAATTGTTTGATCTTGATAGAATAACTCAGAGTATTTCATTTTTGATTTTTATATTATAAATTATTTAGCAATAAAAATTTAGTGGTGCATGCCTCTCATTGGTTGCATCCGAACCCAGACCTAAATAGTATCCGAGTCCTGGTTTTGGACCCAGATCCGACCCGTCGAGTCCAAAAGTTGGACCCATACCCGTACCTATCAGGTCTTGGGTCTAGTCAAGTCCATTGCCATCTTCACTATGAGCTTGTTTTTTTTTTTGCTCTTTTTTTCCTATCATATATACCCATATTATTGGCAACAAGGTTGCAATAGCCCTTAGATTTTAAGGCGTCTGATTTGTCGTTTAATAACTAAAGATGATTACGAGTTTCTATTATATACGATCCTTAGTACACCTGAATGAATAGGGCTTGAAGTATTTTATCTCCAACAGTTTACGGGTACATGTTGGGTCCAATCGGACTTGAATAATATTCAGGTCCAGTTTTGGACCCGGACCCAACCTGCCATGTTCTAATGTTGGACCCATACCCGGATACACGTCGGGTATGCTGGATAGGTCCCGGGTCAAGTCCGAATCCATTACCACCCCTACACCTAATAGAAATAAAAATAATATTTTGACGGAAAATAACCAAATTACGCTTCAACGTTGGGAATAGGGGTCACGTGTGAGTGGCACCACATATAAAGTTCCCCTTTAACACTACGGTTGTACTGTGGTCCAAAGTCATTTCACTCTAAAAGTTGTTGTTGATAAAGATTTAATCAATGAACTACATCCTAAATCACTCTTGAAGCGTTGTTGCTTTAGATAAATGACTTAGTTGTTTAAAAATGGGAAAAAAAAAAAATTATATAAGGCCGAGGCTCTAAACAGTCCAATATAGGTGAACCTAAAAAATTCATTAAAAGAGTTTGTTTTGATGTCGAAAATTTTTTGACTTCAACATGTATAAATGTAGAAACAAAAAATGATTTCAAGTCTAAGGAGCAGCACATCTTATTATGTGTTATATGGCATGTCAATTTTCAAATGTTTATAGATGTGCTCGATCTGCACTATTTTTAAAACTTTAAATTTTATAACTTAAGATGAAAATAAGTTTTCATGTCATAACATACTGCACTCATGATTTTTTTATTGAAAAATCATCTTTTAACATTATTTAAAAATGCACCTTACATTTGATTGTTTTTAAGGTACATAATCCACTTTTTATAAATTAATAATTTATGGTAGCGGAGATTATCGACCCGTCAAATCTTTACGTCCAAAATTCATTTCCAACATGAATTTTTTAAGGAGATCACATTTGAACAGGTGACCAGAAAAATATGGAATAAAAATAGTATTCAGAAGCACATTTTTGTTTTATTGTCCTTCTCTGAAAATCTGAGAAATATTTGGTCATATGTTTCCCACTGTGCGTCATTGTGATATCATTGTGTGGAAAGGTTGGATTTGAACGTTGCTTCTTTTGGCTTAATTAGTGCGCATAGCATGCTCCTGTGGGAGCCATACTATACAACAACTCCCTTGAGTAAAATATAAGGAAAATTTTGTACATTCCTCTAATTTCCCATCTTATTTTACGGTAAACCGTCTTTATATTTTTCACCATACCTTTTTATCTCTTCTCTCCTATTTTTATCCATTTTTTGCCAAAAAAATGAGCCCCAACAAATTATTTTATTTCATCTCAATTCAAAAGCTTTTTTAACTCTATTTTACATTTTTTCAATCCAAAAGAATTTATGTACACACATATTTAAATTCTTGTCCAATGCCACTTGAAAAATCAAGAATTTATGTACACACATATTTAAATTCGTGCACACATATATTTAAACTTGAAAAAAGGAAAAGAGAGAGATGGGTATGAAAAAGTATAAAATAAGGTTAAAAAAGCTTTTGGACTGAGATAAAATAAAACAATTTGTTAAGGCTAGTTTCTATGGCCAAAAGTGAATAAACCTAGGAGAGAAGAGAAGAAGGGGTGCGGTGAAATACTCGAGGGTATTTTCATGCCGCTTGCAAGAAAAATAAAAGGAGGGTCTACCGTGAAACAAGATAGAAAATTAGAGATCTAGATAAAATTTTCCCTAAAATACATATTAAACTTTAGGATTCATCTAAGGATCTCTAGATTATTACTTTGAAAAAAAATCTTGAGTCCATGAACATCTACATCTTTCCACCCAAAATCTGAAGGGTTCCTGTGCAATATTTGGATGTCATGTTTTTTAAGCATGTAGAGAGTGAGAGTTAAATTTCTTTCTTTGTAGTTGACCTCCAGGGACAATACATCTTTAGAATTTGGAATTAAAGAAAAAAAAACAATGGAAATTCCTAACCATGAGTTTATATACTCCAGCAGGAGTAGAAAATCTTAAGAATAATTGCTCTTGAGCCCATGTCGGTTTCACTTGACAATGCCCGGGGACAACAAGATGCACATGTCATGAGACCTATCAATTGTCAAATAAAATATATTATCGAAAGTACAGTAAGAATTTCACAAAGAAATATCTTGAAAATAGAGAAAATAATGTGCATGAATGGTACGCAGATTCACATGGACAAAGCACAAGTCAACATAGAAACCATATAAAATAACTTTGAAAAATGAAATATTCATCATCAATTATAACTAAGACTGATGTCTACATATATACAAAAGGGTGCGCGTTCTATACGGTTGCAACCTTAAACAATCCAATTAAGGTGCACCTTAACATTTTATCATCGTATGTAATTTTGTTATAAAAAATTCTTAGTATTATTTTAAAATCTATTTTCATACCTTATTAGAATTTTTTAAATTCCAAAAATGGTTAAAATCAAGTAGATCTATAAATATATGAAAGTCTTAAAAATGGACGGTCTATGCAATGTGTTGCAAGATGCACTATTTTCGGCCTTCAAAAACTTATTTTTTTTCATATTCATGGGCCTCGATGTTGAGATGATTGATTAGAGGGCTTTTCAACATTAAAACAACATTTCCGATAGATTTTTGAGGTGCATATGTGATTCTACATTTTAAGGTTGCAACCTTATATAAACTTTTGCCTTTACAAAAAGGTTAGGTTTGTATAAAGTCTCAACTTTATTACATTAAAGTAAGGCACAATTCAAAACTATGGCAAAAGATGTAGTTACTATGATGGAAAGCCGGTATAAAATCTATTGTTTGAAATTCAAGGTTAAAAAAATGGTGATGATCAAGGAGATCTATAAATACTAAACAATCTTAAAATAGATTGAAACTACTTTTAGGACTTGAAATCCCCATATTCTCTTATCTATGAATCTTAAAGTCTATATGATTAATTTGAGAGCTTTCCAACATGGGAACAACCTTCTTCAGTGGGTTATTTTGGTGCACCTACTTCTATATTAAATAGTTGACACCTTATATAAATTTTTTTCTTATTAAAATTTGTAGTTATAAAATATTATTGTATAGTTACACATATAGTTACACATAGACAATTATTTTAATATTATGATCCGTAATTATTCCATATACAAATAGATATGCATTACTATATAATCATAAAATAACTATAATGTCAAATATCACGTTGGCTAATTTGGGAGGATATTGAGTGAAAAATAATGAAAATCACTCTCATCATCGTCAAACATTTTTCCAACTAATTAGGGTTAGCTATCTGAATCTTGGTCTGTCATTCTACTCTATTAGAGGTCATACCCTCAGTGAGGCCATAAATCCCTATATCTCTTCTCACTACTTCCAACCATATCCTTTTGAGATTACCCCTCGTCCTGTTTGAGCCTTCCATTGGAATACATCTAAAAAATCCTAGACAACAACTAGCTAGTCTTACAACCCTATATTACACCATCCCTCAAATGGAGGTCTTTAAATCAGCCTCCAAGGACGACCTGATTACGTTATTGAACTATACATTCTCCTCTCTTTTTTTTAATAATTTTCTTGGTGAAATTGATCTTGGAATGACGGTCGACACCCAATACATTTTTCTTTAAAGAAACTCCCGTTAATTGTATTTTGGGGCACTTGACCACGTGTATAAAGTGGTCATCTCGACCACCCAATACATACCCTTCAAGTTTTTTGAATAGTAGCCATTGGCCTAAGTGAATAGGTGTCCACTTGTGTATATATACATTAGCTAGTATTTTTTGTTTTTGAAATAACAGCATTAGCTAGTTTTTTTCTTTTTTGTTTTTGTTAGTTCAATGTTAGGAATCGAACTTTCGATATAACACTGCTAAATATCAGCTGCTAATCAATCAAGCCCAATCCCAATCCCAATAGTAGCTAGTATTTGAATTTTCGCCGTGGCTAAACCTTCTAAACCCTGACCCAAAGTCCAAATCCAAGGTGTCCACGAAATAAATTTTTGAGCATTGAATAGAAGTTTCAACGTCGGGTTCAAATGAATAGTAGGAGCCATGTTATTGACTATACCTGCAACTTCCCAAAAATCAAAAGTCACCGGTCATGGGCAACTTGGCATCACGCATTAATTCGACGTGGTATTGTAGTTCAATTTAAATGGATTTTAAAAATATTAAGAAATATGCATAATAATTAAAAATATACGATATATTAGAATGCCCTCTTTGTTTGGATGGTCAAAACTAGCCAAAGTGGTTACACACCAGTTTGATTGTTTTTTTTTGTCAAACTTGATTTTTATATTGAACTGGCCACGAGCAGTCCGTGGTTCGATAGATAAGAATTTTGGTCCGATCTCAATAACTATAGTACGATCTCCAAAGGTTGTACAACACTTTCAGTGAAATTTATCAAAAAGGATTTGGGAGATGAATTATTATTGGGATTGTCTATAGAGATACTATTTGTCGTATATATCTGGAGGTTATAATCACTCTTACTTATTTAATGTCAATTTGGAGAATTTGGGGTGAGTCATGAAGTTTGAATTTTTTTTTTTGAATTTTATGTCTATTCAATGACACTCTTACAACTACATATTTTGAATTTTAAAGGATTGTGACCTCCATGTATAACAGATAAATGGTCTTTTTGTAGATATTCTTATTATTATTATACTTTTTTTAGTTCATTCAATTTCAAAAAATCTATCAGAAAAGATGATCACGGGTTGAAATTGTTGGAAATATGTGACATATTGAATAATTGATTATTTTTTTAATGTTGAATAGCTTATGAGTATATTTTGATACGTTTTCTTGGTGTTGAATGGTTGATGAGTATATTTTGATAAGTTTTCCTTCTCTTATGCCGAGTGCTAGCATGCACCATACACCTTATTTAGGAGTCATTTACAAGCATGATAGGTGCATGGGATGCAACCCATGGCGTTACCATTCATTTGTGACGTGTACTTAAATACAAATTATTATAGACTAATGTGTGTAGAATCATTGCTCCTCGTCTCCAACTTGTTAGTAGTCCATCTTCAAGCAACATGGGGAGGGCATGAAGGGTTCTTCTCCATCACCTGTTGTAGAGGTGGACATTGGAGATGGGTTTAGTAACTATTGACTACAACTTTTTTGCATTTTGGAGAAGCATATTTATGGTTATTGGCTCCACTAAGGATATGACATATGAGTTTTTGCACTCTAGGTAGGGGTGGGAAGGGGTCGAGTAGCTGAGTTCACCTAGATCAGGACCTGGACCCGAAACTCATACATGGGACTCATGCCCTGACCTAGACTCGACCGGGTTCAGAATATCTGGACTCCAACCTGGAATTTATTGGGAGGACTAGTACCCTAACCGAACCTAGATCCGACAAACTATACATAGAAAAAATTACTAAATATTACCTAAAAACATGTACCCAAAAGTTACTAAATATTACCAAAAATATGTAAATAGCTAATAAGAAGATTTAAGCAATAATTCATCAATTTTCCCATTTAAGACAAATAAGAAGATTTGCCAAAAAGAAAAAAAGACATAATACGGAGTGGGTAGGCTATAAAAAGAATGTCAAAATACTATAAAGAGTATGTATATATTTACAAGAGAAATGATACTATGAGACCCTCCCACATGCATGTGAGTAGGATGCCAAAGGATCACCATTAAATTTTAACACAGATCTCTAGAAAAATTATGACATAGGTGTGGGACTTGGGTGAATGAGTTTTCTAGACGTCTGTATCAAAATTTAATAGTGATCATTTAAGATCTTACTCATGAGTGTGGGAGGGTCTTATAGTTTCATTACTCATACTACAATATTAACCTTTATATATTTATGTATAAAAATATTATTTGATAATTTAAAATAATTGGGTTAGGTTTAGTTTAGAAATCTAGATGGGAAAAAATAAAAAATAAAAACTATTTTAATATATTTTAATATTATGTTAAAGATAGAATTGACACGGCCACCCTCCAAGAATCCAAGGAAAAACTGCCCATTGTACATGCTTCATCTTTATCTACTCTGTCACAGCATGCTCGATATCAAAAGCTAACTAATAAAAGAAGAAGCATGCATACATAAACTACCCATTTTAGAAGCTTCATCTTTATCTACTCTGTCAGCATGCTCGATATTAAAAAGCTAAATAACTCTCCCTATCCATCCTCATCTCTCTCTCTCTCGTTCAGCTTCTGTCATGGCGGCCTCTCCCGACAACTCCATAGCCCACATTGCTTCCGATGAAGATCAACTCTTTGAATTTGTTGTCAAGAAGGGGCATGGAGTGAAGGGATTGGTCGATGCCGGTATAAGCCGCATCCCTAACCGATACATCCACCCGCCTGAAAAGCTTGCCGACTTCAAGAGGATCTCAAGCACCATAACCTTGCCTATAATCGATCTCTCTGGTCTCAGTGATGCCTCAATCAAGAATTCAATTGCCCAAGAAATTTGGGAGGCGACAAAGAAGTTTGGTTTCTTTCAAGTGATCAACTATGGTGTGCCCCAAGACCTTGTCAAACGCTTAATGGATTCAACTTATGAGTTCTTTGGATTGCCACCTGAGAAAAAGGCTTGTTATTTGAAAGGGGTCTCACCTTGCAAGAATGTGTTCTTAAGCACAAGCTTTACTCCTGAAACTGAGAAATTATTGGAATGGAAAGATTATTTCGGAGTGTTTTTCATTGGGGAGGACGAGGCCCGTGCATTTTGGCCTCCAGAATTCAGGTAAAAAGCTTTGATCTCTTAAATTCGAGTGATTTAGGTACCGACCTTAAAATTTTAGGTAAAACACAAAGGGTGCGGTTTGTATAGAGCCTAGGCTCTAAACAATCAATTTAAAGCCTACCTTCAAATAGTGTCGAAAAATGCTGTTTCAAAATTGAAAATCTTTGTGATAGCTTTCAAATATATTTTCATCTTTATTTATAGGGTTTAAAGCTTCAAAAATAGTGTAGATTGACAGATCTATAAAAATCTTGAATATTGACAGTCCAAAAATGCATTACAAAATACACAATTTCCCAAACTTAAAATCCACTTTTTTTTTATGCCCACACATCTTGATGTCGAGATGATCAATTTGAGGATATTTGGGCATCAAAACAACATCTTCTAGTGAAAGTTTTGAGGTAGGCTCAAATTTGATTGTTTAGAGCCTCTACTCTATATAAACTTACCCAAATACAAAATACTCTGCTTATAGGTAAGAATTACAAAGGAGGTTGGCCAACTCACTTTTTTTTTTCCACCAAAACTACCTCTCGGTCAACTCGAATTTTGATTTTTTTTCTTTTTAGGTTTTTTTGTTAGTAGGGCAGTGCCCCAATCTTTAAGGCACTGCCCTACTAATGTAAAAACTAAAAAAATAAAAAATAAAAAAATCAATATTCAGGTCGACTAGGGGGTAATTTTTTAAAAAAATCAAAAAGAGGGTGGACCAACTTTTTTTGTAATTTCTGCACATAACTGGAGCATTTCGTATTTTACCTAAAACTTTAAAGTCTGTATGTAAATCACTTTCAATTCACATAGGGGAGTGAGTGTTTGTTCCCATTGCCTCTTTTAACATTGAAATTGAAGCAAAGGTCAGTAGCCAGTGGCAGTGTCAAGTTACAAAACTGGTGAGGAGTTTGGTCTAATCAAATCCATTGGACAATCGATCAAATCAATTGGATATGATTAACAATGTTAGAATAAAAATAACAATTTTAAAATATGAAATGTGTTGTAAAAAAGTTCACAACACATTTCAAATATTGATTTTAGTTGGTTCTCAACCAAATCCAATTTTTCTTTAGACTAGACAAGCTAAAACAATGGTTGACAGTCTATCTAGTAAGATATGGCAGTACGGTCCATTTTCTATAACCATGATCAATAGAGCGGAAGGCTTGCATTATGTAATTTGATGTCTATACTTTTCCTAGTGACACTTAACATAAGGGGGGTTTGGCCTCTTGACTAGGGATGTAAATGGGTCACGTTAGGTCTAGGTTGGGCCTAACTTAGATCCAACCCAGCAAGTCGAACGTTGGACCTAGACCCAACTTGGGACCTGATTAGGTCCAAGTCGATCTTTGTCGGGTTGGGTCTAGGTCAAGTATAAGAAAATTTAAAAAATGTGTATTATATATGAACAATAATGGCTCAGGTCGGGTCGGGCAGTGCCAAGCCCAATGGATCCCGATTAGGTCATGAAAGGACCCAAACTCGACCTAACATAACTCTTGGTTCTATAGTTTTGGACATGGACCCAAACCCAAACCTAAGTCAAGTATACCAATTAGGTCTGCGGGTCAATATGACTAGACCAATTCCCCTACTGTTGTCTAAGAGAAAGGTGTAAGCTTGGTCAAACCTTTAGTTCCAAACCCACCTTGATCAACATAAAATTACTAAACCATATGGTCTAACATCAATAGAAAAGTCTACTAAGATACTATTTACTTTCGGTACAAGATCACAATCATATTCTCTCATATTTTAATCAGGTGGTTGTAAGAGTATTATTGACTAGACTCAAAGTTCAAAAATAAATTGTAAACTTTGTTACACACCTCAAGCTTTCCAATTTGACGACTATGAGTAATTGTGACCTTCTTACAATAAAGGTAAATGGCCTTGTAGTCGCAATCCTTACATCAGTTATTCACACTTGACACATTAATATCTTCAAGTCCATGCTGGACATTAAAACATAAGGGAAAGCTTTCTATGTTTCCCCTACAAAATAGAAGTTATATGTTCCCCCTACCATCCAGCCGTTCATTTTTTATTAAGAGAGCCGCTCACCGTTTGATCTTAGATCCGACGTCTCAAGGTATTTTATTTTTAGTTTTTTAATACAATTTTTCTGAACATGAAATTTGATACATGCAATCTTCTCATTGGGGCACACCTATAAAAAAATATTAACAATAATTTTTCGATAAAAGATAACGATCAAAATACCCCTTGAAATCTTTAAGGGTATTTTTGTCATTTTTTTTATTGAAAATATATTTTTTATATTTTTCATTAGTGCGAGTGCGAGTTTAATAGAAGAATGGACGTCCAAAATTTGGTTTCAAAACAGTTTATAGAAAAAAATTTAAAAATAAAACATTGTAGAAACGTGACATTGTGATTGGGGCAATCTTAGCCCTCCAATAAAAAGTGGACGGTTGGATAAGGGGAACATAGAACTTCTATGTTGTAGGGGGAACATAGAAAGATTTTACCAGCTCAATCCAATCCATATTTTTAAAAAAACTCAAGAGGTATTATACTCCGGTGGGAGTATATTGTCCATTTACTCCCTTGGGTAAAAATCCTACTTAGAATTGCTTTTAGGATACCAAATTTTGAGGATGTAACCTCTTCAACATATAGATTAACCTCAATAAAAAAAAAAAATCCTAATTGCACCATGCACTTGAAAAAATAACGTCTCGAGATTGAATACAGACTGTCTAATTTTTAGATGGTGAGAGCTAACTTTTAGAAACTCAAATTTCAATTTTTTTGTTTTTCATCTAGGTGATTTTTAGGTTGTTTCCAAAATTTCAGATTCAAAAAATTCTCCCAAATAGGTCTTCCAACCAAGGCAGGACAAGTGGATTATGCTACTAAAGGAGTACAATATCTGTGTCCTTTAAGAAAAGGAAAAATATACAATGTGACCATTTATCTTTGGTACAAGGTGGTCACAATTAATCATGACCTAGATGTGAAATTGGGTCGGTACATTTATTCTATTGACCAAGCTCAAACTTCAAAATAAATTTTTTGAACTTTGTGACATACCCAAGCTATCAATTTTTTTTTTGAACTTTGTAATGCACCATTGCTATCAATTTCGCATTAGATTGTTATAAGTAGTTGTGACCTCTTTATACCAAAGATAAATAGTCTCATCATATACAATCCCTTAACAAAATAGTCTTATTAGTCGTGTACTTTATTCTCATTATTCCATTCAAAATTTGTTTCCCCTTTAATTTATACTATTATTATTATAAAAAGCCGGTTGTAGAGGATGTTATGTGCTCCGCTACTCAGATATGTTAATTTCATAGAAATAACTCGTGCACCAATTTAAATTGGAAACATATTTCATGGTATTGGCCAAGTTAAGCATATGTTTTGCTTTTCAAGGGGTTTAGGGCCCAAAATATATCAAAATCACTGTGAAATCATTTCTGGTTTAGATTCCTAAACTTCGATACTAAAAAACCAAGTAAATCTCACGATCCTTGAATAAATTAAATGAACAATGCAAAAAAAAAAAAAATTACAAATTTAACCATTTTAAATCTCAAAATTCATCTTTTTTTTGTTTTTTCAATACTCATGATCATGATAGTCAAAATGATAAACATGCAAAATTTGGGTCTAAAACCCATCTCCAAGATGGAGTTCAGGAAGGTAAACTCCATACTATATTTGTGTGTTTTTTTTTTGACATATTAATGTTGGGATGTAATGTTGAGGCATCGGTACTTAAGCGTCAGTCCCTTAAGTGCTGATGCCTCAACCATATTGCGCATGGTTATACACACCTAAACCCTACCATTTTGAATTTGATAATAAAAGTAATTGATTAGCTCTCTCATCTTGTGTACCCCTGCATCAGAGGGGGTTGAGTGCTAGTGTTTTACCAACCTTCAGTTTTGCAGGGATGTGCTTCTAGAGTACCTAAAACTGCAACAGCCCCTTATCTCTTTCATATTCGAATCCCTCTTGAAGGGGCTTGGTGTGACCATAGACGATGAGGTCATAAAAGCATACATAGAGCGCACCGCAGTAAACTTGAACTACTACCCGGCGTGTCCGAACCCTGAACTCACGGTCGGGGTGGGCCCACATTCGGACCTCGGTATCATCACACTTCTAGTGCAGGATGACGTTGGAGGTCTCCAAGCCAAGATAGAAGATGAGTGGGTGGAGATAGCCCCCACGCCTGGTGCTCTCGTAGTGAACATTGGTGCTACACTAGAGGTATGTCCACAATGCATGGATATGTTGTATGGGATGTGAAGCATGGAAGGTTAAGGGTATTTGCCTATTAAACAAGAGTAAACAACAAGTAAAATACATTGTTTGTGCGCGTAGCATTTGAAGAAAAAAAAAGAAAGAAAGAAAAAGGACATGGTTTAGTGAGTCAGCCGACTCATCAAAACATGCGCGTCTCCTCTTTCATCATATATCCGTCTTTCATCTTAGAGATGAACGGCAAAAGGCGGTGCTTCTATTATACGTCAAAATAGATGGTGGAAAACAAATATTCAATGATAGAACTTTTATTTTTCCTAGAGGAAAATGTTCTATATTAATAATCACCAATATAGCTTGGACTAACAAATGCCAAAATGTTGGATCCAAAATTCATCTTTAAGATGGATTTTGAAGGGGGGCGTATATCTACAGGTGAGTTGGCCGACTCACCAAACACTTTACAAAAAAAAAGGCTAAGGAAAAGTGTTCTATGAGTCAGTGGGCTCTTGCACCGGTTGACTCTTTAACATCCATCTTTATGAACATCGTGTAAAACGCACGGGTCAGATCAAATATGAACGGTGCCAAAAAAAAAAAAAAACAAAGCACATTTTAAAGTTGTTGTTTTTTTTTTTTAATTTATTTATTTATGATCAGCTTGGCGTTACTGATCAATCTCTAAAAGTTAAGCTAAAAAATCTTATCTCTAAAAGTTAAGCTAAAAAATCTATCTTTGAGGTAAATTTTAGAAGGGGCTGCACGTGTGTATATATTCAGCTGACTCATAGCAACCCCATCCAAAGGCTATTTACCCCTTATTTTACAATAAATGAACCAAGAATATCCCTATGGTTGCTGTCCAAACCAATGTCATGGAAATCACCTCGGCAAAGGTAGCAACGCAAAGGCTAAGGCGAGTTACCCGGCCGAATGACATAAACCCAAAAAAAAGGATTATGTTAAAAATAGGATTATGTTAAAAATAGGTAAGAAAATTACAAAATAATTAAAAATTCAGAAAACATTACAGGGTTTCAAGGCAAATAACAGTAAACCATTGATTTTGCAGATACTGAGCAATGGAGTATACAAGTGTGTGGAGCATATGGCAAGAGCTACTAGCAACACCAATCGCATCTCGATTCCTATATTCGTGGGCCCTCGGCCTCACACTAAGATTGGACCATTACCGGGGATCCTACAAAAAGATGGGAAACCCATTTACAAGGATTTTCTCTTTGGGGAGTTAATGGAATATTTCTTTGCAATCCCTCATAAGGGGAAGCAAACTGCTCTGGATTTTGCCAGGTTTTAGGGATGGATTTAAGCTTAAAACATGAAGAATGCAGTCAAATAAAATGGAGGGGGATCAAATTAGTGGCATGGGAAAAGGCAAACTATTTTGTTAGTGGCATGAGAAAAGGCTAACTATTTTGTTGGAAAGTGAGGGCATTTCAGTCATTTCGTCCAAAAGAACCCTTGATTTAGTGGTAAAAGATATTTCCATGTGTGTATGTTCCATGCCTCCATTTATTTTAGATTGAAAAGTTAACTTATATACCCCAAAAACTAGTGTCATTGCAGCAAAAGTCGCTCTTGAAGAAGTTACACCCAATAAATAATGAATTATCGAATATAGATGATTTACATTATTTCATTACCGAATATATGTCATACACTATT
This sequence comes from Amborella trichopoda, assembly GCF_054954075.1. NCBI lineage: Eukaryota > Viridiplantae > Streptophyta > Magnoliopsida > Amborellales > Amborellaceae > Amborella > Amborella trichopoda. The sequence continues at coordinate 7,498,527 of NC_142344.1, forward strand.
TGAGTTTTTGCTAAGGAAAATCGTTTCATAGGGAGGAAAATCGTTTCATAGGGCTGCAACCCCATCCAATTAAGTAAAGCCTCACCTCATAACTTATCAAAATTTACAATTCAAGTGTTGAAAAACCTTTAAGCTGATCATCTCAGTATGAACATTATCGATGTACAAAAATAATTAGAATTTTAAATTCTAAAAATAGTGTATATTGTAGTAAATCCTCTAAATCATCTAAACCATCCATTTCGCCCAAAAATAAGTGTTTTTAGTTCCGCAAGATCTGTACATTTTTTTAGTTTCAAATTTTATTGTCGATGTTCATAATCAATTATAGAGCCATCATGAGGATTTCTAAGGCTGAAAGTGCTTTTTGAATGAGAATTTCATGTGAGGCTTTATTTTGTTTTTATAAAGCCTAGGCCCTTCATCCTTTTCTAATGACATAACACACTCTTTTATAGGAGGAAAAAGTTCAAAGATGTCAACTTCATATTATAAAAGTGTGGCCACCTCATAACGAAAAGATTGTCTGGATGCTGAAAAACCCTCCTATTGATCACCTCAATCTCGAGATCTATAGATATGAGAACGAAAAAGATTTCTAGTTTTAAAATGCTGCATCATGTAACACAATATATGATGTTGGGTTTATGTGGCCTATAAAGGCCTTATGAGTGCATGTAAAATGAAATAATATAGTGGAACATGAACTCAGTTGGAGTGTGGTCCTTCGTAGACTATACTAAGCAAACGATGATTTGCTGATACCGATATGTGCTTAACGATCTAGGCCAGTCGGTTGGGAAAAACCCATGTTACCCGGGCATGAAGAAAAAACCGATGAGGGTTTATGGGTTAGCCCTTGATAAGGTCGGAGAACATGCCCGGATGAGTGAATCGAGGGATTGTGTGAGCCTTGTGTGTGATGGTGGCCTACTGAGACAGGGGCCAAAACCCCATCCATGTTCCATCACACGCCATACATATTGATAAATCATTCGGGAAAGCTAAATATTCATCTTTGGGCGAAGCATATGTATGTGCGAGAGATACCCCTATGCACCATATGAGCTATGGTCGCATCAGGTCTAGGTGACCTTAACTCGTCTCTAAGAGATGACCTGTAATCCACAGACTGGGATTGAGACACATTGATTCATCGACAGGACTTTGGTGACCTGCTAATGAGCCTTTGCTTGGACTGTAGGTCATGGGAAACACTGGGTTGGTTCAATAAAGTTAGTGTGGTCTGTAGTCCACAGTTGAAGGTGGAGTACCCTGTTATTACAGATTAGATTCCTAAAACCATATGGATCATTTTCCCATCATATTAATTTAATTGTGTTCATTTTATTATTGAAATGATTTTAGTTTTATTATTTGAATTTTTATGAATCTCTCAATATTTTATTTTTGATTTTTGGACTTATAAAAATATAGTTATTGTTCTTACAAAGATAAAAAAAATTCAAATATATATTTTAAATTATTTTATTCAATTTTAAAAATAATATTAATTTTATAAAATTACATGGGGGCTCATAGTGTATATGGGCCCACCATGTGGCATGTGGGTGGGGGCCCACATGTTCCACAAAAGGGTGGCACGCCCCACCCCTCTTTGGATTGTCTTGTTTACTTTTAAGATAAGGTTAATTTGATTTCTGGCATGTGGTCAAATCTTGAAAGGGATATATTGACCATGGCTTTATCTATTTTGTAGCATGTTTATTTTAAAGAGATATGATCAATTTGAATTGATATGGATCTCATCTTATTTATATTTGATAGTATTTATCTACTTAATATTATTTGACATATCCTTATGGAATATGTGACATGGATCGTGTAATTTTATAGAATGCATGATATTTATTTTATTTAAATATATTTTATTTAAGGAAAGGGGGATAATGGTCTACGCACATTCCATAATATTGATGGTCTATCTATGGAATGGATGGCTCAGATCTCTCACCCCACAAGTCACCTATGTTCAATCTTACAAGAAGAGGTAAGCCAAAGAAAACCCTAAGAAACCATATTCTTATTCAAAGCCTATAAAAAGGGATTGTCTCTACCCAAAAATCTCTATACCTTATCTCTTGTTCCTAATTCTCATCTTTCTCTCTCATATCCCAAAAAGGGGGCACGCACCACTCTCTCATGTTTGATCTCTCTTTCCCACATTGTAAAAGAACCTAAGGGTTTAGGTTATGGAGTTCTTCTAGCTTATCTCTCAAATATGGATTTATGGCTAAGGGTTTTAGGGTTTAGCAAAAAGAGAATCCATCTCTCTCAAACTAGGTTGCTAAAAGAATTCACATACGGTTTGAGTTTATGCTCAAAGGTGTTCAAGTTCGATTGGTATGGCTTGGCCGAAATTTACTTTCCCGATTCGATATTGAAGCTAGACCGTTGATTCCACTCCATCGGATGGTGGTCACTCAGTGTGGGATGTAATAAGCTCGGTTGAGGTAATCTCCGTCACTCTTCTTTTATCTTTTATTCTCAAGCATAGTGCATAATTGTTTCAATGGCATCAAGTTGTTAAGATCTTAGTTTTATTGTTATGTTGATTTCATTTTGAAATTTATCTTATTGTAATAAAGACCATATGTAAGTGATCTTTTGCCAAAAGAAAGGGGTGAAAAAAAAAATAATTGTATTCCTCGGTAAAAGATCATATAGGTCTTTCTTTCATTGGTATCAGAGCTATTGATACTTGATGCTATTAGTTGTCTTTTCTCTTTATTGAGTTTAGATGAAGCTTGAAAATGAGATATAAGAAAGCTAATGACCTTTGTGGTCAAGAAATACACCCACGGTTAAGAATTATTGAAATATTCCAACACCGAAAAGGCAATCTGAATAATGAATATTCTGGGCTATTTTGGAGTAGTGATATGAAGAATATAATGAGGTATTTTTCGATTACATACTCAGTGATATTTTGTATTTTTCAGAGTAGGATGTACTTGCAAAATTTCAGTGGGAGATCTTATTGGAATTGAGAGTTATGGACTCAACCATGAAGGGTGTCAGTTCTGACCATGTAAAATTCAAGAATTGTCCATTGAGCGCCTGATTTTTCTCAGCAATTATATGAATTTATTTCTTGCTAAAATTTTACTGTAACTAACAAAATTGAGTCTACTTTCAACCAAAACAAAAGTTTCATCAAGAAAGTCCTTGTGGTTTGAAAGATATGATCAATTTATTGAATGATGCGCAAGTGTTGTTTTTTGCAACAAAAACTATTTCCATGACTTGGAAGTCATGATTTTATTTTTATACTTAACAGAATATTTTATAGTTCATACTAAATTTTTAGACTTCCATTCTGAGTCTATTTTCTAATAAAATTTATTTGAAAGAGAAATATCTATGGGAAGGGAGGAATAAAAATTTTGGATTGAAGAGAGTTCATCCTAAATTTTCTGCAATTTGGAATGTTATTCATTGAAGACATGAATATTTATAGTTATTAAACCTATTTAACAGAGTAATATAAGGCTTGTGAAAATATATGTGTTACTATTATGTGTCTAATTTCAAACAAAATTGGTTTGAAAGAGAAACTCCATGATGGTAGAGAGAAAAAACAATTTTACTAGATATTGATCATCCTGGAATTATGCAGTATGATTTATTTTGTGACGTGAATGTCACTTATTTATTTCTCTGAAGAAAAGTATTATTTAGGATTCAAACTATGATGTTATGATTTAGTTTTGATTCTAGTTTTCAACACAAAAGATTTCAAGAAGAAATTATTTGAGGATTGAGATAAACAATTTTTTATTGAGATGTGGTCAATCTGATTTTCTACTGAGAAAATTATATTGTGACCTAAATGTCACTGAAACGAAGACTCACTATGTAATATGATTTAAGGATGGAACTGAACATTATTTTATATTTTTTAATCTATTTCAATACTAAAAAGAATTCGAAGATGAACTTTTTATGAGTTGACGAATGTCATATTTTTATCATGGGATGCTCATGTTCTATGCTGTAGTAAATTAAAAGATGTGGCATGTTAAGGCACATCATTGAATTCCCAAATATTGAGACCTTTCAGACTCATTTTAAAAGGCTTTATAGTGTGTCATGAGTATGGTTTATTATAGTACAACTTCTCAGAGATGTAATACAGAACTGGCAAGATAAGACATTCTCTGTGAAGAGTATTCGATTTGAAAATAGCAGAAAGAAGAAGAAACACAATACCTATAAAAGCATCTTGATTTCTTTGAAATGAATGGATATATAGAGAGACTTGGTGGTAGCATAGAAATGCTAAAGATCAGTGGGAGAATCGAAATTGTGATATTTGAAATAATGGGATGAAAACGAGATTTTCTTCACGGTGTAAGACAAGAAAACCAAGTGCCGAAGAGATGGATACTTTGTGACATGTAAAACCAATGACCAATATATTCTCCAACAGTTGCATGCACTTCCAAGATCACAAAAACTTGTCAAACAAGTAAAAGTGATGAATCAAGAAAGCCCAGGTACCACACTACATGGTTTTGAGGTATGAAATATATCCCACATTATATGGTAAGGTCATATAGGGAAAGAGGATTCAATAACTTTGTTTAATGTGCTTTGGCTATATTTTGGCTAATTGTTTTATGAATATGTATGGAGTGTATGGACATTAAGTGATAAGTGCTAACAAATTTGAAAGTGTCGATTTTGAATACCTTGTGTTTTTATGTATCCTTGTGCTTGAGTATGACTACTTAAGGTAGTGATAAACATGGAGATATGATTTGATCAAGGGCTTTGAGCCCTAAGGATGAAACACGAGAGATGGTGTGGCTCATTCAAATATGTAAGCACAAAAGGAGTGTTCTGATGAAACTTGGTCTTGGTGACGATCCTCTCAATAGTGTCTACAATATGATGTGTTGTATGTGATGATGATCTCTTAATAAATTCTTCATAATTGTCGAAAAGAAAGTATTTTGTCAAAGGCTTTAATAGACATTAATTAGTCGTGTTTTATTTTAGATAAAATTATAAGATGATATATATGATTTGTTTTTTGTGACCATGAACTTGACTTGGTAGGAAATTAAAAGTGAATGCAGTAGAATGATTTATGAAGGCTAAGCATGAATTTTACAATTAAATTGGATGATTTGAAAAAAGCTTAAGTTTATGAATATGGTTTTGAGAAAACCCCATAGTCTTGCAAGGTCCATTAAGTCTTTATGAATATCATTTAAAACTGTCATACTATTATATAACTATTGTTTGTAGATGCATATATATATATATATATATATATATATATATATATATATATATATATATATATATATATATATATCATTTCAATTTTATTTATTTTTATTAAAAAGAAAAACATTATGTCATGAAGGTATTTATAAAAGTGAGAGAAAAACTATCATGCACTGTTCTTTTTTTAAATACCTATATACTTTGACCCATGTTTCTAGTTATTTAGAATATTTGATTACCTAAAACTTTGAACCATATGGAATGTTGTAGGAATGTCATGGGGTTCCCTGACACATGTTGTGTTGATTAGATAACTTGGTTTGAATGTATTTACTATCAAGATGTCTAGTGTGGTTGAACCTTTGTGGTTCATGAAGGTTTTTGCATATTGTGAAACCAACGGGTATTGAATTACATATTGCATGAGACTTGATATGCTATATCATGATATATGCATAAGAATGTTGAGAATATATATGTTGTATGTGCAATAATTGAGTGGGAGCTGCTACAGTCTCACAGTTTTTTTAGCTGTTTAGATATTTAGATATACAGGTACAAGCTATCTCACAGATCTAGATGATGCGAAGTCTACATCTGGATATGTATTCATGCTTGGAGGGAGTGCAGTTTCTTGAAAATCAAAGAAACAGGATGTGACGAAATTGTCCACCATGAAGGCAGAGTACGTGACGTGTTGTTTGGTGATCGAGGAGGCCATATGGATTAAGAAATTTCTTAATCGACTTGACTTTCACCTCGTGTGTTGTGAGGTAGTAAGAATTTTCTGCAACAACACGGTGACGATATGTGTGTCAAAGGAGCCACGATTCCATAGGAACTCCAAGCATATAAAACCATGTTTTTATCACCTGATGAATGAGGTGAGCTTGAAAAAGATCGAGATCCAGATAAACTAAATATTCTAGTGGGAGCACCTACTAGTATTTGACATGCCAAGTAGATCAACATACTATAATGTTGTTCACCCATGGAACCCAAATGTTCGGTGCTGGTTGCTACAAAATGGAGCAGCTTATTTGAAGAACTCTTTTGAGCCCATGAACATACGACCCCATGCAATAAGGGTACGTGATGGTATTTTGTGACAAGAGGTTCATGATTTGCGATGAGATGTGAAAGATGAGCTACAACCATTTTTGGGATGAGATCCGAGCAACAAAAAGAAAAATGTGTTGCCTCTGTAAATCCTTTTGTAAAAAGATTGATGGCAAAAGTCATGATTAATGTATTGAGAGAATAAGTAAAAATGTTTTAGAGATATTGTAATTGGGAGAGAGAGATGGGAATAAGAGAAAGTGAGAAAGATAGAATGTAAGGCCTTCAAAGGCCAAGTGGGAGATGTTGGGTTTATGTGGCCTTTAAAGGCCTTATGAGTGTAAGTAAAATAAAATGATATAGTGGAACATGAACTCAGTGGGAGTGTGGTCCCTCGTGGACCATACTAAGCAAACGATGATTGCTGATACCGATATGTGCTTGACGATCTAGGTTAGTCGATCTGGAAAAACCCATGTTACCTGGGCATGAAGAACAAACCGATGAGGGTTTATGGGTTAGAGAACATGCCCGGATGAGTGAGCCGAGGGACTGTGTGACCCTTGTGTGTGATGGTGGCCTACTGAGACGGGAGCCAAAACCTCATCCATATTCCATCACACGACATGTATATTGATAGATCGTTCGGGAAAACCAGATATCCACCTTTGGGTGAAGCGTATGCATGTGCGAGATAAACCCCTATGCACCATATGAGCTATGATCGCATTAGGTCTAAGTGACCTTGACTCGTCTCTAGCTGAGGGCCTGTAATCCACAAACTGGGATTGTGACCTTTTGATCCATTGATCTGACTTTGGTGACCCGCTAATGAGCCTCTGCTTAGACTGTGAGTCATGAGAAACATTGAGTCGGTTCGATAAAGCTAGTGTGGTTTGTAGTTCATACTTGAAGGTGGAGTACCCCGTTATTATATATTGAATTCCTAAAACCATATGGATCTTTTTCCCATCATATTAATTTAATTGTATTCATTTTATTATTGAAATGATTTTAGTTTTATTATTTGAATTTTTATGAATATCTCAATATTTTATTTGTGATTTTTGGACTTACAAAAATACAGTTATTGTTCTTACAAAGTTATATAAATTTAAATATATATTTTAAATTATTTTATTCAATTTTAAAAATTATATTTTTTTATAAAATTCTATGGGGCCCATAGTGCACATGGGCCCACCAATGTGGCATGTAGGCGGGGGCCCACGTGTGCCACAAAAGGGTGGCACACCCCACCCTCTTTGGATTCTCTTGTTTACTTTTAAGATAAGGTTAGTTTGATTTGTGACATGTGGTCAAATCTTGGAAGGGATATATTGACCATGGCTTTATCTATTTTGTAGCAAGTTTATTTTAAAGAGATATGGTCAATTTGAATTGACATGGATCTTTTCTTATTTATAATTGGTAGTATTTATCTAATTGATATTACTTGACATATCCTTATAAAATATGTGACATGGATCGGGCAAATTTTATAGAATGCATGATATTTATTTTATTTAAATATATTGATGGGAAAATGGTTTAAGGAAAGGGGGATAATGGTCCAAGCACATTCCATAATGTTGATGGCTCATCTATGGAATGGATGGCTCAGATCTCTCACCCCACAAGTCACCCTTGATCGACGGTTTATGTTCAATCTCACAAGAAGAGACAAGCCAAAGAACTAATCTTATTCAAAGCCTATAAAAAGGGATTGTCTCTACCCAAAAATCTCTACACTTTATCTCTTGTTCCTAATTCTCATCTTTCTCTCTCATATCCCAAAAAGCGGGCACGCTCCACTCTCTCATGTTTGATCTCTCTCTCCCACATTGTAAAAGAACCTAAGGGTTTAAGTTATAGAATTCTTCTCTCCTATCTCTCAAATATGGATTTACTGCTAAGGGTTTTAGGGTTTATCAAAAAGAGAATATATCTCTCTCAAACTAAGTTGCTAAAAGACTTCACCTAGGGTTTGAGTTTGTGATCAAAGGGGTTCATGTTCCATTGGTGTGGCTTGACCAAAATTTGCTTTCCCGGTTCGAGATTGAAGCTAGACCGTTAATCCCGCGCCATCGGACCATAGTGACTCGGTGTGGGATGTAATAAGCCCGGTTGAGGTAATCTCCGGTACTCTTCCTCTTGTTTCTTGCAATCTTGTCATTTATTCTCAAGTATAGTGCATAGTTGTTTCAATGACATCAAGTTGTTAAGATTTTGGTTTTATTGTTATGTTGATTTTATTTTGAAATTTATCTTATTATAATAAAGACCACATGTAAGTGATTTTTTGCCAAAAGAAACAGGTGAAAAAAAATAAAAATAAAAATAAAAATAAATGTATTCCCCGATAAAAGATCACATAGGTCTTTCTTTCATATGGATCATCAATTTCCAATGTTTTCAAGTATTTATAGATTTGCTTGATTCGCATCCATTTACACATGAAAATCTGAGGCCAGATGACATGAGATCTACTCCACCTCAATTTCCCTTTAGTAGCCGTACTGGCTTAAGATCCATGTAAAACCAGGTAAAAGCTTTTAAAATGGGTTAAAGAAATCAAAAAATAACTTTTAAAGAGAACTTTAGAAAATTATAGTGTAGACATCAAAAGAGGAAGGAAAAATCCAAGCCAGAACCTAGAACCAGGAATTGGAACCTAGATTAGACTTAGATGGTGAAGCATTCTTCTCCTTAAGCTTTAGTGTTGGCTTGAACCAGATATTATTTTGAGCTTGAAAATGTTTCCTTATGGGTTACCTAGTGCTTTCCTTGACACGTAATTTATTGTGGAGTATAAATATCTTCTAAAATTGTAGAGAACATATATCCTAGGATTTTCAGTTTCAATCTCTATTTTTGGTCAAGATTTAGGGTTTCAGTTTCAGTCTCTATTACTTCTTGCCATATCACAGGGTCTGGGTCTATAAACTTCAAATCCTCTATCTTTTTAAGTTTCAAACTTGTCGTTTCGACATATCGTCCTACTAAATTGGGTTATTGGGGATTCTTTTGATATACTTCTTGCCAGGGTCTATAAACTTCAAATCCTCTATCCTTTTAAGTTTGAAACCTGCCATTTCGACATATTGTCCTACTAAATTGGGTTATTGGGGGTCCTTTTGATATATTTAGGATTTAAACTATAGTTATGGTGTACTAGGGATCATTAAATTAATACCATTTAGGGTTAAAGGTTCTTGGAAGTTGCCTTAGCCATAATTACCATTTAGGGTTAAAGGTTCTTGGGAGTTTCCTTAGTCATAATTATGAGGATGTATACATCATTTTCAAATATTTAAATTCCATAATTAGGGGTAAAAGAACATATTTTCAGGTCATCACAAGAGTTTTCGGCACCAGAATTGCATTTTCTAGATGGTTTGTAGGTGCACATTACTTTGGTTGTTTTAGGTGGGTGCCTTATAAAAACTGCACCCTTTCTAAAGGCATTCGTAATGTTTTCCCCTTTGTAACATTTGCTTCTTCTTTTATCTCTCTCGTATACACACAAGTATACCTAAAAGAACTTGGTGGCTAAAGCGAGGCAAAACGATCGAAGGTTTCACTAACTTGCTTTTTGGTATACAAATGACCAACAATCTTCTTGTCTCCAAGTACAAAAACTTTATTTCACGAGACAATAATGACTCCTTACTAATAAGAATCAGTTTACGTAGGAAATTTGTCCTCACAAAGAACATATGATTGATACACTATCATCCCGAAAGTATTGCATATAAAGATATCCAAAATCACCTAAAAGAATAAAATATCATATTATGTGGGACTGTGATGTAATTTTTATTGATATAATGGATTTCAACTTTCCATACTTGTGGAAGTAGCTATTTTAGCATGAACCACATAAATCTTTGTCTTCTTGTGACGTGTATATTTTTATGCTTTATTTCTTCTAATATAGCTCATACTCTCGCCTATTTTGTTTCTAACTTGAGAAGTACACGTTCTTCTTGGGATCAAACTTTTTGAAATTTTTATTTTTACATCTAAGAGGGCTCTTAAATTTCAACAACGTGTGGTTTAGTACAAGGCTAGTACTTGTCCATTCAGTTGAAGCAATGCATATAGCAAAGTATACAAATGTCTTATTAGAGGTGGAGAAATAAGATGACATGCACAATCTTTCCAGCAAAAGTGATGAAGGAATTTATTTTGCAAACTATGAAAAATTCATAAAGCTATCCAATGGATATTGGCATGGTGAGCCTGTGATTTTGATATTAAAGTGGAGATGGTTGGATATGACGACATCAAAAATCACCAAAAATAAATAAATCTCATAATATGTGGAGTTATGATAGATATTGAAAAGTTTCCTGAAAGAAATAGAAGTCTTAAAAGCTTAGGACCCTTGGCTATATCTCTTGGTTTTTTAGATATATATAACATCTATGGGAAGTTTCATATTTAGTGGGAATTCCTAATTTTTATATATATATATATATATATATATATATATATATATATATATATATATATATATATATATATATATATATATATATATATATAATAAGAGGGGAAATAATATGTGTGCCTTATTTGATCGCTCTCTCTCCCATATTGTGAAAGAACCTAAGGGTTTAGGTTACGAAGTTCTTCTCTCTCTTATCTCTCAACTATGGATTTATAGCTAGGGGTTTTAAGGTTTAGCAAAAAGATAATCCATCTCCCTCAAACTAGGTTGCTAAGAGAATTTACCTAGGGTTTGATTTTGTGATCAAAGTGGTTCATGTTCTATTGGTGCGGCTTGGCCTAAACTGGCTTTTTCGGTTGAGATTGAAGGTTTATCATTGATCCCACACCATTAGATAGTGGTGACTCAGTGTGGGGTGTAATAAGCTTGGTTGTTTCTTGCAATCTTATCTTTTATTCTCAAGCATAGTGCATAATTGTTTTAATGACATCAAGTTGTTAAGATCTTGGTTTTATTGCTATGTTGATTTTATTTTGAAATTTATATTATAGTAGTAAAGACCATCTGTAAGTTATCTTTTGCTAAAAGAAAAGGGTGAAGGAAAAAAAAAAAATGTATTCCCCGGTAAAAGATCACATAGGTTTTTCTTTCATTGGTATCAGAGCTATTGATACGTGATGTTATTAATTCTCTTTTCTCTTTATTGAGTTTAGATCAAGCTTGAGAATGAGATTTAAGAAAGTTAATGACCTTTGTAGTCAAGAAATCCACCCACAGTTAAGAAATATTGAAATACTCGAACACTGAAAAGGTACTCTGCATAATGAGTATTCTTGGCTATTTTGTAGTAGTGATATAAATAAGATAATGGGATATTTTTCTATTACATACTTCAGTGATATTTTGTGTCTTTAAGAGTAAGATCTACTTTTAAAATTTCAGTGGGAGATCCTAAGGAAATTGAGAGTTATGAAATCATCAATAAAGGGTGTCAGTTCTGACCCTACAAAATCTAGGAACTGTCTAATGAGTTCCATGATTTTTTCCACCAACATATGATTTTATTTCTTGCTTACTCAAAAAATTGAGTCTACTTTCAAGCAAAAAAGATTTCATCGAGAAATTCGTTGTGGTTTGAAAGATATGATCAATTTATTAAAGGGTGCGCAAGTGTTGTTTCTACAATGACAATTATTTCTGACTTGAAAGTCGTGATTTTATTTCTATATTTAACAGAATGATTTATGGTCCACACTCAATTTTTAACTTCCATTCTGAGTTTATTTTTTAATAAAATTTATTTGAAAGAAAAATATCTATGGTAAGGGAGGAATTAAAATTTTGGATTGAAGAGAGGCCATCCTGAATTTTTGACAATTTAGTATGTTCTTCATTGAGACACGAATAACTATATTTATCAAGCCTACTTAACAGAGTCATATGAGGCTTGTAGCTATATATATGTTATCATTATGTATCTAATTTCAAACAAAGTTAATTTGAAATGGAAACTCCATGAGAGTAGAGAGAAAAAGACAATTTTACTAGATAGTGTTCATCATGGAATTCTGCAGTATGATTTATTTTGTGATGTAAATGTCACTTATTTATTTCTCTGAAGAAAAATATTATTTGAGATTCAAACTATGATGTTGTGATTTGATTTTGAGTCTAGTTTTCAACACTAAATATTTCATGAAGAAATTCTTTAAGAATTGAGATAAACAATTTTTTATTGAGAGGTGCTCAATCTGATTTTCTGCTGAGAAAATTGCCCTGTGACCTAAATGTCACTGAAACAAAGGCTCACTATATAGTATGATTTAGGGATGGAACTGAGCATTATTTTATATTTTTTAGTTGATTTCAATACTCAAAAGGATTCAGAGATAAACTTTTTATGAGTTGACATATATTATATTTTTATCATATAAAGCTCATGTTCTATATTGCAGTAAATTTAAAAAGGTGTGGCATGTTAATGCACATCCTTGATTTCCTAATTATGGAAACCTTTAATGCTCATTTTAAAAGGTTTTATAGTGTGTCATGAGTATGATTTATTACAGTACAACTTCAGAGATATGTAATACAGAGTTGGCAAGATAAGACACTATATGTGAAGAGTATTCGATCTAAGAATAACAGAAAGAAGAAAAAACACAATACCTATAAATGTATCTTGGTTTCTTCGAAATGAAGGGATATATAGAGAAACTTGGTGGTAGAATAGAAACGCTAAAGATCAGTGGGAGAATCGAAATTGTGTTATTTAAATTAATAAGATGAAGAAGAGATTTTCTGCACACTGTAAGATAGGAGAATCCAAGTGCCAAAGAGATGGACACTTCGTTACATATTAAACTGATGACCAATGTATTCTCCATCAGTTGCGTGTACTTCCAAGATCACAAAAGCTTGTCAAATAAGTAAAAGTGATGAATCAAAAAAGCCCAGGTACCACACTATATGGTTTTGAGGTATGAAATCTATACCACAATACATGATAAGGTCATATAGGGAAAGATTATTCAATAACTTTGTTTAATATGCTTTGGTTGGATATGTATGGAGTGTATGGACATTAAGTGATAAGTGCTAACAAATTTGAAAGTGTCGATTTTGAATACGTTGTGCTTTTGTGCCTCCTTGTGCTTGAGTATGAACTACTTAAGGCAGTGATAAACATAGAGATATGATGATTTGATCAAGGACTTTGAGCCCTAAGGATGAAACACGAGAGATCGGTGTGGCTCATTCAAATATGTAAGTACAAAAGGAGTGTTCTGATGGAACTTGGTCTTGGTGACCATCCTCTCAATAATGCCTATAATATGATGTGTTGCATGTGATGATAATCTCTCGATAAATTCTTCATAATTGTCGAAAAGAAAGTATTTTGTCAAGGCTTTAATAGACATTAATTAGTTGTGCTTTATTTTAGATAAAATTATAAGATGGTATTATGATTTGTTTTTTGTGGCCATGAACTTTACTTGGTAGGAAATTAAAGGTAAATGCAATAAAATGATTTAGGAACGCTAGTATTTTAAAATTAAATTGGATGATTTGAAAAAAGCTTAAGTTTATGAATATGGTTTTGAGAAAACCATATAGTCTTGTAAGGTCTATTAAGTCTTTATGAAAATCATTTTAAACTGTCATACTATTATATAACTATTGTTTGTGGATGCATATATATATATATATATATATTTATTTATTAAAAAGAAAAACATTCTGTCTTGAAGGTATTTATAAAAGTGGGAGAAAAACTATCATGCGCCTTTTTTTTTTTTTTTAATACCTATATGTTTTGACTCATGTTTCCAGTTATTTAGAATCTTCGATTACTTAAGACTTTGAACCATAGGGAATATTGTAGGAATGCCATCATGTTAGGCTTCCTTGACACATGTTGTGTTGATTAGATAACTTGGTTTGTAAGAATTACTGCCAAGATGTCTAGTGTAGTTGAAGCTTTGTGGTTCATGAAGGTTTTTGCATATTGTGAAACCAACAGGTATTGAATTATACATTGCATGAGACTTGATATGCTATCTCATAATATATGCTTAAGAATATTGAGAATGTATATATTGTATATGCAATAATTGAGTGGGAGCTGCTACAATCCCACGGTTTTTTTAGCTGTCTGGATATTTAGATATACAGGTGCAAGCTATCTCAAAAATCCAGATGATGAGAAGTCTACATCTGGATACGTGTTCATGCTTGGAGGGGGTGATCGAGGAGGCCGTATGGATTAAGAAATATTTTAATCGACTTGACTTTCACCTCGTATGTTGTGAGGCAGTAAGAATTTTCTGCGACAACATGGTGACGATATGCTTGTCAAAGGAGCTACGATTCCATAAGAACTCCAAGCATATAAAACCATGTTTTTATCACATGAGAAATGAGGTGAGATTGAAAAAGATCAAGATTCAGATAAACTAAATATTCTAGTGGGAGCACCTGCTAGTAATTGACATGCTAAATGGAACAACATACTATAATGTTGTTCACCCATGGAACCCAAATGTGTGGTGCTGGTTGTATAGTTACAAAAAGAAGCAGCTTATTTAAAAAACTCTTTTGAGCCCATGAACATACGACCCCATGTGATGAGGGTACGTGATGTTCTTCTGGGACAACAGGTCAATGATTTGCGATGCCATGTGAAAGATGAGCTACGACTACTTTTGGGATGAGATTCGAGCAGCAAAGAGAAAAATGGGTTGCCTCAATAAATCTTTTTGTAAAAGGATTGATGGCGAAAGCCATGATTAATGTATTGAGAGAATAAGTAAAAATACTGAAGAGAGATTGTAATTGGGAGAGAGAGAGAGAGAGAGAGAGAGAGAGAGAGAGATGGGAATGAGAGAAAGTGAGAAAGAGAGAATATAAGGCCTTCAAAGGCCAAATGGGAGATGTTGGATTTATGTGGCCTTTAAAGGCCTTATGAGTACTTGTAAAAATGAAATGATATAGTGGAACATGAACTCAGTGGGAGTGTAGTCCATCGTAGACCATACTAAGCAAACGATGTTTGATGATACCGGACTGTGCTTGACGATCTAGGTCAGTCGATTGGGAAAAACCCATGTTTTTTTGGCATAAATAACAAACCAAACAGGGTTTTAATGGGTTAGCCCTTGATGAGGTCGGAAAATATGCCCGGATGAGTGAGCCGAGGGACTGTGTGACCCTAGTGTGATTGTGACCTACAAAGATGGGGGCCAAAGCATCATCCATGTACTATCACCGTTTGGAAAAACCAAAAATCCATCTTTTAGGGTGAAGCGTAAGCATGTGCGAGAGATACTCCTATGCACCATAGGAGCTATGGTTGCATCAGGTCTTGGTGACCTTGACTCGTCTCTAAGGGATGACTTGAAATCTACATACTGGGATTGTGACCTCTTGACTCATCGGTCTGACTTTAGTAACTCGCTAATAAGCCCCCGTTTAGATTATGGGTAATGGGAAACACTGGGTCGGTCTGATAATATAAGTGTGGTCTGTAGTCCACAGTTGAAGGTGGAGTGTCCCATGATTGTTGGTTCCTAAATCATATGGATAATTTTCCTATCAAATTAATTTAATTGTGTTTGTTTTGTGATGAAATTTTTTTTATGATTATTATTTGATTTTTTATTAACCCCTTGATATTTTATTTATAATTTTTGGATTTATAAAATTAAAGATATTGACTTTACAATGATTTAAATATTCAAATAATATTCTAAAATCATTTTATTAATTTTAAATATACAAAAATATCATGGAGGCCCATTGTGCACATGGGCCCACCATATTTCTAGAAGGTGGGACTCATGAGTGCCTCCCTTGGGTGGCACGCCCGACCCATATTTTCTTTTTCTATTTTTTGATGATATATGACATGTGGCCATATGGTTGGAAGATATTGACTAAATATTGGCTTGATATATCTTTAAAAGATTTTGTGAAATAATTGAGTAGACTTGTGTTATTTATAGTATGCACAATATTTTGATTAGATTTAATTTATTTAATTTCTATTGATGGGTAAGTGATTTAGGAAATGGGGATAATAGTTCATGCATATTCCATAATGTTGATGACTCATTTATGAAATGGATGACTCAAATATCTCACCCCACAAGTCACCCAAGATCAATGGTTCATATTCAATCTCACAAGAAAAGGTAAGTCATTGTCTTTAACCAAAAATCTCTACACCTTATCTCTTGTACCTAATTCTCATCTTTCTTTCTCATTTCCCTTAAAGGGGCATGTCCCACTTAGAATTTCTCTCTCTCTCTCTCTTAGGAAAATCTTTTCTCTCATCAAAGCCAAAATGGGCACGCACCACTCTTTCATCTTTGATCTCTCTTCCCATATTGTGAAAGAACTTAAGGGTTTAGGTTATGGAGTTGTTCTCTCTCTTATCTCTCAACTATGGATTTATGGTTTAGCAAAAAGATAATTCATCTCCCTCAAACTAGGTTGCTAAGATAATTCACCTAGGATTTGATTTTGTGATCAAAGGGGTTTATGTTCTATTAGTGTGACTTGGCATAAATTTGCTTTCCCAGTTGAGATTGAAGGTTGATCATTGATCACGAGCCATCTGATGGTAATGACTCGGTGTGGGGTATAATAAGTCCGGTTGAGGTAATCTCCGAGACTCTTCATTTTGTTTCTTGCAATCTTATCTTTCATTCTCAAGCATAGTGCGTAATTGTTTCAATGACATCAAGTTGTTAAGATATTGGTTTTATTATTATGTTGATTTTATTTTGAAATTTATATTATTGTAATAAAGACCATATGTAAGTTATCTTTTGCCAACAGACAAGGGTGAAGAAGAAAATATATATATATTATTCCTTGGTAAAAGATTACATTGGTCTTTCTTTCAATTTCCACTGCCTAGGTCACTTTTAGGGAGGCTTAATCTGAGATCCGGCCAATCTTAATGGGAACAGTTGAGCTAACGTGGCCCAACTAATGAGTTCAGGCCGAATCCGATTTTTTAAACATTTTACTGTGATATTCGGATTGGGCCATTGTGATATGATAAATCCATAGCCTAATGAGGATCACAAAAAGATGGAGAAAGGTCAAAAGAAGTACTGTTTTTGGCTCATTTTCTGAGCTTTGAAGTTTGGGTGCTTATCATCTGGCCAATCTTGATGGGAACAATTGAGCTAACGTGGCCCAACTAATGAGTTCAGGCCGAATCCGATTTTTTAAACATTTTACTGTGATATTCGGATTGGACCATTGTGATCTGACAAATCAATAGCCTAATGAGGATTACAAAAAGATGGAGAAAGGTCAAAAGAAGTACACTGTTTTTGGCTCATTTTCTGAGCTTTGAAGTTTGGGTGCTTATCATCCGGCCAATCTTGATGGGAACAGTTGAGCTAACGTGGCCCAACTAATGAGTTCAGGCCGAATCCGATTTTTTGAACATTTTCCTGTGATATTCGGATTGGACCATTGTGATCTGACAAATCAATAGCCTAATGAGGATCACAAAAAGATGGAGAAAGGTCAAAAGAAGTACACTGTTTTTGGCTCATTTTCTGAGCTTTGAAGTTTGGGTGCTTATCATCAAAAGTCAGAACAAGCGCTCCCACTTTAAGCATAAACTCAAAATAGGGTTTTATTGGCTGGGTTCAATCCACACTCGGCAGTGGGGTTCCAAGGTGCGGCACTAAGGGACAAGGACAAAGAGAATTTATGGCCATGGATGTGTTCAAACTGTGACTTTAAAACACATGGAAAATTTTACATGTGGAGCCACCAGCACGTCATATATGACCCCTATTCTCAGTCCTTCGACTTAAATGGATGGTCAGGATAAATCTAGGCGCAATGTTACATGTTAGTTATCAAGTGTTCCATCTTGATAGAATGGCGCAGAATATTTTTTTTTTTTTTTTTTATTTCATAAATTATTTAGCAATAAAAATTTGGTGGTGCATGCAACGGTCCGGTATGCGTTAGGTCCGACTGGACCCGGACTCAAACCTAAATAGTATTCGGGTCCAGGTTTTGGACCCATATCTGACCCATCGAGTCCTAGGTCTAGTCAAGTCCATTGCACCCTCACTATGAGCTTCTTTTTTTCTTTTTTTTTTTCTTTTTTGCCCTTTTTTTCCGTATCATATACCTATATTATTGGCAACAAGGTCACAATCACCCGCTATTAGACCATCTGATTTGTCGTTTAATAGCTAAAGATGACTATAAGTTTTTGTTGTATACGATCCTTAATACACCCGAATGAATGGAGCTTGAAGTACTTTATCTCCAACAGTTTACGGATACGGGTCGGGTCCAAGCGAACCCATTAATAGTGTTTAAGTCTAGTTTTGGACCCGGACCCAACCCGCCAGGTCCAAATGTTGGACCCATACTCGGACCTGCATCGGGTATGCCCGATGGGTCTCGGGTCGGGTCCGGGTCCATTGCCACCCCTACACCTGATAGAAATAAAAAATATATATATTTTGACGGAAAACAACTAAATTACGCTTCAACGTTGGGAATAGGGTCACATGTGAGTGGCACCACATATAAAGTTTTCCCTTTTAACCAGTGTTTTAAAAAACGCCGAGTCAAACCTGACTTGCTCGGTTCGACTCGAGAATTGGCACAGTCCGTACAGGTTTCGGTATTTTACATGGAATTGCCTGATTCCAAAGAGAACCGAACGATTATGTACAGTGAATTGCAGATTCACTGTACCGAATCTGCGAGTCCTGTGAAGAACACAGGCTGCACAGTGTTCTTCACTGGTTTCTTCAAATTTTGTCTTTTTTTATCATTTTTCTTCTCTTTTTTTTTCCATGTGATCGAATATTCAAGCTTTATACAGCTTTTTTCAGCCTTTTCATGTATTAAATGGTGGAAAAATTTCAAGTTTTTGGATCATGAAAGTTGCGGGTTTTAGGGTTTCCGCTTTTCGTTTTGTTTCATGCCAAATAGGGCATGAATTTGTGAAAAGTTTGATGCATATTGATCGTAAATGTGTTCATTAGAAATTTCTGTTACGAATTTATGACTATCTTTGAGAAAACAGATTAATTTGGAGATTGAAGCCACACGTTCACGAAACCAGGTAAGAACTCTACGTTTTTTTTTTTTTTCCGCCATTTGATCAATTCCAGTCCATATTTTGAAAATAATCAATTAAATTTGTAGGGTTTTAAATCTTTATCGTGTCTTTTATCATTTACCATATTCAGTTTTATTTAATTTACTCAATTACAGCCTGAGTTTTTAGAAGAACACAGTGATGTCTGTGGAAAAAAAAATTCTGCTGTTTTTTTTTTTTTTTTCCGCCTTTCGATCTATTGTTCACAATATATTACAAATAATGTGTTAGATTTCTAGGGTTTTGAATCGTTATAGTCTTGTTTATAACAGATGTATTCAATTTGATCTGATTTATTCAATTTGAGCTTAATTTTTTAGATTCAATGACTGTTGTCGGCGAAGAACTGCATTTTTTTTTTTTTTGCTCAATTTAATCGATTTCATTTGATTTATTGATGATAATGTGTTCATAATTTAGGGTTTTGATTTCTTATAGTGTTGTTTATCAAAACATGTACTCAATTGGATGTAATTTATTCGTTTGGAGGTAGATTTTTGAGTTGAAATGGTTGATGTAAGGTGGCTCTGTGAAGAACAATTTTTTTTTTTTTTGTAATCCATGATCGAATTTTTTGAAAATTTGTGTTTTCCAAAAAGATGTGAAAATCATGACAAGGTTTTGATTATCATGAGGTATTAAACCATATTTTTAAGTTTAATTGTTTAAGTTGTACTTTTCTTATTCTTTTTTTTTATCCATAATCGAATTTTTTGAGAAATGATGATTTTCCTAAAAGATGTGAAAATCGTGACCAAGTTTTGATTATCATGAGGTATTAAACCATATTTTTAATTTTTATTGTTAAAGTTTTTGTTGAAAAAATTGTATGTTGATAGATTATTTATGCAAAAAAATGCATGTTATTATATTTTTAATGCAAAACTGTATTTTTTTAATTCGTTGTTAATGCATTTTTTAATTGGAATGACTGATGTTAGGTGGCTCTATGAAGATTTGTTTTTATTTGTTTTTATTTTTTAGTACATTCACGATTTTTTCTAAAAAATCGTGATTTTCGAAAAGATGTGAAAATAGTGACCAGGTTTTGATTATCATGAGGTATTAAACCATATTTTTAATTTTTATTGTTAAATTTTTTGTTGAAAAAATTGCATGTTGATAGAATATTTATGCAAAAACATACATGTTATTATATTTCTAATGCAAAACTGTATTATATTTTTAATGTAGTTTTGCATGAAAAATTTATTTTCAATTTTTAAAATTTTGAACGCAAAAAATACATGTTGTTAAATTGTATTATCGTGAGGAATTAAAGTGAATATCATTGTAAAAAAATCGTGGCATATATGACAATTATATTATCTTACATTTTTTCAATTTTATTATTAAATTTTTAATGCAAAAAATGTATGTTCTTGATAATTGAGTTGTAGCCATGTTTGGAGCTTAGATTTTATATTATATTATCCTGTATATTTGTAATTGATACGTACGAAAATTTGTTGTCAATAGCAGTATTTTGCAATAACAACTAACAACAAATATAACTACATGAACTACTCCAACATATTATCACTACACATGGTGATTATTTTTCTTGTTGAATTGTCAGGTTAATTTTTAAATTTTTACATATTAAAACAGTTGAATTAAGACCCTGCATGGTAACATGAGGTTAGACTTGATCCCAACAAAAAAGACAAAATTATTTGTAGTTACTGCCAAAAAATGATAAGTAGTGGGGTACATAGGTTCAAGCAACACTTGGCAGGGGTTAAGGGAGATGTTTCTATGTGCAGTAGTGTCTCTAGTAATGTAAAAAAACAGATGGCACCATTTCTTAAGCCTAACAAAGGTAAAAAAATTGCCAAACATAGGATGAATGAGGAAATAGCTAGTTTATATACGTCATTAAGCAGGAATGATCCAGAAGAGCAATATAATAATGACCTAGAAGAGCAATATAATAATGACTTGGAGATGGCCACAAGAATGAGCTTACATGAACAATATTAGAGGGAACATGGGTTTAGAATGCTTGGTGGTTATGACATAGGCATGCATGGTGGGTCTAGCTCAGACATGCATGGTGGGTCTAACTCAGACATGTATGGCGAGCCCAGCTTAGACATGCATGGCGGGCCCAAGTAGAGCATGTATGGCGGGCCTAACTCAAATATGAATGGAGGGGTTGGTGGCAGTATGTGTCAACAAGAATCAAACGTTGAAGAAATAGTTCCTAACTTATCTAAGAGTGCTAGTATTGCAGGTCATGGTCGTATAGACTCATTTCTCTCAAAGCCTAAGTCACAACAGATGACCCTAAAAGGTATGGTTAAAGGTACAAAAAACATGTTGGAGAAATATGTTGGTAAATGGTTCTACGATAAAGGGATTCCTTTTGATCCAGTCAATAGCCCATATTTTCTACCTATGGTCAGTGTAATCCAGAGAGCCGGGCCCGAGGTAAAACCCTCGACGGCATATGAGCTCAGTGGGCCAATATTAGATGAAAAAGTGGAGGAAGTTACAAAGTGGATTGAAGAATATAAACAGAGTTGGCCAATGACAAGCATTGCCCTCATGAGTGATGGTTGGTTGAATAAAGTTAGCAAAAAGGAGTTTTTAAACTTCTTGGCCTATTCCCCAAAGGTACAGCCTTTTTGTCTAGCAAAGACGTATCAGGGATAAAGAAAGACACAAACTTCTACGTACGGCTATATGATCAGATAGTAGAGGAGGTAGGAGATAAACATGTAGTCCAGTTTATTACGAACAATGCCGGTGAATGTGTTTCTGCGAACGGTAAGTTGATGGATAAGAGAAAGCATCTAGTATGGACCCCGTGTGCTGCACACAGCATCGATCTTATGTTAGAGGAGATCGGTGAGGTCAAAATTGTGAAGGAGACTCTAGAGGAAGCAAGGTTGGTGTCGAGATTTATATACAACCACTCTAAAAATTTATTTCTGTTTAGGGAACACTCTAAGAAAAAAGAGATAATCAGGCCTGTCATATCCTGCTTTGTGACCGATTACTTAGCTGTGGACTCCATTCGGGAATCTGAATGTGCATTAAAGAGATTGTTTACCTGTGAAGAGTGGTTAAATGACCGCCTCTCGAAGTCCAGTACCGGTATAAAAGTGGATGACATAGTCTCAAATAAAAGGTTCTGGTCTCGATGTTCTAGTGTCGTAGAGGTCACTGCCCCTTTGGTCACGGTGTTAAAAATTGTGGATGCAGGTAAGAAAGCTATCATGAGTATCCTTTATGAAAGTATCGAGAGGGCGAAATCAGCTATTAGGGAGAAGAGTAGTTTTGCTATCAAAGTGATCGATATTATAGAAAGGAGGTTCAAATTTGGACGTCCAATTCATTATGCTGGTCAATATATATTTATATCATTAGAATGTTTCATTTTAAATCATTATTTTATGAAATTGTAAATGACATTTTTCTATCTATATATTTTCTAGGTTACTACTTCAACCCAAATTTTTTTTATTTGACACCTAAACATCCCTACAAGATTATGGAAGGGGTCCGATACATTATTGCAAGGTTAGAGAGAAGCCATCGAAACCAAGTAGCAATACAAGAGGTATTATTTAATGTTTGGGTAAGAACTTCATTGAGTTGTTATATTTGTGAGGAATAATGCACTAAAACGAAATATATTTGTTTTAGCTTGCTATATATTGGGATGCTATAGGATCCTTCGGAACTAGACTTGCTAGGAATTCTCGAACTAAGATAGATCCAGGTTATCCTCTAGCTAATATTTTGTTCATTCATATATTTAATCTTATGAATTGTTCTTGCCCTTACAATGCTTTTTGCATTTTAATCCAACTGAATGGTGAGAAATATATGGTACTGATGCACCTCACCTAAAGAGGATAGCAATCAAGGTGCTCTCCCATACATGTTCTGCTACTGGCTGTGAGCGCAATTGGAGTACGTTCTAATGGTTGCACACTACTAGGAGGAATCGACTCGCTTTGAAGAAGCTTCATAAACTAGTCTACATTCATTACAACTTAAACCTCCGAGAGCGACAAATAAGAAGGAAGCTTGAAGACAATGGGCCGATAGACTTAGACACAATATTTGTCACAAACACAGCAGACCAATGGGTAGTAGAAGAGGATGAGCTAGTGTTGTACAAGAGAGCGTTCCTTGAGGCTATCGGTGAGGAAGATCTTGAAGAAGATGATGAGCAGCTTGAAAGAGAAAGCAGCTAGCCAACGTATCCACAATTCGTCGGAGATGTCGGTGATATTGCACCTAATAAGGGAGAGTGGGAAATGGGTCTAAGGGAAAATGAGAGAGATGATGATTTTGAGGCCACCCTATCCCAGCCATATTATTCACATATCAAGTCCCAACAGCAACAGGGCAGGGATGAGCACGACAGTGTAGGTGAGTATGAAAGATGGACAAGCTTCGGGGATTTTGGATTGGGAACACAACAGAACACTAACATTCATGGATTTGGGTATAGTCAGACGCATGCTAATATCGATGATTCGTTTTTAGATCGAATCAATGAATTGTCAAACGAATTCAATCAATGGCACCAGCGTGACCAAGAAGAAGAACGACGCCGTCTGTCATTTTATTTTTAGATCGTATGTTACTAATTGTATGCTTTATTATAGTCCATGTATGTTGATATACTTATTCCATGATAATTCTATGTTTATTCTTTTGTGTGATGTAAATTAAATGGTAAATATTAGTTCATACAGGGAAATAACATATCAATATTCCCATATTCATGCAAAAAAAATGAAAATTCTTAATGGAGTACCCTCATTTCTTATTGAATTCCTAAAAAACAATATTTATAATGAATTTTAATAATTTTTTCGGATTTTTTTGAAGTTTTAATTTGACCGATTCAGTCGATTCTCGATCTAGATCGTCGATTTTCCAATCCTAATCGATTTTTGAGGTGCCCGATCCGCTTTATAAACCATTGCTTTTAACTCTACTGTTGTACTTTGGTCCAAAGTCATTTCACTCTAGAAGCACAATACTGTTCAAATGCGATCCCTTTCTCAAAGTTGTTTTAGAGAGAGATTTAATATTTGAACTACATCCTAAATCACTCTTGATGTGCTGTTGCTTTAGATACATGACTGTTGTTTTAATATTGGAATAAGTTTTTATAAGGATGAGGCCCTAAGCAATCCAATATAGGTGGACCTAACAAATTCATTGAAAGAGTTTGTTTTGATGTCGAAAACCATCAAATTGATATTTTGGCTTCGAGATGTATAGATGTAGAAAAAACAATAATTTCAAGTCTAAGGAATATTATATCTTATAATGTATTATATAGGCAGTCAATTTTCAAGTGTTTATATATGTGGACTTTTAAAACTTCATACAAACCACACCCTTGAAAATAATCTATATATGTGATGATATGTGAATAATTAAAGGGTGATGAGCAATCAAAAACAATAAATAAAAAATTATTTTTAGGGTACAAAATCCACTTTTTATGAATTAATGATTTATGGCAGTGGAGATTATCGACCCGTCAAATCTCTTAAGTCCAAAATTCATCTCTAACATGATTTTTTTAAGGAGATCACATTTGAATAGCTGCATCACCTATGGGACCAGAAAACTCTGGAATAAAAACAGTCCTGCGAAGTACAAACTTTAAGTTTTCGTTTTATTGTCCTTTTCTGAAAATCTGAGAAATATTTGGTCATATGTGCGTCATTGTGATATCACCACGGATGGACGTCAACGTTGCTTCTTTTGGCTTAATTAGTGCGCATAGCATGCTCCCGTGGGAACCATACTATACAGTAACTCCCTTGGGTAAAATATATATTGAACTTCAGGATTCATCTAAGGATCCCTAGATGATTACTTTAAAAAAAAATCTTGAGTTCATGAACATTTAGATCTTTCCACCCAAAATCTGAAATGTTCCTCTGCAATATTTGGATGTCATGTTTCATGCATGTGGAGAGTGAGAGTTCAATGTTTTGTCTTTGTAGTTGATCTCCAGGAGACATTAAATCTATAGAATTTCGAATTTAAATAGTAATAATAATCCAAATGGAAATTCCTAATCATGAGTTTATACACTCCCGCAGGAGTAGAAAATCTTATGACTTAGTCCTATATACTAATTGCTGTTGAGGTCATGTCGGTGGCACTTGTCAATGCCGGGGGACAGCCACATGCTCATGTCAATCTCTCATTAAAATAATGATTATGTACCAATTCGCAAGGAAATATCTTGAGAATAGAGAAATTAATGTGCCGGAATGTTATGCAGATTCACATGGCCAACAACCCCAGTCAACATAGAATGATGATAAAAGTACTTTGAAAAATGAGAAAATCATTATCAATTATAACTAAGAATGATGATGTCTATACATTTAAAAGGTCAGAATAAATTCTCGACTTTATTATATTAAAGTAAGGCACAAATCAATACTATGCCAAAAGATGCAGTTACTGTGAGCCAAACGGTGCAGTTACTAAGATGGAAAGCCTTGCGATGGTATAAAATCTATTGTTTGAAAAATTCAAAGTTCAAAAAATGGTGACAATCAAGGGAATCTATAAATATTAAAAAAATCTTAAAATAGATCGAAATTATTTTTAGGACTTAAAATCCTCTTTTTTTCATTTCCGTGAATCTTAAAGTCAGTATGATTAATTTGAGAGCTTTCAAACATGGGAACAACCTTCTTCAGTGGGTTATTTTGGTGCACATATTTCTATATTATAAGGTTGATACCTTATATAATTTTTTTTCTTATTAAAATTTAAAGTAATGATCCTATGAGACTCTCCCACATCCATGTGTGTAGGACTTTCAAAGGATTACCATTAAATTTAGCACAGATCTCTAGAAAAATCAAGTCCAACACCTATTTGATAACTTTTTTAGAGATCTGTATCAAATTTAATGGTGATCTTTTAGTGTCCTACACACATGGATATGAGAGGGTCTCATAGGATCATTACTCTAAAATTTATAGTTCTAAAATATTACTATATAGTTACACATATATTATTATTTTAATATTATGATCCATAATTATTTCATATACAAATACACGCATTACTATATAATCATAAAATACCTATAATGTCAAATATCACGTTGGCTAAATAGGGAGGATGTTGAGTGACAAATAATGAAAATCACTATCATCATCATTGTCAAACTTTTTTCCGACTAATTGGGATTGATGATATGAATCTTGGTCTATCATTTTGCTCTATTAAAGGTCATACCCTCAGTGAGGCCATAAATCCCCATATCTTTTGTCACTACTTCCAACTTTATCTTTTTGAGCTTACCTATTGCCCTTTTTAAGCCTTCCACTTGAATTCACCTAAAAAATCCTGAACAAAAAGTAGCTAGTCTTAAAACCCTATATTATACCATCCCTCAAATGGATGTCTTTAGGTCAGTCTCTACGGAGGACCTGATTACGTTATTGAAATACGTATTCTCCTTCTTCTTTTTAATACTTTCTTGGCAGAATTGATCTTGGAATGACTATCAACAACCAATACATTTTTCTTTAAAAAAACTCCCCTTAATTGTACTTTGGGGCACTTGACCACGTGTATAAAGCGGTCATCTGGACCACCCAATACATGCCCTTCAAGTTTTTTGAATAGTAGCCATAGGCCTATGTGAATACGTGTCTATATACTTTAGCTTTTTTTTTTTTTTTTTTTCTTTTTTCCTTTTTTTTGAAATAACAGCATTAGCTAGAATTTTTCTTTTATGTATTTGGTAGTTCAGGAATCGAACTTCCGATGTAACACTGCTAAATATCAGCTGCTAATCAATCAAGCCCAATCCCAGTTCCAATAGTAACTGTTATTTGAATTTTCACTGTGGCTAATCTTCTAAACCCTGACCCAAAGTCCTAGTTCCTAGTAGCTAGTATTTGAATTTTCACCGTGGCTAATCTTCTAAACCCTGACCCAAAGTCCAAATCCCAAGACCAAATCCCACGAAACAAATTTTTGTGTATTGAATAGAAGTTTTAACATCGGGTTCAAATGAATAGTAGGAGCCATGTTATTGACTATACCTGCACCATCCCAAAATTCAGAAGTCATTGGTAATCACCCACGGGTCTTGGGCAACTTGGCATCACGCATGAAATTCGACATGGTATTGTAGTCCAATTTAAATGGATTTTAAAAATATTAAAAAATATGAATAACAATTAAAAATATACGATATATTAGAGAAAAATTGCCCTCTTTGCTTAGATGGTCAAAACTAGCCAATCGGATTGGCCAAACTTGTTACACATTGGTTTGACAGTTTTTTTTTTTATCAAACCTGATTTTTATTTTGAACTGGATTGCCACGACCAGTCAATGGTTCGATAGATAAGAATTTTGGTCCGATCTTAATAACTATGGTAAGATCTCCAAACGTTGTACAACATTTTCGGTGAAATTTATCAAAACGGATTTGGGAGATGAATTATTGTTGGGATTGTCTACAAAGTTACTATTTATCTTATGTGCCTGGAACTCACAATCACTCCCAATCATTACGTGACAATTTGGAGGGTTTGGGGTGAATCACAATGTCAGAAAATTTTTTTTTTTTGAATTTTATGTCCATTCAATGACACTCTTACAACTACCTATTTTGAAATTTAAGGGATTATGACTTTCATGTATAAAAGATAAATGGTCTCTTTGTAGACAATCTTATTACTATTTTATTTTTTTCAGTTCATTCAATTTCAAAAAATCCATCGAAATAGACATGATCGCGAGTTGAAATTGTTGAAAATATGTGACATGTTGAATAATTGATGAATATTTTTTCTTTTCTTTTTTCTTTTTTTAAAATGTTGAATAGCTCATAAATATATTTTGATAAGTTTCCTTGGTGTTGAATAGTTGATGAGTATATTTTGATAAGTTTTCCTTGTCTTATGCCGAGTGCTAGCATGCACCATACACCTTATTTAGGAGTCATTTACAAGCATGATATGTGCCTGGGATTCTAACATGCAACTCATTGCGTTACCATTTATTTGTGACGTGCACTTAATTACAAACTATTTACAAACTATTATAGGCTAATGTGATCAGTGCATTCGTCACTAAATCGGTGAAAGTTTTTTTCCGTTAATCACCGGTAAAATCAATTGGAATGAATTTGAAAAAACAAAATAAAAAAAAAACAATATATATATATATATATATATATATATATATATATATATATATATATACTGCAGAAAATTACTTAACATTTTGTACTAGTGAAATTGAACAAAATCGACAGTTCCGACTAGCTAAAACCAATAATATATTGATTTTGAGTATATTTTCAGCTAAACAATTTTTGCTTCTAGCCTAGTCGATGATTTGACCAGTCAAACTAGGGCATCGTGATAACTATGTTCTAGACAATATATTACTATAATAATTATTCTATTACCTACATTGGAGTTATATTTCACCATGAGATCATTTATCTCTGATATAAGGAGGTTACAATTATATATTGCTCAATAATCCAGAAATTGAGAAAGATTTTATACGTGAAATTAGATTTAAATGGATGAAGTGGAGATGGGCATCCAAAGTTTTATGTAATCGTCGTATACCAATGAAGTTAAATGATAAGTTCTATTGGACAACTGTGAAACCGTCTTTGCTTTATGGGGCACAATATTGGGTTGTCAATAAACAACAGGCCCATAGAATTAGTGTAGTTGAGATGATGATGTTGACATGGATGAGTGACAAGACAATAATGAACAAAATTTAAAATAAATACATTCGAGAGAAGTTAGACGTGACTTTAGTTGGATCAAATGGAAGACTCAAAAGGCCCTCATTTAGGGTATAACCCTTGATAGAGCAGAATGACAAACCAGGATTCGTGTAGCAGACTCCAAATAGTTGGCAAAACACATGATGATGATGATGACAAGGAGGCTAGAATCGTTATTAGCTATTAAATAGATGCCTTGGATTGTGAGACAACTTTATGTATTTTTTTTATTGTGTATTTTTTTTTTTAGTCAATGACACACTCACAACCATCAGATATAAAATCTAATAAACAAAAACAATTGTGACCTCCATGTATTAAAAATATGACAATGATGACATTTATCTTTTATAAAATGTGGTCACAATTATCTATAACAATTCGATGTGAAATCTAATAGGTTGGATGTGTGTTACAAAGTTCGAAAAAATTTCTTTTAAACTTTGAGTATCGATGCAATAAATGTAGCCACCCAATTTCACATCCAACGGTCAAAGTTATTTATGACCATCTAGTACCAAAGATAAATGATCTCATTGTATACTTTTTTTAAAAAATAAATAATCTATTTACATAATTTTCTAATAAAAAAATGGATTTATGGCGATAATTATAAAGAGATATGACGTGCTGCTGACAATATATGTGCGTACTTTCTTATTAATCCTTACGGGGTTTTTAACTCTAAATAATGAAGCGCACCGTGGACAAAGTTAACATTATTTTGGGCAGTCAATTTGGAGCTTGGGAACAAAATCTTCCTCTACGATCCGATGTAGCAATTCGAGATTGCAAATGTCAATGTTTTGAGTCAATCTTTTGAACTCCAAATAAACTCATAATTCAAACGTAGACTTTTAGCGTAGATAAAATAGATTATCTGTACTAATATTCAAAAGATAAATTATCCATAAAACAAGAATCTCATAATAGAATAAAGTTCCCACCTTATATTATACAAACGTATATCCCTAAATTTTTTCAAAAGACTTACTTTCAATATTGAAAATCTTACAATGATTTGAAAATCCATGTTCAACCCCAATTAACTTCATCATCATCATGCTTTTTTTTCAATTGATTGGGACCGGCTACATAAATCTTGGTTCTTCATTGTACTCCATTAAATCCCATATCTTCAGTGAGGCCATAAGTCTCCATATCTTTTCAGACTACTTTTAACCATGTCATTTTAGATCTATCCTTTGTCTTTTATAGCCCTTCCACTTGAACTAACTTGCACTCTTAACAGGTGCGCTACTTGGTTTGCACCACACATGGTATGCCCATCTAATTCTACTCTCTCTCATTCTTTCGTACAACCCTAATTAACTTAAATCTATAAGCCCATGAAAATCTTGAGAATAGACAAGATAACTTATTACAAGATACATTATTTTTTAAGACTTGAAATTATTATTATTTTTCTATATATTCACACATCTTGAGATCAAGATGATCAATTTGAAAGTTTTCCAACTTCAAAACACTCTTTTTAAACAAAATTTAGAGGTGCACTCACTTCTATAGTATAAAGTTGCAACTTGCAACCTTATATAAACTTTTTCCTTCAATTTAAACAACAAAAGAAGAAAAAAATAGAGTTCAACCTTTTCGTAACATATCTTTACTTGACAATGTGTACAAGACGATCGTCCCAACCTACACAAATTCTCGCCTTTGTTTCACAAAGCACCATTAAATAAACAAAAAAAAGAAAAACATAATTGTGCCTTTTATTTAAGGGAAAAAGTTTATATAATGTTATTTTGATGTTGGAAAATCTTTAATTGATTATCTCAACGTCGAAATGTATGAATAAGAAAAGAAAAAAGATTTCAAATGCTAAAAATAGTAAATCTTGCAACATATTATCTTGATCGACTATTTTCAAGATTTTCAAGTGTTTATAGATCCACATGATTTGAAAATTTTTCAGAAATTAAGATTTTATAATTAGAAATGAAAATAGATTTTCAGGCCATCCTAAAACTTTTTGACACCAAAAATGTTTTTATGATAAAATTTGGAAGTGCACCTTAATTTGATTGTTTAAGATATACAAACCAAATGGAGGTGAATGATAATTGTTCATCGGGCAAAGGGTAAAATAGTTCTTTTAAAAATAGTGACATGTATGGAGGGTGAGTGGGAAAGGAACAATATTGCATTCTCAACTGCAAAAGTAAGGAAATGTAAATTACAATTCGGGAAAAAATTATAAGAATAATGAGGAAACTTACATGGTGATGAAATACAACGCCCTGCTCCACATAAAGAAGCCAATCTTTTCATCTTAACCGTCCACCATTGACAACACATGGTTGATTTGAAAAGCAACCCATTATTCATGTGTTTGCATAAATCATCACATATGAGCAAAACACTATTGCTCACGACGATGATGATGATTATGAGTTAGTGAAAATAA
Source organism: Amborella trichopoda (assembly GCF_054954075.1). Lineage (NCBI taxonomy): Eukaryota > Viridiplantae > Streptophyta > Magnoliopsida > Amborellales > Amborellaceae > Amborella > Amborella trichopoda. Next base: position 7,530,169 of record NC_142344.1, read on the forward strand.
ACAATAGGCTCCATGTAGATGTGGTGATGGTAGCAAGTGTCATAATGTGACGTCAAGAGTTTCATTCCTATCGAATTTAAGATTAAAAAAGACGATACAACTATTGTTTTTGTTGATGTTATTATTGATAAAACGTTTGTAGGCCAAGTGCCGTTTAGTTACAGTTGTTGCCACTACAAATAGGCAGATTCTGTTTGTCCGAAATGTTGCATGTCATCTTTAATCCACAAAATACAACTAAAACAAAACGAGTCCCTAAAATTACTAGATCACGGCCATCTATTTTATAGTTTGATTTTGCAGTCGAATCGAATTAATCTATAACTTTTTTTTAGGTGATTTCATTTACTTTTTTATTAGGATTTATCATTTAAATTTTTTATTAGGATGATTTATCAGTGGGATGAACACATATAATTGTAAGTATTGGGAGAATATGACTTATGCAAAAACGTAACCTGTTAGTAGTTGTTGTTATGTAGAATATGACATGCAATAATGCAAAATGTAAGATACTTTATATTAAAGTAAGAGAGTTAAGAGACCATCATTCATTTACGTGCATGGGGAGATCATGATTTGAATGAGGCCCCCACTAGGTGTTGCTGTTATTATTATGTAGAATATGACATGCAATAATGCAAAATGTAAAGATATTTTACTATAAAGAGGCCCCCACTAGATCCTTTTTTTTTTTTTTTCGCATGGAACATCCAAGGCTCACCATGCGACCAGTGGGTTGGACCATCACAGAGACTATATGGGCTTTCACCAATGAATCTAGCGGATTACATTAGAGGCAATGAGCAGTAAAATCGAAATCATGCCATAAGTAGGGTAAATATTGGGTAAGAAAAATAGAAAACGACTAGATAATAAATTTTTGTTATTTAGTAAGTTTTGAGATATGTGTAACACTTATGAGGAGTTATTCAATCTGGTATGACTCTTAAAATTATATATATATATATATATATATATATATATATATATATATATATATATAATACAAGAAGAAAAGAATAGGTATGTCCTATTTAGGGTTACTATATAAAAAAAATGGCTTCTTCTAAAAAGAGAGAGGCAAGGTCTACTACATAGAAAGGCAATGTAACTATACATAAAGAAGTTAGCTCCCTAAAATTAGAAATACTACAATAGTACTTCTGTAAAGCGAGAGACTGGGTTCTCATAGAAAAGCAATTTCCAATAAGCTTTTAGATGGCTTCTCTGTTAGTGAGAAAAAATCTATGTTTTTCTTAAGGTTCTCTAAAAATGTTGTGGTTTAGATTTGGTTTACATATGGAATAGATACGACAAGTGTTATCGGTTGGGAGAGCTGGTCTAACAAAGTTACTCGGCTAGGTTTTGTAGAAGGTTGGATAAGTAACTCTATGTCTCAAAATCTATAATGTAACTCTCATTGATATATTCGATTTTAATTTGTCGTACTTCTGGATATGGCTCATTTAGGGTGAACATTATTAATCTTTATATTCTTGTGGTGTGTGTAATTTTAAGCTTTATTTCTCATGCGTATAATATAATTCATGCTCATCTTTTTATTTTCTAACATGTTAAGTAGGGGTTTTTGTTTCTCCATATAATAAGGTTCTTGAGTACTAACATCCTACTCCTCATGTATCCCGATGGTTATGGCGATTACTTTTAGGCTATTGTTTTTTTTACATCCATACATCTTGATGTCGTCGAGATGATCAATTAGATAATTATCCAACATCAAACCAGTCTATTTAAATGGATTTTTGAAATGCATCTTAATTCTACAACATAAGGTGTCAACGTTGACACCTAATGTAAACTTTTTCCTGTAGAAATTATTCAAAATAGAAATACCCCTCTATGATTTTCCTTATTTTACGGAGAATTCGGTCACTTTTTTAAAAAAAACCAAAATTTTCTATACGAGAAACTCACAAAAGGGTATCTAAATCAATTAGACTACGTGCATATCAGGCTCCTCTATTTGAGTGAGATTTTTCTTTAAAATAAAAAAGGAGTATATGGTCTAGAGACTAAAGTCAACAGTGAAAACACTAGGAACAAAGATGCCCACTTATCAAATATCACAGACATCATATTACGCGCGTCACAGCGAGAAATGTAGCCTTGACCTGGCGGTCCGGTCTGGATCTGGATCAATCCATTATGGACTGTGTCGGTTACCATTCGAGTCCCGGTCAAGCCCATCTGAAATATATATACAAGGGCTCAAAATATACACATATACAAGGGCTCAAAAATTGATGGAGGGGCAACTTTTATTTTTGCTCCTCTGTTAAAACATTTACAGGAAATTGCTATTTATTTTGAAAAAATATATAAATATGTTATTTACTTTTGGCACAAACAAGTCACAATCACTTTTATCCATCATATTTTAAATTGGGAAGTTGTACAATGTTATTGACTCAAAAAAAAATTCAACCCAAAGCTATCGAATTTGACATCTAATGGCCGTAAATAATTATGACATCCTTATAACAAAAGTAAATAGTCTCATAGTATATAATCCTATTTGTTTTTCCCTAACGCCATGTTTGGTATGTGCATATATATTTTTCAGAAAACATTTTCACGTGAAAATTGTGCTTCATAGGTGCATAATATATATGTAAACAAATCCAATGATAAAAATTTTTACCGGTAAAACAAAACCTAGCTCATGAGGTGGGGAAACATTCCCGGTACTTTTATTTTAACCCACTATTTTCTATTGGAAAAAGTTTATATATAGAGAGCCGAGGCTCTAAACAATCAAGTTAGAGCCCACTTCAAAAACTTCACTAGAATAGGTTGTTTAGATGCCCAAATATCCTCAAATTGATCATCTCGATATCAAGATGCATGGAGATGAGAAAAAAATAGATTTCAAGTTTTGAAAATAGTGCATCTTGTAACACATTTTTGGATCGTCAATTTTCATTTTTTCATAGATCTGCTCGATCTACACAATTTTTTAAGTTTTGTATTTTATAATTAAATATGAACATATATTTGAGTACCACAAATATTTCCAACATTGAAACCACATTTCTCGACACCATTTGAAGGTGTGCTTTATTTTGATTGTTTAGAGCTTCGACTCTATACAAACCGTACCTTTTACTATTTACTATTCACTATTTACAATATAATATATATTGCATAATAATTTTTAAATATTAAATCATATAGTTAATAAAAAATCATATTTCAATTATATGTAATATATAATATATAAATAATATTTTAAATAAATAGCATATTATTTTACATTATACTATATTATATAACATTATATTATAATAAATATTATATTCTTATATTATATATCAAATAATATATCTAACATATAAATTATATTTCAAGAATATTTAATAATATATATAAAATACTATATAATATTATAATATATAATATTATACTATATTATATAAAATTATATTATAATAAATATTATATTCTTATTTATATGTCAAATAATATATCTAACATATAAATTATATTTCAATAACATTTAATAATATAATATAAAATACTATTATATATAATATAGTATTTCATATATACTATATTTATAACATTAGATAATATATATATTAGTATAATGTAATATTATAATATAAGCCTTGAGTGGTTTTAGAGGAGAGAATGTGGTAAAAAGGATGTATGAAGTCGATATATATATATATATATATATATATATATATATATATATATATGAAAAAAGCTGGGGTTAGCCCACTAGCTTATATGAACATATGAGTTCAACGGCTCAGATTGAATCTGAGTTAATCTGACGATCACGGATGTCTAGCAGTACTTGAATTTTATTATTTTTTTTAAACTCTAAGTTATTTGAAATTTTAGGTCTATGTTCTTCTCATCAAGGTGCACCTATTAAAAATATAAAAAAAACTATTCGTAAAAAGTGATAAAAATACCCCCTAAAACTTTTCAAAGGTATTTTGGTCAATTTATTTCATGTACAATATTTTTTTGATATTTTTTGAAAATTCATCTATTTTGTATGAACACATATCTAAAATTTCAAATGATTTGGATTTATAAAAATAAAAATAAAATTCAAACACTACCAGACATCCATGATCGCAGATCGGCCCAAATTCAATCTGGACCATTGGGCTCATATATTCATATGAGCCAGTGGGTTAACCCAGCTTTTTCCTATATATATATATATATATATATATATATATATATATATATATATATATATATATATATATATATATATAAAGCAATTATCCAATGCAACGGTTGTATCATAGTATAATGCAACGACACTTCTAAAAAACCATGTTTGTGGTATTTGTATGACCTCAAATTTTGCACACACACTCTTCATCTCAATAATCAATCCCCCCCAAAAAAAGTTCAATTTGAACTCTGATATGGTCAAAATGAGTCCCCTCTAAAAACGAATCTAGACCATTCATTTTGTGGATTTCAAGGTTTTAGCCTTTATAAACTCCTCAAAATTTATAAACTCAAAATCATTTTTTTATTTTTTAACATTGTTCATCTAATGATAATAAATAAATCCATCCAAAAAAATTAGAAATGAAAAAATCTTTCTACGGCCTAGACTTAAGCATCTCACTAAAATGAACGACCTATGTTAATGGAGCTAAAAAATACTTTCTAGGTTGTGTTTTCAATTTTTTTTTTTTTTTTTTGTGATTGTTCATTCGAATAAAAATAATGTATATTTCAAATTTTGGATCAAACAAATGGCCATAAGATGCCTTTTTAAGGTTGTTACATCATATTACTATACAACAGTTACATGAAATTATTGCCCATATATATATATATATATATATATATATGAGAAATGATCTTATAAGACCCTATTCCACCTATGTGTGTAGGACTCCAAAAGATCACCGATAAATTTGGTACGGATCTCTAAAAAAATCAAATCCCACACCCATGTGATAACCTTTCTAAAAATCTATGTCAAATTTAATAGTGATCTTTTGAAATCTTACACACACAAATAGAAAAAGGTTTTATAAGATTATTTATATATATATACATATATTGTCGTCAGGCATTATAAAAATAATAAGTAAAACTTAACAAAATATACTAATAATTTCAATTAGTTAATATTTTATCATTCTTCAACTATTCCATCGTATGCAACTTGTCATCTTTGGATATTATGAGATGGAGAGAGATAGAGAGAGAGAGAGCCTGTCCGGTATTTGTTTTCTCACTTTGAGAGAGAGAAAAAGAGATGAATTCTTTATTAGATGTTACTCTCCAAAAGGACCCGTGTCCACTTCTCCGAGAAAGCACTTTGACAGAAACCAGAGTAGATTTTCTAAAAAACCACTTTGGTTTTATTGTGAATTACGATGAGAAACCGCTCTTCCATTAATTTTGAAAGCTTGTGATGTGAGCCTTGGTGGTGTTTTAGTAAAAGACAGAAATACAGTCCACATGTCGGGCGATATTATGTTGATATTTTTTATTTTTATTTCTTTTTTCATTCTTATGTTATCCCCAGTTTAAAAAATCTAACTTTTGAATTACCTGAAACATAAAAAATACCTAAAATTGGGTAACTCAAAAATCTAACTTTTGAATGAAAGATGTTTTTAGCCCAGCTTTCGAACCGCCTATAATAATAAAAATGAAATAAAAGAGCTAGTAAAAATAGGACCTTAGCGTATATGAATGAAAATATGGACCATACAGTAACACCTTATCTTTGTCCAACAGAAGAGTTAACTATTAAATAGTAAAATTCTTGACGTATTTTAATAAATTTCCCTTTGATTACTTTTATTAACAAAATAGTCCTCCACATCAAAAGAAATTCGCTTAACATCATATATTCATATAATTAAAATAATTATTGACTTGATCACTTTATGTAAGTCAATTCAATATTACCATTATCATCATTCAAACTTTTTTTCAATTAATTGGGATCGCTATACAAATCCTGATCTGCTATAGGTACAGTCAAATTAATATTATCATCATCATCAGCAAAACTTTTTTCCAATCAATTGGAGTCGCTATATAAATCTTGGTCTGTTATAGCCTCATAGGTATACGATTCATGATAAGTTTTGACAAAATTTTATATTGTGGGATGTGTTAAGGAAATGTTTAAAATCATCACCTTTCTTAGACCATAAATCAAATCAATATAAATTTATAAAATATCACTCTATGTTAATATAGAGCATTTTCCATTAATTTAACTTGGTACAGATATGTACCGCAATTTTGAGCTAAAATTTGGCCCAATCCCAATACAAGAAAATTTAAGAAAATTATCTCAAGAAAAACCAAATGCACTTTTCATTAAAAAAAAAAACCATTGTGGTTTATGGTTATGATTGGAGAGCATAATTATAATGGAAAAAGTTTATATAAGGTGTATGATCATGAAAAATAAAATGATTTTAAGTCTCAAAAATAATACATTTTATAACATATTATTTACACCGTCTATTTTCAAGATTTTCATATATTTATAGATCTACTTGATTTTAATCATTTTTTAAATTTAAAATTTTATAATTAATTATAAAAATAAATTTTAAAATAATCCTAAAAACATTTTATACCAAAGTTATATACATGATAAAATTTGAAAGTGCACTTTATCTCCGAGGCTACGGATGCATCCGACACTTAGTTATAATTTGGCCGAGTACCTCAATCAATGTTTGAGCCGCCGTATGAAAGTGGGCGAAATACAAGAGAAAAAACGTTAAATGGTGAATCTGTCGGTGTTAGAGTGAATCTCTTGGGATTGCGCAATACTTGCAATGTTGAAAAGCAACAGTATTTTAAAATACGGAACAAGTACATTGATTGCCAACTGACTGCTCCCGGGCATGACCGGCGCATCGTTGATTTAGTCGGTCATGAAAAATTCAAAATTTAGGGGTGGGGTTTGTATAATGCCGAAACTCTAAACAATTACAGTAAAGTGCACCTTTAAATAGTATCAAGCAATGTGCTTTCATTATTGAAAATCTTTGTAATAGTTTTAAAATATATTTTTATATCTAATTATAAAATTTAAAGCTTCAAAAATAGTGTAGATCAAGCAAATCTATGAAAACTTGAAAATTGCTGGTCCAAAAATGCATTACAAGATGCACCATTTCTAAAACTTAAAATCCTTTTTTTTTTTTCATGTCCATGCATCTTGAGCTCAAGATCATCAATTTGAGAATCAAAACAACATCTACTAGTAAAATTTTTGAAATGTACCCAATTTTGATTATTTAGAGCCTCACATTTATACAAACTTTTTCCAAATTAAAAATAAAAAAAATGAACAAAGGAATTTAGGGTTAAATATTTTAAAAAACAATAAACACAAAGAAAAGAGAAAAAAAAGGTTCAAAGGGTTGCTACTCGCCTCGCCTCTCCTCTTTCAAGTCTTGGGCCATATCCAAATGAATTAAATATTGACCAAAACCCCCAAGTCATGAAAACGCGCGCTATGAAAAACGAGAAAAAATGTCTCACTTGCCGACCCTAACTCCCTATTTAAACCCACATACACGTAACTAACATAGGGATCAAAACCCTAAAACCCACTCACTGGCAGTCTTCTTCTTCCCTAGTGCTTCCTTCTCTCTCTCAGAACTTGTGTTACTAGTGTCTCCATTCTCTCTCTAATAACCTTACCATGGCTCTAGTACTTGAAAATCCATTCCCGAAATCCTTGTCGAAAACTGGCCCGACCAAGTTTTCTGACGATGGAAAGCTGCTAGAGCTTGTAGTGAAAGAAGGATATGGAGTTAAGGGTATGGTGGATTCAGGCATAGCAGAATTGCCTCAAAGATATATACACCCACCACATGAGAGAATAGTGAGGAAGGAGGCCATTGATGCTCTTTGTTATTTGGCGAAACCCATCGATCTTTCGAAGCTTGGAAGAGAGGGAGGAGAGGAGGTAGCTAGAGCACTTTGCGAGAGTGCTGAGAAGTTAGGGTTTTTTCAGGTTGTGAACCATGGGGTGCCTTTTGAGTTGCTTGAGAGTATGAAGTGCGCCACAAAGAGGTTCTTTGAGATGCCTGTTGAGAAGAAAGCGATGTATCTGAGAGGGAAGACGCCATGTCCAAATGTGTTTTATGGCACAAGCTTTGCTCCTGATAAAGAGGTGTGTTTGGAGTGGAAGGACTACCTTAGCATGATCTACATGAATGATGAGGAAGCTCTTAAGTACTGGCCTGAGCAGTGCAGGTCCATCTCTCTCTCTCTCTTTCTCTCAAGTTGTTTAGTTTTTGTTTGTTCACTTTTTTTTTTTTTTTTTTTGTCTAAAAACGGTGAGAATTCTAAACTTCCTCTTAACCAGTCCCAAGCCCAGGAAAAGGAGGTAGGTTGAGTTAAGAAGATAGCCAACGTAAAATTTCGTTGAAACTTTTCGTGATAACGACCCCAAATAATTGAAAAAAAAGCTCTATTGATGATAATGATGAGCTCTTTCCCTCGTGACAAAAAAAAATTTGACATAAATTTTTTACCTTCGACTAAGTTTCTATCCATCTAACTCTTCTCCCTCTCTCTCATATTTTACCTCTACTTGTGTTCTTTATTCGTTCATGGACTTGTCCAGCGGAACAATAACCTGTTTTGTTGGAACAAGCTAATCTCTCTCTCTTTTCGTGAACTCTCTTCCCTTCTCTCTCTCAGGAAAATCAAGGACTCCCTTCTACTATCTTTCTTTGTTAGGTTGAACTTTCGACTTTTGAAAATAAAACTTCTGAACATTTTAGCTGCGTGAGTTGGCATGGAAGGGGTGAATTGCATTCTCTCCCTCCTGTTGGGGATGTTGGTTCCAAAAATAGGGGAAAAAATGGAAGTTTCACCTTTCATATTTCCCATAGTACAAAAGCTTTAGAAGTTTTAGTTTCCAAGTCGAAACTTCTACCAAACAAACGCCTCCTTATAAGTAGAACTCCAGGACTCTCTTATCCTGCAAATTTGGTCCCATAGTGAATGATTTGGTCCAATCAAAAGCACTTTGACCACGTTTAGATTTTAAAGACATAAATAATAATAATTTAAAATAAAATTTATATTCCAAAAAACTTTCTCAACTCTGTTTAACCGGCCAAAATTAGAGAGTCGGACTAGCTAAAAGAGTCAAACACAAAATTTAACTGGGTTTAAGCTAAATTAAGTTTTTACTTTAGACAAACCAAAACAGTTAAATTAAGTTTTTACTTCAGACCAAACCAAAACGGTGGTCGTGATCCAATCTTGAAACCTATGAAATGGAGTAAGAAAAGCATTTGTTTCTATTTCTACGATACTGATTGATATTGAATAGTAAGCCACTTGAGGGGTGGAAAATTTTGGTACGTGGACTTCTTAAAGTGAATTAGACATGTTTTTTGTCGCCTTTTAATGGTCACTCTACTTGGACCAGTGCGTGGATATGTATCAATAAGTATGAAAAAGACCCTGCCGGTTCGAGAAATAGTCAGAGACTTTTATTTTTCCAAAAGAAAATTATTTTGCTACGTCGATTTTGAGAAAAAAATAAAAAGAAAAATTATGGAAAATAAGAAGTCAAAGATAATGTGCTCCCGACATAGCATTTTCTCTATTGTTAAAACCCAATCTAGGAGTATTTTTAGGCTCTCAAAGTTTTGAGACGCAATCTCTTCAACCTAGTGACCAAATAAAAGAAGAAAAAAAAAAAGTAAGAACTAGAAGAACTAACCTCCTAAGATTTCAGATGATCAGGTTTCAGTGTTTTGGACTAAAAATTTATTTTTTTGAAATTGTGATTCTTAGGGGGATCAGTAAAATTTCAAAGAAAAATAAAAAAGTTATTTTTTAAAAATAATTACTTGTGATTCTTAGGCGAAACTTAAAAAGATTTCGAAGAAACAAGATCCTCCCAAATGGTTCTTTCACCCAGAGGGAGTAAAACATCGAAAATATTTTACTCCCTCAAGAAAAAGTAGGAGCTACAATAGAGAGAGAGAGTGATGAATTGAGAGAACTTACACCAATGATCCATGTTTGTTTTGTTTTTTCTAGGGATGTGTCCTTGGAGTACCTAAAAAAGTGTAAGGCCATGATAAGTGGAATATTGAAAGGGCTCTTGGAGGGGCTAGGTGTGGGTTTGGAAGAGGGGGCTTTGGAGGCATACATGGAGGCCAAGGCAGTGAACCTGAACTACTATCCACCCTGCCCTAACCCTGAGCTCACTGTGGGCGTGGGCCGGCACTCGGATCTGGCTGCCCTCACCGTACTGTTGCAAGATGAAATAGGGGGACTCTATGTGAAGGTCGACAAGGGTTGGATTGAGATATCTCCTGTTCCTGGTGCCCTTGTTATCAACGTTGGTGACACATTAGAGGTATGCAATCTCTCTCTCTCTTAGGTCTTTTCTCTCTCTAGGCCTGACAGTAAGCTGGGCCTAGCCGGGCTCACCCTGTTGAGATCTCATATGGTCATATCCAACGGTCGAGAACTAGTTTTGCATTTTATTTTTTTATTTTTTATTTTATTTAAATAATATATATCTGGATTTTGGAGTGTATGTGTGTTTTTATAAATATAATTAAATAAAAATAATTAAAAATATTTTTAAATATAAACGTAAAACCAAAATTTAAGATAATATAATATTTTAATAAAAAGTAAAAATAAAAAATGAGATTGATTATTGGCCCTTGGATGAGCATGGTTCAATCTGAACCATTAAAAGGTGATTGTGCACCTTTTAAGCGCCCACATGCTGTGGACACAATACCAACCCAAGCGAGAATTCTCGCAAAGGTGTAAAATAACTAAAACCATCCAAATTCAGGTGATTAGTCTTAATCTCACAGGAATAAACCTTCAGCTTCTTAAGACATTCCTTTTCTTTTACCAGATACGTGGCAGAAAAGATGTCTTGAAATCAACTTCAACACATGATTTGATATTGTTTGGACCAATTTGCTAGAATTGTTCGACAAAACCCATTTTTAATCCACACTGATATCACATGAAAAACACAGATACTGAGCAATGGGAGGTACAAGAGCGCAGAGCACAGGGTGATGGCAAGCGGAAGCAAAGAACGTGTTTCGATACCGATATTCGTGAGCCCGAGGCCTCACACCATGATCGGCCCGTTGCCAGGTCTCGTAGAGGACGGGAAAGCAGTGTACGGAAGACTTCTATTTGGAGAATACATGGCAAACTACTTTGGAGCAGGTCACCAAGGGAAGAGTTCACTGGACTTTGCTAGGATCTAGAACTATACACTAAGTAGAGAAGTGCCTTTTGCCAAGAGATCTAGAGAAGTATGGCGAAGCAAAACAATTCAGGGTTTTTGGCACTTTTGAATGGCATGATAGGCCCTATAATTTTGTTTTAAGATGTCTAATGGACCTTTTACTCATAATAAATAAGAGTTGAAGATGTTTTAAAGCTTGTTTCATCTTCTTCACCTTTAATTTATCCTTGACAGAGAAATGAAAAAAAAAAAAATTTTGATTTTGGCCATGGATGTGTCTGTGTTTTTATGTATGTTAAAAAAAAATTGAAATAAAAAGCACCCAGAAAGCCCAAGTCTCTCTCCCTCTTCTAAGCCCTCTTGGCATACAACTGGGGGAGGGATAAAGGACTAGGCATTTCTATAAAATCAGCACAAAAAATAAAAAGTAAAAAACATTAGCTCAAGGATGCCACACAAATGAGAGGTTTATTTCTGGGGGGTCTTATGCAAGAATATGGAATCTGTGTCATATAAGCACCACCAACCGTTCAACCTTTGAGCATGTATACTGTGCTGTTGCGGTCACTCGATCAGAAGACGCGGAGGAATTTTTCGATTTCAAATTTTGCGAATTACCTAAGAATCACTGGGTGATTATTTTCAAAAGAAAAAATTTAAATTTTTGGCTGATTATTTTCAAAAGAAAAAATTTAAATTTGACTTTCTTAGTACTTAGATCTCACCCTCCAAAAGTTCAGGGGTCTATTTAATTTTGAGATATTATTTTTTTTCAAGTGCAAAGAGAGTGCGATTTGGATTTTTTTTTTTTTATTGACGGTAGTCTATGGGCTGAAGAGATTACATCGGTTTCATCCAAGGAATTAAAGTAACAGTAATTCCAGTGGTACCATCAAATCTTTTTACCTCACCCTTTTATCGATGACAAGCAAACATTCCTCTTCTGAAAAGGACGTAGCATTTACATATACATTTTGGGCCTCTCATAAAGTAATTCAGGGTAGTTATTTGGGTTAAGAAAATGGTAACTAAAGAAAAGAGGAGTATTATTTTTTTATCGAAAAAAGAAGAGAATATTGACACAGAAAATAATGCACAGGGATTAGTACATAGAGACCTCTCGGTGATTTTCATATTACAGAGAGCAAAAGCATAAGAAATTAGTTGATCTAACTAATGTGTAACAAGTTTTGTAGCAAATATAATAGGGAAATTGTTTATATATGTGGTCAACCTTGTATTATTAAAGAAAGATACATCTCAAAAATCCTCTAAAAGAGATGTTTCGATGTTGGAAAACCTCCAACTGATCGTCTTGATCTCAAGATATATGGATATGATGAAAAAAAGAATTTCAAATTGCATCTTGTACCACCGTACCTAGACCTATAATTTGCAAGCTTTTAATCAATTTTCTCGATCTCTAGCATTTTTAAAATTTTAAGTTTAGAGAAGAAAATAGATTTTCAAGCCATCATTAAGTTTACTGCATTAGAACTACAACTCCATGCAAATTTCAAAGGTGGCTCACTTCCACATTATAAGAAGGACGCCTCATGTAAACCTCACCCCTAGAGGCTTCTTCCAAAGAATGCCTATATTGTGTGCCTGCTAGAGCGTATTGTCCAGCTACTCCCTTGGGTAGAAAACCTGCTTGGGAGGCTTTTTTTTAATCTAAAATTTTGAGAACTACTTTTTGTTCTGCCATGATGCACGAATATTACGTTAAATTTGCAAGAACCCATGGTGATTGTGGGGTACTAAATTGTGTATTTGGTCCTGCAGCCAAAAGCACATTCTAGGACGTATTTCTCTGGGACCTAAGACATTCTCAATATACATTTGATGCATCCCAAGACCAATCCGTTTAAAACAGCTATGAACCCAAATTTCCTCAAATATGATGTCTATTGAGATGCAATATAGAAATCGATTTTTATCTGGGTCATCGTGAGCGTTATGTACAACATTTTTTGAGCGAACTAATGGATGTAATTGTTTATGATAGACTGACAAGCCCGAAGGCATATTTTGGTTAAGAGCACTTCAAGTGACCTATATCCTTTTTCATCGGATCAATTTCCAATAAAGAAATTTGATTTCGAGAAGGAAATTCCTCTTATGGATGTCTTATCAAATTACCTATATCCTTTTCAGTTCATCGGATCAATTTCCAATAAAAAAAATTTGATTTCAAGAAGGAAATTCCTCTTATGGATGAATTTCCAAAAAAGAAATTTGATTTCGAGAAGGAAATTCCTCTTATGGATCAATTTCCAATAAAGAAATTTGATTTCGAGAAGGAAATTCCTCTTATGGATGAATTTCCAATAAAAAAAAATTTGATTTCGAGAAGGAAATTCCTGTTATGGATCAATTTCCAATAAAGAAATTTGATTTCAAGAAGGAAATTCCTCTTATGGATGTCTATCAAAATGGAGTGACCTACATCCTTTTCAGTTCATCGGATCAATTTCCAATAAAGAAATTTGATTTCCAGAAGGAAATTTCTCTTGTGGATGTCTATCAAAATGGATGGTCTAGATTCAGTTTCTGAAGGAATTTTAATATGATTGATATAAAGATTCAAGGCATTCTATAGTTCAGCGGGGAAGACAGGCCCTACCTAATTCAATAGGGACGACAAGCCCTACCCGCTTGTTTAAGTAGATTAGGAGTTAGATTTTTTTTTGTTTAAGTAGATTAGGAATTAGATTTTTTAAAGTGTCAATGAGGTGATGTTATTGATAGAAATGGAAACCACAATGTGACGACTAGGTGTGAGGATGTTACCACCACGACCCTAGCCCCTTTCCTATAGAGCATGTGATTTACCATTCATATACTTCCTAGTTGCACACATTCTGATGTGAATCATTAAAGTAGAGGACCCCTACTCATTTTATGATGGTACATTAATCAAACGAGAACCTTTAAAGGGGAAGCGCGTTACATCAGGAAAGAGAAGCAGCATAAAAAATTGCGTTACATCAGAAAAGAGAAGAAGCATAGCAGACGTCTAATACACCATATTGATGCCTCATTCAAGAATGCGCTATGACCTGTTTGTCAGCCACTTGATTGGCATCACGATAATGTGTTACAGACCAATTAACTCCACGAAGCATCCATAGGTCATTATTAAGAGTATTGAATTGCCGTGGAGGAGAGACTACTTGTTATAGATTCAACCATAAAGCCAATCCCAAATAATTGGGAAAAGGATATGATGATGATAGCGATGAGATTCAACCACGAGTTTGGAATCACTTTCAATAAGTAGATCAATATAGTGTTTCTCTGAACCAAATCAATGCCACTCTCCAAATCCTTAATTTCAGCAGCACTATTCAAGTCTGTACCACATGACAAAGCAAATTCAGACAAAAATATCTCACTGTGATCACGAAAGAGACCCCCACTACCCGCTCTTCCTAGATTTCCGAAGGCAACTCTATCAATAATCAATTTGAAATATACTATCCGGAGGTGCACTCCATTGTACATGAAATATCTTAGAAGAAATAGATTAGAGTCACTTAAACTTAAGGTTACTAGTAATCACTGGTGGGACCTCCCTTTTTTCACATTAGCCATTACGTCTTTGAATGATATGACACATTGTTAAATGCACTTCATAACCGTACAACGGCCTTCCGACATGCGCATGTTCCTTTCTTGCTATAGGAACCAAATAGTAACCAGGAATAGGGAAAATCCAAACATACGACATTCCTAGTGACTTAAATTAAACCCCCTCCATTTCAAGAAAGTCACATCCTCAACAAGAAATGACCTTCCACACCGAACAGTAATAGACCTCCTTACTAACTTTGGAAAATGACAGTCAAGAAGTAAATGGTTAGCTGACTCTACATTCTTGTGACAAAAAAGGACATCAAGATACTAGGATAGATAGCCCCACGAGTAAGCAAAAGCTCGGAGGTTGGTAATCTCACATCTAAAGCAAGCCATGAGCACTTGGCCCTGGATGAGCATGTGCCTTCCAAACATCCATAAGGCCACTTGAGTCATGTGAGTTGATCAGGTTAAGCTGTGGCAGATGATTGAAGGGTCATGTCATAATAGATCACTTTACTTTATAGATTGAACTAACAATAAGCTTACCTTTGGGGTTGCACAGCTAGTTTTCAGTATCGTTTGTCAGTAGTTGAATTGGTGTAATCTGTGGTAGAGATCAACAAAGCCATCCGCTCCATCGTCATAAGATCTCCTATATCTAAGTTGGATGGACTACTCGTTTTCTTGTTCTCTCTTAGAAACAGTTTCTTCTACAGTGGCAGCATGAGCAGCTTAGGTGAAAAACTCTGCATATTGTAGTTACTCTAGCAGTTCATGAAGCCATTTGTCCTTCCAAAAGCAGTAGGATGTGGATGTATCTGGTGAAGAGAAATCAAGAAGCATCAATTCCTCTTCAGATGCCTAATATGCAGGGCTAAGTGCCAAAGCTCCTGAGTAAATGACTATTGCAATCAGCCCAGGTGTTGTTTTTATACACACTGCCATCATCACAGGGTCGGTAGTGCTCCATTCATCAGCATTAGCCACTAGATTCCTAGCCTACCTTCTCGTTTTTAGGTGAATACTTTGTTGTATCTCACCCGGTTGAATTTTTTCTTTTATCGACTCCCCAACCAACCCCACGTCCCAAGCCTGGATTCTAAATTGGGACATGCAGAAGAGTAGAAAGTTTACTAAGGTTGAACTTATGAAGTATAATCCTCCTTCTAAATTGGAGGAATTTCAAGTTCCATAGATCTAGTTTCCTCAAAAACATATTGATAACACCATCCCAATCTGATCTCAGCACTTTCCAAGCAAATAAAGGTCGGCCCAAGCTTTTGCAAGGGAGTTCATCAACCCTGCAGCCCACACTTTGAAATTGCTGAACATCTTACAGTAGGGTACTCTATTAGCTTTGTCTTCATCTTCTTAATCCTAAACGCAAGAAACAGCTTAAAACAAAGAAGAATAGCCAAGGATCCCACATTTATCCATCAGATGATAGCAAAATTGAAGTGTCATCAGTGTGTTACATATGCATCACTGTTGGTCCTCGCTGTTTGGTGAGTGCATCATTCTGCCCAAAGATTCAACTAGAGAAGAGAAAAGGGGACAATGGTTTCCCTTTATACCTCTGGTGGATATGAAAAATCCATTCTTACACCAATTGATCAATATAGAAAAATGAGTTCAGGAAAAACAACCCATTATCTAGCGCCTCCATCTACTCCGAAAATTCAGTAGCTCCATAGTTTTATTAAAAATGACCCATCAACACTGTCATGCCTTCTCAAAATCAAGCTTACATATGATACAAAGGTGATTGTCCTGCTGTTTTGATTGTATACAATATTGGGTCACCAAGACATTGTCAAGCATGTAGCGGTCCTTCGCAAAGTTCAATTCGGGTGGGGAGACCACTTGATCCAAGCACCATACCCACTATCTTATAAAGGCTACCAAGAAGGCTTATCAGCCAGATGTCTTCTTAAGGTCTCCTTTAACCAGTTCCTCAAAGCATTGGAAGAAAGCCATAGGGAACCCATCAAGACTTGGGGCTTCATCTATAACTAATCCAAGGACCATGTCATGGATTTCTTCTACCGCAAACAAGCATTCAAACAAATATGCTTTCTTTAAGGGAAGTCTTTGAAATTGCATGGAAGATATTGTTGATGCTATGTTCAACTTGGAAGGCTATCTTAAAGTGTTTGATTATGTACTCTTCAATCACTACCATGTTTTGTGCATCAATACCTCTTATTTTGTTTCCCCCAACACTTTTGGCCCTTCTTGCATTTATGTTAGCATGATAGAACCTTGTATTATGATCGCCATCTTTGTGCCATATCACCTTGGATCTTTTGCAACAATAAATTTCTTCCATTTTAAATAGTTCTAAGCTCCATCCTTTTTTGGGCTTCTTCATTAGTCAAGGGTCATTCTGTCTACTCCAGATGGCCTAAGTAGTTGATCCAGGAGGAGATCTCACCCTGTAGGCTTGTAAATTGCCAAAAAACATTACTCCCACACACCTGTTACTAATCCTCAAATATGTAAAGTTTCTTGCATAGCTTGAAACCCTGCCAACTCGTAATTTGAACTAATGACCAAACTTATTTCAGAAACCCTAGCAGAGTCTTCTACTCCCGCCACATGAGCACAAACTGAAACCAAAGGCTACAGGACACGTAGACCTTGATCGGAGAAAAACCCTAAAATAGTTTTTGTAACTCCATATAGATGTGTAGATCTAGCCTTTCAATATTCAAAATCGAATTTTTCGTTTTTTGGTTTCTATATTTCATTTTGTGATAATGAGATAATCTGTAAAAACTTTTGCGAACGAGAGAGAGAGAGAGAGAGAGAGCCCCTGTTTGAAAATTGCAGGACATTTCGTACACGTTTTTTTGTTTGTTTTGGAAATATCATCTTGATACCTCATGGTTTAACACCCAGTCCTATCATTAACCTATCAACATTTTTCCCCAAGTCAAAATCAGCAAATTCAACCACCTAAAACCATCACTATAATAATGCAAGAGATATTACCTCAAAGCTTGATAATATTAGAAGTCAACAGAACATAAACTTGACTTATAAAAGGAGCTATTTCAATTTAGTGACATTATTCACCTACAGGTACTCACCAGCTCGAAAGCCTCGCACCTAAGAGTGTAGTTTTCTTTGCAGCTAGCACTCCTTGTAGTTCTCTTGGCTTCCTAAATTTGGGCTTCGACAAAACTTCGCTACCTAGACGTGTTCTAAGTCTGGTAAAAGTTGTTTGAATTGGATATACAGCAAGAAACCCAAAACACATTTTTAAGCCCAACAAAAGTTTTTTCTAATTGCGCGTTCCAAGTCTGGTAAAAGTTTTAATTTTTAAGCCTAACAAAAAAAAATTCTAATTGTTTGTAATCCAAGTGAAGGAATCATTGAAGCACTCTACATAGCATTATTCTATCATCTGTTACAACAAATAATCCAAAACAAATGATTAGCCTTACTTAAAAATATTCAATTCGATACTTATTAAAAAATGCACCAAAGGTTTTGCAGTGGTTTTGGTAGAAACTTTGGTGATCTAACCCTTACGGGTCTCCAAATTTTGGCAGCAGCCAAGTACTTGCAAATTAAAATCCATTTTTGGACCAGAACAAATGGAATTTCATGACTGCATCCAATAGAAAGGAGGAGGATAAAAAAGAAAGCACAAAGTACAAAATTTTGCGAAGTGCTGAGTCAGTCGATAACTTCTTGTCGAGTCTGTAAATTAAACCACAGATCAAAGGAGCCTTTGGATTAATCCTAATAACAGTTAAAGTAGAATTGCAACATGGAACAGAGATCTTAAACAAGTCCAATGGAGCATCAAGACCCAAAAAAGAACCATCTTAAACAAGTCCAATGGAGCATCGAGACCCAAGAAAGAACCAAAGAAAATAATATTTCAAAGGAAAAGGGCCAGTTAACAACATTCATCCAAAACAAAACTAGGATAATCATATTACTTGAAAAACTATAGGCATGAGCACCAAGACTTGTCCTATTCATGTATAAAAAAATAGGTACGAGTATCTAATTTGCCGAACACGTCCCAGCCAGAATTGTGTAATTGATATTGGGCAAGATGACTGCTGGGAGGGGTATTATCTTCAGCTAACCAAGATACAACCGAAGCATGACAAACTATCAAGTAACAACAAAAGAGACTGCATTGACAAGGATTTTGGGCCCACTTATTCTAGCCTACATAAAAGTTTCCCATTCGACAAAATCTGCTAGATCCAATTTCTTTCTTAATACAATTATGAATGCACTGAAATTTTTATGGATTCATTACCATAGAGTTGAGAAATTGTGCCAAAATACGATTGTCGATGGGTCAGATTTCAGACACGCACGCATGCGGGAAGTGAAGACGAAAACACAACTTTTTAATGAAATAAACCTGGCCATTGTGGAGTCTCTACATGCTCAATATTTTCTCTACAGAACTCTACCACAATTCTCTCTAGATTTCTATGACACAGTGGCCTCTCCCTCTCACACACCTCTCTCTAACTCAACACCAACGAAGGCATGGTGGCCTCTCTCCCACAACCCGGTGGTTTTTCTCTCCAATTCAATGATTCTCTTCATAACTAAGACCTCTAATATAGACCTTAATATCTAGACCTTGACTTGTCATTTAAGCAGCTTAATCTTGCTTGACTTATAAATCATTCAATACTTTCTTAGAACCTCACATAAGTTCTACGAAGTCATTCCAGCATCTTTCATGTACAAGGCCTACTTGAATTTTTTTAATCTTCTCTTGATCCAACACTTTTTGTGAAAATATCAGTCACCAATTCACTGGTTAAAATGCCCATCAAGTCAAAATCCTCGCTTAATACCTACTCACAAAGAAATTGATAATGCACCTCAATATGTTTTATATATGGATTTGATGCCATCATGATGAAACTGCTATTGCCACTACGAATTGGAATATTGTAGTCCATGGCAAACTCCTTGAGCAACTGGCTCAACCACACACTTCGCATTTAGACATCATTGCTACTCTCTATATGGTTCTATGGACAAATTTGCAAGCCCATGTGCACTTCTGGAAGCCAAATTGAAATTGCATCCACATAACGAGCGACGAGTGTTTGGTTCTTGCTGAACTGGCATCGCAATGCCCAACTAGCTTAATGTTTGGTTCTTGCTGAACTGGCATCGCAATGCCCAACTAGCTTAATATGAATGTTACGCTCATAGAATAAGGCCTCATTAATGGTTGCCATCACATACCTCAATATTCGCTTCACTGCATCCATGTGTGGTTTCCATTGCTCTTACATGAACTGTCTTATGGTCCCAACTGGATATGCTAAGTCGGGTCAAGTCATGGTTAGGTAACAAACTACCTACCCTCTCTCTGTATGGCCTAACATCTCCTCTGACAATATCCCCATCATTATCCGATGACTTTGTTCACATCAAGAGGTGTTGCAATCTGTTTTAGAAACATCAACCTGAAAGTTGCTAGTAGATTCAATGCAAACTTCATTTAATCTCAACCCCTCTGCCTGGTTGCCCGAGGTTCGAGCAAATAGTAGAGCCTCTGGAGTTTGGCACATTCTTCTTGCTACCCTCAACCTCTTCAAACACAACACTCATATCTTGGCCGGCGCTGGTACCCGAACCAAGTTCTGTCAGACTTGTGGTTAGGACACACCCCCCTCAAAGACTTATTCCCCTCCCTCTTCCTCCTAGTCCTTAACGGGCAGGAAACTGTCGCCAACCTTTTCAGGATCATAAGGCCCAGCAGAGTATGGTCCCCCGTCTTGCGCAGGTCTCCCTTAGATAGCGAAGTCCAAGAGTTCCTTGACTGCCTCCCACTCCAAGAAGAGGATAAGCTTATCTGGTATCCATCTCCCTCTGGGCTATTCTCGGTGTCCTCTTTCTACCGTAGGCTCCTCCAACCTCCCACTTTCCCCTTGAATCCTACCTCAATGACTGCCAAGAAATGGCTCTCTCTTGTTCCTCCCAAGATCCAAGTTTTCAGCTGGATCGCCCTCCACCAAAGGGTGCTCACTGTTGACTGGCTCCAAAGGAGAGGCCCAACTTTGCCGAACCACTGCATCATGTGTTTCAAGGCCAAGGAAACCAACAATCATCTCTTCATCCACTGCCAGTAGCCTCTCTTTTCTGGGGTTACCGCCTTCGCCTCTTCCACAGGCAATGGGTAAACCCCCAATCCATCCCTCACCTCTTCTCTTCTCTTCACCCATACCCCTAGCCCAAACCAGGAATCCTCCTCTGGAAGGCATCCATTTTTGCCCTCGACAGCGTGGAACATGCGGAATCATAGAATCTTCCGAGGCCTCCACACCCCCACAGCATCTCTCTTCAACAAGATCAAAACATCTTTGGGCCTCTAACGACAAGCTGTTCAAAGGCATCCACTTCTCGGCATTCCACCTCGACTAGCTGCCCCCCTTCTTCACCTCTCAAGACCTTGCATATCCCGAGCGTCTTTATGGAGACCACCTGATCATGGTTCAATCAAGCTTAACTTTGACAGTTGCTCCCTAGGCAACTCCAGTCCACCTGGTATAGGTGGCCTGTTCAGGAACCATGAAGGCTTAGTCACTTCAACTCCCACTCTGCTGAGGCCCTGGCCCTCCTTGAAGGCCTCAGACTCTTTGATTGCAATTGGTCTTCAACCCTGGCCTCCGAGAAGGTGACTCAGAGAGTAATTCACTGGGCCTCCGACATTGCCACGTACCTGTAGTCCCTAGCGCACACTTTTGAAGAAATCTCTCACCTATTGTCGGATCTCAATGTGTCATGGCGATATGTTTGGTGTGAATTCAACTCTTACGCAGACTCCCTTGCTAAACAAGGTACTATAAGTTTAGGGGACGGAGTAATTTTTTGTAGCCAGTCTCCTCTTCTCTCCTACCCCTCTGGTCTGTATACGGCGTCCCTTTAAGGGAGCCTTATTTTTTGATGTATATAGCTCCCGGTCTCACGGGTTATAATTTTGTACTTCCTCCTTTCTTCAAAACAAAATTAAAATCTTCAAAAAATAAAATTAAAAATAAAAAATAAAAAAAATATTCTTGTACATGATCAATATGCCTCATTCATCTCTCATAAATTCAACCCCAATAAAATATAGAAACTCTCCTAAAACTTTTTGGAGAAGAGAATCTTTATTCTTTCACCTTGACTCGAGCTATTGCCCATAATGATCATCAACATAAACCATACAAATAACTACACATTTAGCAAAATGGATGATGAAAATGCAAGAATCCACCATATATAGATCAAATCCATGTGAGTGAAAGAACTTTCTCATATTGTCCAACCATGCTCTAGGTGCTTGTTTCATGTCATTTAGAGTCTTCTGTGATTTGCTCACATGTCAAGAATTCATGGCATCTTCATATCCTTTGGAACGATGCATATCCATAACCATGTCAATCTCTCCATTCAAGAAAGCATTTTCATTTCCATCCGATGGAACTTCCTACTGTTTACTGCACCAAAGTGGTAATTACTTCCAACACTTAAAATCTTTGCAACTAAGTAAACATCTCTTCATAACTAAGTAGAAAACCGTATAGCCACCAACTGCACCTTATGCACTCAACTTCACCATTGGATTTACCTTAAAAATTCCATTACAAAGTCCTTCAAGTTAAGAAAGTTTGTGATAGATTAACATCCATTTGAAGGAGTTGATTAGGATGGAAAATTTATACAACATTCTAGAGAAGTATTGGGTAACTTGAAAGCCAAGCAAGATTGAGTTGCTAGCATGACAAGCCAAGGTACTTGTTTTGGAAGCTAAGCAAGGTCTAGATGTTGGAGTCTATAAACAAAGGTCTTGGCCATATAGAGGGTCATTGAGTTGGAGAAGAAAAACAACACATTCCGGGGTTGAGGCCACAGTAGCTAAGAAAATAGTGGGTGTTGCATTAAACAGAGAAAGAGACATGATCTAGTGAGAGTAAGTATTGTATAGAGAAGATTGAGTATGCAAAGAGCCCACCTTGGTCGAGTTTATTTAAATAACAAGTTGAGTTTGCATGCATATCTCAATCAAGCACATCGATAACCAATGTTTCCATAAGATTTTTCAATGCTTAAAAGTTATATAAATCAATATAATGCACATGAACTGACATAAGAAGTCCCTATATTTGTGAAATCACGTAATTGCTCCAAGCCTAATATTGGGGGTGTCAACGAGCTGATTCGAGTGCACACACATTCAAACCTAGCTTGCATAACTAGAAGATGATGAGCTTGGCTAGGTTTGGCGCATCTACATAAGAAAGCCTAGAAAAAAGCCCAGTCAAGCCATAGACAAGCCCATTCGAGCCAAATCAAGCCGAAAACAATGCAAGTTTATCCATGAAAATCCAAACAAGTATTTCTAGACCACAAGTGTTTTTTATATTTACATGCACAAATTTTATGTTAATACATATACATATATATATATATATAAGCCTGTTTGAGTGCACTCGTCTCACTAGTAATTCACTCTACACTAAAAACACTCAGTGTAAAGACTTATTGTTCCCTTATAAAAATTAATTTCGATAGACTTTGTTTTCCAGATAACCTAATCTCTTCAAATTTACTAATTTTTACTTTATTCAAAATAAATTATCCTTTTATCAGGGCTTTGTGTTCCTCTCTCTCTCTCTCTCTCTCTCTCTCGCAAATCTCTCCTCTCATTCTCTTAATACCCCTCACTCTCTCAGTATCTCTCTGCAACTCACCGTAAAAAGACAAGTGGTAAGAAACCTCTCTCTCTTGTGCAAGTCTCTCCTCTCATTCTCTTAATACCCCTCCCTCTCTCACTATCTCTCTGCAACTCACCGTAAAAAGACAAGTGGAAAGAAACCTTCAAAACAGAGGACTCAGGAAACTAGTGATAAATCCTCGAATCATACTCTACCCTGTACTTTTCACCAGTTAGTCCAGCCCCTTTTCGCTTCAAATCCACCTAAAATGGAGGCAATCATGTTTGTTAGTGGCTTCTGCTGGAGGATTCTAGGAAAGATATACGAGAGTATTCTACCCATTTTCATTAGTTTTGATGAATTTTCTTCACTTTTCTCCTTTGAAGGGCAGTCCCTTCCTAATTTATTAATCAAGCTTTGCCACTCCAGGAAAACTACTACAATCAGTTCTTTGAGAACTGATTCCAGGCGACAATACTCTCCTCTATTCTCCTTATACTTTTCGCCCACTTCCTTGATTCTCCTCTCCTGTTACACAGAGTTCTCTCCGTCTCATTGTGGTTCTGGTTTCCATTAACCATCAAACTTGACCGCAGGACAAACCAGTTGAGATGAAAATTGCTGAAACTCATCGCAATTGCCACTCATTTTCCTTCAACTTCTGGTTTTTCAGGCAAGGAAATGTGGATCATAGCTTCTTACAGTGAGGAACTGGTTGAAGCTTCCACTTTCTACTTAGTGAGGGAGAGGTAAGTCTTCTTCACAGTGCCCAAGGAAGAGAGAGAGAAGAGTGCAATTGAGATGAGAGATGACATAGGCCAAAGCCAAAAGAGAGCGAGTTTAAAGGTATTAGCTAGAGAGAGAGAGAAAGAGAGATTTATGAATAATGGATATAGATAGAGAATTTTGTGGTCGTAAGTTGGATCTAGTTTTCAAGATGTAAAAAGGAGATGATAAAAAGGGGAATAAATAGACCAAATAATAAATCCAAATAACCAACCGATAAAATATTTATACAAACGTAGAGACAAATTAAACAGCTAAGAAAGTAATATTATGCAAAATATATGATCTTCAGGCAAAATTGCCTACTGCTAATAAAAAAAACTGTCATCCAAACAGGTCCATCTAGAATCATAGGGGCATGTTTGGATGTAGTCATTACCACTAATAATTCACTATTTTCAATAAAGTTAGTCCTGATAATGAATTAATTGTTCTTTGGCATTGTGCATTATAAAGTTATCTCAAATAATTATAGGCAAGATATAAGTACATCTTTTTGAAAGGTCGTTTTTACTTTTCTGAGCAATTTGCCAAAGACCACATGTTTTTAGCCAGAAATAGCAAAAAATGTATGAAAATCACCAAAAAAGTTAAATAACAAAATAATATTACATATAAGACAATCTATGTACCAAACGACGAATAGATTAATGTTATCCAGAGTATATTAATTTCAGATACGATGATATATTCCAAAAAAATTAATTTTCAGGCCTATAGTATATTAAACAAGCTCAAGCCAAGCATGAGACAAGCTTGCCTCAGCTTTCTTAATGTGCTATCCTGCTCTGCTTGGCTTGGTTTGTCAAGCTGTAAAATATTGCTCAAGGCTCATTGGCTTAACCCTTAAAGCTTACAAGTATTCAATATCGTATGCCTGAAAATTCCAGAAATTGGAAAATATTATATTTAGAAAAGTCATGCCTAACAATTGTGCAGAAACACGAACTGTGGTTCTCGCAATAACCTTATAAATTTGTTTACAGAAAATATCAGGAAATGATGCTACCCATACTCCTGTTTCTAACCATGCCAAAATTGACTCGTGAAGCACTCCAACTCGAACAGCCTATTAGTCATCCAAACCCAGGTGACTTTTTGACTGACCTAGTTACTTACCCAAAACGATGATGATTTGCTATGTCAGGTCATCATTTGATTCAGCAAGTTTGACTAATGTAGAAGAAATTCAGAACTGACAGGAACTCTAAAAAATGAGAAATAAAACAACGAATCAAACAAAATTTCCAAAGAAGTCCTTAAAATATAAATATTAATAGTTGTACAGAAAAGTCACAATAAATAAAATAAAAAAGTAAATTTTTAGGTCTAGAACAATTATAATGCAAAAAAATAACCTTTGTTTTATCCTCAGGTGGGTTGGTTGAACCCTTAAAACTAGACATGCACCCATTGCAATCAAACCACCAAGTCAATAGGCTGAAAACATAAAACACAGAGGTATATTAAATACTTGGAAGTTCAAATACTGACAAAAAGGATACTAATCAAATAAATCCCATAAAAATAAAACACAGAGGTATATTAAATATATTAAGATAAAACACACTGAGGTATGTATTTCTAGGGCATGAAATCCATGCCAAGAAACACAAGTTTCTACCATGCCAAGAAACACAGTGTGTTTGCATGAAATCCAGTGTGTTTTATGAAATGCCAAGTTTGCATGAAATCCAGGCATGAAATCCAGGCATGAAATCCACTGAGTGGTATGTGAAACTGAGGTTTCTAGGGCTATTACATGACCCTATAATTGAGAGGAAATCTGCAATAGAAGGCTCTTTTGCTCCTTTTTATTATTTTGTTATTTCCTTTCTACACTTTCAAAAAGAATTTATGGAGGAAATTTGCTAAAAGAGTTGGAACCAATGGGAAATTAAACTTATGATGAAAATTAGCTCATAAAGTGTTGGGAGGTCAAATGATCCACAACCCAGCTTTATATATCAAAAACTCATTACAGTTTTGCATACCTTTCAACGGACTTCACAACCAGTTGAGGCATGGTTTTCCGTAGTAGAAAGCAACCGAAAATAGGCAAAGAATGAACTGACCTGATATTCAAGAAACTCAGATTAGTTGCGCTTGAAAGGGTGAGATTTTCAGGAGCAGTCAAGAGTCACAACTAACAATGTCTTTAGACTTCAAAAATTATCCGAGCTAAAAACTCACTCAATTGCCCCGCCTATTTTTGAAACTATTCTCAAAGTTCCCCCGTCCTATAAATAAAACAGTGAAGTTCAGATAGAAAAGAACCCATTGAACTAAATTAGGTACGGTCGATTAGTGGAGTTCCCTAAGTTGCATTTCTATTCCAACGATCAACATGGAATGGAAACATCTAGCTGGATTTCATGCAAACTACCATGCCAAGAAACACAAGTTACAACCATTCAATACGACTTAGCAAGATCACCCTTCACGAGTACTACACAATAGGTTTCAAATTTCTCAATCAGAGGATGATAAATTCATTTCCATAGCATTTAGTCTGGTAGTTATCATTCTCCTATATTTGCTGCTAGTTTTTGGTGTCAAGTGTGGAAGCTCCTTAAGCTTGGTAGATGAAAAATCTGAGATGCATAATTATTCTTTTTGCATTGAATTTTTTAAATGATCTGACATTTGTGCAGGATTCATGTAGCCAACCCCTAATAGTTGGGATAAGGCTCAGATGATGAGCGTGATGATGATGATTAAATTTTTGAAACAATCTGATATTTAATGATATCAGAAATTCAACGAAGGACCACAAACCAATGCAATAGAAATAACTTAACAATTATTGCAAGTGGCATACCTGCTAGCTTCCCCCAGTGAAGATAAAAAATCAACTCAATATGTAACAACTTCAGGATTCTCAATGTCCTTCCACAAGAACCACCATGGCCCAGACTTTGATCCTAACCTGAAAAATCAAAGAAACCAGCTATCACCAAGTCAGATTTAGAATGAAAACAACCATATTGAGAACATCATCATCATTGAAATAGAGTCCAGACTTCAACATAAAATTTTATTTTAGAAAATGAGAATTGCAATTGGCATATTGCTCATATAATTGACTCCTGTTTCTACTAAAAATAACAGCAAAACAGGGACATAAAATTTCAAGGTAACTGAAGCAAACTGCTTCCAGAGGCATAACTTTTCACCCGGATGTTCAGTCAGGGAGCTCCAAAGAGTAAATTGAATATCTCTTCAAAATCTATAACCCATATTTCAATGGGTTTTTCGTAATTAAAATGTTTCAACCTTCAAATTGTAGGTGAAAGCCTGATGGAAAAGTAAGTGAAGAACTTTGCATTCTCAGTGTGCTGGGATTTATAATCTCTAATTCGCAATGGGCTCAGATTTAGTATCTGTAGGAATGAATGTTTTTTCCTATATGGACTAGAACCCTTAGAATTATCTTCTAGTTTGATTAGGAAGTATGGGTAAATTAGGATGTGGAACCCTCTAAATAGGATGTATAAGCCATTGGCCAAAGTATTAATTGCTAAGAAATAAAAAACTCTGTGTCAAATTGAGATATGCAGTCACTTTTTAGAGGAGAAATTCCTCAAGTATTTTGTAGAAAGAGTGGTTCCTGAACTCTAGCTTACGATTGGGGAGAGTCCTCCCAACAAGTTAGAGCCTTCTTCTACCCTTCTTTTGTGGCACATCCACATCCAAGATTCCTCACAAATAAATTCGTATATCATTCAAACATTTTCATAAATCCCAGCCAAACCTCCCTAAACCCTATGTAAATTAGCTCAAACGCTACCCTTACCATATAACAACGCACGTAGCCTCCAAACTTAAAGTTTACACCCTTCGGTCTACCCTAATTCAACCCTAAAATCCATCTCATCATTCTCCTATCTTGCTGAACCTGTTCAATTCCAGCAAGCTTTAACCCTTTTAGATACCCTAAAACCTATCCTAAACCTTGCCTTAACCTGACCAAATCCCGCCCTATAAATCAAACCATAGTTCTACATCAATTAGAGCTCACAGTATCCAATTCTATCTCAATTAAAAACCCTTCCTAAGGCTAAAAACCCTATTGTCCTAATCTTTGTAGGAACCTAAAACTCTTTAAAACTCCTAACCCACCCCCAGTTAAAATTCCCAATCATACTCGAACATTTTCTTTCTAAGCTCAGCATGTGCGTCACACTTTAGGACACCAGTCCCCTTGGACCCCAGTCCTTCGGTCCTACATCAGTTTTAGTATCAAAACAAGTTGTCCCCTGGGAATTTGCTTTGGGTTCAGCCATGTCAACCCAATTGGGTAGAACCTATGGCTCTCATCTATCCAAAGCCCAAAGAGGAGCCAGGAATCAAGTCCTCAATACCTTATTAGTGAAACTGGCATTCGAAAATGAACAACCTCTAATGATGGAACAAAAGTAAGGCCAAGAGTAGGCTGCAAAAAGGCACATTGTTGATTCTCCTCCACCCAAAAGTCTGAGTGGCTCGGCATTATTTAGCCCTATTAAGAGTTTAGTCACCTTCTAGGGCGATCAAAACAATCCCTCCAGAGGATGGACATGTTCAATTAGTGGGCAATAGAGGCGCTCTACCCCCAGACCAGCCACTTCAAGACATAGAGAGAGCTCTTCAAATTCAGCCCCATTCCTACACATATCCGAGAAAGAAGCTCCTCTCACTTCTGAAGGAAATGACAACATTGAAAAGCACAGCAACCGCATCAAGTGCTTCACGTGCAGAGTACTGGATCAAGTCGCTTTTCATTGTCTAATCAAGGCTTTAAACTTGGTGGATGATGCTTCCAAAGATAAGATTAATCATTTAGGAAATGAAAGAATCATTGAGCCTATGAGAGGTGATGTCCTTAGTACTCCAACCCTTACTCTCCATTCAGAAAGATGCGCAACTTCATTACTGATTGGGGAAGCATAGTTAACATTGCCTCCCAACAGCCAGTTGACAAGTTAAATTTGAAGATTGAAAGCATCTACAACCATATAGCATTGGGTGGGTGGACGACATCACTATCTCTATCACCACCCAATGTCTTCTAGAATTCTGGATGAGCGACTTGTGCTAGATCAGGCTTAGTGCAATTCCCTTCCCATGACCATTAGCCCTATCATATTGGGATAGCCATGGTTGGATAACAAGGTCGAGCATGATGGGAAGGCCAACACCTAGTCTATTGATGTCAAGAACATATATATATACCGGTTAGCCCACTAGCTAACAGCTACAGTACAAGCCCAATGGCTCAGATTGAATTTGGGTCGATCTGACGATCACGACCTCATTTCGTAATATAATTTTAAAATTTTTCCTACAAATCCAAATCACATGAAATTTGAGGCGTCCATTCTTCTCATCAAGGCGCACCTAATAAAAATATTACAAAAATAAGTCTCAAAACTAAATTGACCAATTTACCCTAGAAAGTTTCAAGGGTATTTTAGTTAATTTATATTTTACAAATTATTTTTTTGATATTTTTATTAGATTCTCCTATTTTCAAAGAATAGATACTCAAAATTTCAAGTATTTGGATTTGTAAAAAGAAATTAAAATTCAAATACAAAATGCAATCATAACTATTGAATTGGCCTAGATTCAATCTATGACATTGGCTTTACATTGTAGCTGTTAGCTAGTGGGCTAACCTCATATTCTCCTATATATATATATATATATATATATATATATATATATATAGAAAGCCACTGTGCAAAAAATGAATAGTATTTTCGCCCATAGATTCGGAGTCGTCAGATTAAATTGAACGGCGTGGATAAAATGACAGCAGCGGTCGTTTTTTCACATGAAAAACATGGGATTCCGCCACGGCTCTCGTAGAGCTGCTGTGAGGTAAAACACTATTAACTTTCGCCCTATGGCGTTTTTAAGAGTATTTCTATATATGTATATATATATATATATATATATATATATATGTATATATATATATATATATACACACACACACACATTGAAACCTTATAGAGAGAGATTCTTCTATAGAGGCAAAGATGGAGAAGCCAGCCAATGCTTTGACTCTCAGATTTTTTCTAGAAGAAAGTCTAGTGAACATGATAATCAAATCACTTGTTGAAAGAGATACCAAGACAAACAACTAACCGCCTAAAGATGAGTATCCCCCAAAAGTCCAAAAGATTCTTTGATAGTCATAAAATTTGGTCCAAGATGCGGTTGTCACCCGTGAGAAATATTCTATTCAACATGTCATATATATATATATATATATATATATATATATATATATATATATATATATATATATATATATATATATATACACACACACACACATACATGCACATGTCAGGAGTCTACACTTGTGCACATATGCGACAAGAATGCATAATATCTGAGACCACAGCTTAGAGAGATTGGTGAAAGTGATGCAGACCATGCTAGCACCAATGGTAAATATAGGTTAGATATAATCATATTTGAACTCAATACAGAAAATGCAAGCACTAGACCATTCAAATAACTCATAAGTAACAAATGAATTTAATGTTGTTAAAATCAGGGGTTCTAAGCCTTCATTTCTACTAAAAGTCCTTCTGGAGAACTCTTATGAAATTCCTTACAGATTGAAGGTTAGTACCCTCACGAGCAAAGATACGCGAAAGAAACAAACACTTGGGGGCCAACCCCAGAAAACAATGATGCAGCAAAATTGAGGGAAACAACAAAATCAGCAAGGAACAAACCAAACATAGCACAATTCAAAGAAAACTAAGCTTTCTTCTCCATACCCCAAGCTAGGGTTCCAAAAGCCTAAGCTTTTGTCTCTTTTAATTTCTAAAAATCAAATGGAATTTGACCTTCTCAAGGCCCCACCAGTGTTTTAAAATGCGGCCGCATCGCCGCATATGCGGCCTCATCATGCGGGATGCGCTCGCATCCACATCCCGTTCAGGCGCATATGCGCTTTTGACAGATGCGGCCACATATGCGCCGCATCATGGCCGCATCTCGCCTGCATCTGTTTCCACGAAAAAAATTTCCGATTTTGCCCCTCGGGGAGGGGCAAAATGGTCCTTTTTTTATTCCAATGTTTAGGGAAACTGTTTGGGGGGTTACTATACCCCCTCCTCGAAGATTTCCAGCCACTTTGTGGCTTTTTTCGCATCAAATCGAAGGAAAAAAAAATTTGGCGAAAATTTTTTTTCATCCAAATCTTTGATTTGGCAATTGTTTGATACTTGGATGTTCATTTGATGCCTTTTATTGTTGATTTGGGGATGTTAAGGTGAATTTGGGATAAGAAATTGGGGATTTCAGAGGCCGTATAGAAATCGAGCACTACTTCACAAAGTCGGTAACTTTTTATTCCTTCTTGTACAATAGTATTGTTTTACTTATTTTTGGGGCAATGTCTTCTTCCCAATCTTCTAGTAACAAAGATCCGGCTTGAAAATATGCTAAACTAAAAAATCCGAAAGATAGAAATTGTGTGATATGCTTGCTCTGTGGAAATACTTATATGGGTGGTATTTTTCGACAAAAATAGCATTTAGCCAGAATTTCTAAGAATGTAAGAGCATGCCCACAAGCTACAGATGATATAAAAAAAGAGATTAGAGAATATTTGGATAGATTGAAAAAAAATAAAGAGAAAAAAAAAAAAAAGGAATTACTTGATGATATGCAATTATTTGATGATGTTGATGATGATGATGATGATGATATGTCTGAAGTTGCTATTGAGGCAAAGGGGTACTCAAACTCCAACCTCAAGAGAGAGGGTTATAAATATTGGTGGTAGTGCTGAGAGAAGAACACCTCTCTCTAAGGGGCCAATGGATTCTTTTTTCACCCCTAGCCCCGAAATTGTGGTTCAGGAGAGAAAGAAAAAAACAAAACAAACCACAATTGACAATAAATATAAGAAAGAACAAAAGAAGTCGGTATGTAAGTGGATTGCAAAGTGGATTTACATGGCCGACATTCCTTTTAATACTATAACTCTGGATAGTTTTGCATGTATGGTCCAGGCAATTGGGTAATATGGCCCAAGATTTATTCCTCCTTTACTACATGAGATTAGGGAGCCCTTGTTGAAGAATGTTGTATTTGATGTGAATAAAATTTTGATTTCTCAAAGAGAAGGGTGGGAGAAATATGGGGCCTCTATTATGTGTGATGGTTGGTCCGATGGGACATCAAGGGCATTCATTAATTTTTTGGTTAACTGCCCAACAGGTACTTTTTTTGTTAAGTCTATTGATGCATCAGACAAATCACATAATGGTATATACTTATCTGGCTTGATGGATGAGATTGTCGATTTTGTTGGGGAGAAAATGTGGTACAAATTATCACCGACAATGGTTCCAACTATGCTGCAGTTGGCCATTTCTTGACTTTGAAAAGGAAGCATATATTTTGGACACCTTGCAGCTCACTGTGTTAATCTTATGCTTAAGGAAATGAGTACAACATCTTTATTTAGTGGGGTGATTTCAAGAGCTATGTTTGTTGTTGGATTTATTTACAATCACACCATAGTCCTAAGCATGATGAGGTCTTTTACAAAGAAGAGAGAATTAATGAGACCAGGTATCACTAGATTTGCCACGTCATTTCTCACTCTTCGAAGCCTAGCCAAGCAAAAAAGTGCCTTGAGGACCACGTTTGCTTCAGAGCAATGGAGTCAAAGCAAATGGTCAAAGCATAAGTATGGGAGAAAGGCTGAAAAAATTATTTTGAATACATCTTTTTTGAGTCAAATAATTATTGCATTGGAAGTGGCTCGCCCTTTAGTGAGAGTGCTTCGACTGGTTGATCGTGATGCGAAGCCCACCATGGGCTACATACATGAGTCAATGACTAGGGCAAGAACTGAAATTAAAGATGTTTTAAAGGATGATGAAAATATGCGCAAGGCTATGCTTGAAATTATTGATAGGAGATGAGATACCCAGCTTCACAGGCACCTTCATTCAACCGGTTATTTTCTAAACCCATCTCTTCACTACAAGCACCCATCCATTGAGTCAGATCGTGTAATAAATGGTGGGTTCTTAGATGTGCTTGAGACGTTGGTGCTAGACAAAGATA
This sequence comes from Amborella trichopoda, assembly GCF_054954075.1. NCBI lineage: Eukaryota > Viridiplantae > Streptophyta > Magnoliopsida > Amborellales > Amborellaceae > Amborella > Amborella trichopoda. The sequence continues at coordinate 7,563,577 of NC_142344.1, forward strand.
TCTAAGATGAAATCCAGAGCCATGAATTGATTAAGTTCAAGTTAGCTTTGGAAAACTTTGGGAGAGAGATTGCCACTCGAAATAGAAACACTACAGATCCAAGTAACGGCCAAAAGCCCAAAAATAATCTTACTTGTCTCTTACTTTATGTATAGTTCCATTGTTTATTTTATACCCTTAATTTTTAACTATATTCTAAATTATAAAATATTATACAGCTGCATGGTGGGCATTATATGGAAGCGAGACACCAAATTTACAACATCTCGCTATTTGAGTGTTGAATCTCACATGTAGCTCATCTGGTTGTGAGCGCAATTGGAGTGCATTTGACCATGTAAGTCCTTTACTCCTTATTCCTTAATCCTTATTTCTTGAATTTCAATTTTCTAATCTAAAATCTAATTTATCTGATTTCAAATTTTTACCACAGCTCTATAAAAGAACAAGAAATAGGTTGGAGCAGAAAAAGTTGAATGATTTGGTTTATGGGCAGTATAACGAGTGGCTTAGGGAGAGGTATGAAAATCGCACGAAGCTCAACCCTATTCAATTATATGAAGCTGATGGTGATTTCATAAGTGAGTGGACCGTGGATCCAAGACGAGCGTGTGTTTGAGGGTGAGGATCTTACATGGCTTGATGTCGAGCTAGCAACAGGGGTTAATGAAGAAGATCGACCTAACACTAGAGCACAAAGGAGTAGAGGAGCTGCTGGGTCTAGACGCACTCGCACATTAGCTTCAAAGGTCGAGGAGGAAGCTGACTCAGAGGAGACCGATGAAGAAGAAAACATGGAGGCCGTCGAGAATGATATTGATGATGCGCATGATGACTCTCAATATGACTTGTCTGATTGATATTTGAAAAAATGAAGTTCAAATTTCAAAATTGACCCTCAAAATGGATGATTGTATTAAGTTATTAACTATTAACACTTTTTGAGCTTGACTTTTGGTTTGTATTTTGTAATATCACTATTTTGTGCTTATGGTTGTTGATGGTTGTGCTTATGGTTGTTGATTGTTGAATGCTTTATGAAGCTGGTTTCAAGTTTCTAGTTTCTATCAGGGGATAGTGGATAACTGGATACAAAATCTCCGACAGCTAAAGGTTTGAAGTTAATCATTAAACTAAAATACCTACTATCACATATATCACCTTCATATTTTTTTCTATGCATTAACTTTTTTTTTTTTTTTTTTAAGAATTTTTTTACATTTATTGACCACATCATCGCGATGCACCCACATCCGAGCTGCATCGAGCCGCATCGGCCCCCCATCGCATCAGGGCCGCATCCCGCATTTTAAAACACTGGGCCCCACACATCTCTTATATATTATAACTCAATATTCCAAGACAATACATGCCTTACAATAATCAAAATGACCTATATATCCTCACTTAAACTTAAATTTCATAATGACAATCTTACCCCTGTGAACAGTATCCATGAGCAGTATTCATAAATAGTACTTGTGAATAGTACTCATGAAATAAAATAAAAAATAAAAACCCTAGAATTCCTTAAAACCAAAAAACCCTAGAAACAAACCCTAAAATACATACTTTAAAATTAAATAAAAATAAAAAATTAGAACAATTTTTTCCTCCCATCGTACCGTAAACTCAAATTAGCATCCAATTCCAATAAACAAGAGACATTGCCCTTATTCAGGTTGTCCACAGCTGACTTCGATTTTCCATCCTAGTTAACAAAATTAGTGCTCCTTGTCGATATGCCTTCACAGGAGCTTGCTTGAATAGAAATAAATTGCAGTTTAAAAGAAAACTTTCCTAAGATTATGATTCAATACGCAACTAAAAAAATTGCAGCTATTGATGTTTTGAGCAGGAGAATCCAGCTGGACTCAAGATCGATTTTGAACGGTCACAACACTTGCGAGTCTGGACCGTTTCAAATAGCCACAACAATTAGAATTCCAATTTCTTTTATGAACAATCACAACCTTTGAAATTTCAAATAGTCACAACTCTGAGAATACATAAGGCTTATATGAACAGCTCCAGACTTATGATGTGACTATTTAAAAAAAAGTCAAAACATCACCCCAATTTTATTGAAGCCCTTCGTTTTTTTATTACTCAATCAATATGACCCACAATTCATGGACATTGTTACTCGTAATCAATCCTTAGAACATGTGTATGCACACAAAGGCAATTAAATTTGGTTTCTAACACTTTGTCGTTGGCGATTGCAATTACAAAATGGCATGTACAACACCCTACAAACCAAAGGTAAGCATCTAGCAAATTCCGACAATCCATGTGATCAATAAAAAGCATCCAAACAATCCAGAAACACATCAGACTCTGAATGGTGGAAGCAACCAAGTTTCCTATTAAAAAAAGAACTAAGCTAAATGAACAAACATGACCACTTTTTCAACCTTATGAATCGGTTAGTCTTCACTCTTAAGACCAGTAAATATGAAGTAACCAAACAAAAAGTGAGGTGTATGTAAGTTGATCAACTATGAAGCACATCTGATCCTGTGGTACAATAAATTCATATTTCTTATTTGTTAATGATCATAATATCCCTTCACCAGGAAGACACTATGTAAATAAGTGTTGCGATCAGATAGTTAACAGCAAAGTTATTAAGACAGGACCAGACCAACCAGTCCAATGGGTCAAACCACAAACCAGGACTGGAACAGGTCTGATCTGGACCTGAACAGGTTAAACCCAGTCCAAGTAGCTGCCCAGACAATTGGACCAGTCTGTTGTTCTTTGTTAAATTTTTTCATTAACTTTCTATTATGATGATGATGATTTAGGTTTATTTTCTATGACCAGTGCATCCAGTTTGGACCGGCTTGATACCCTCACCACTTCCATGGATGTTCCTGTCTTAATACATTGGTAAATAGTGTTGCCTGGCTACTTAAAAGAGATCCACTATTCACATCAAATACTTTGAAGTTACTGAAAGATGATAACGAGTCGACATCAAAGTGGAGCACATAGCTGCATCCCAGCATTATGTGTAGCCAAGTGTTAAATCCTCAACATATGAACCAAATTTAACGTATTCGCAAGAAAAGTCCTAGCTATACATTACACTTGAAGGACTGGTGTACTATCATTGCATATGGCACATGTACTGGAGGACATAAGACACAAATGGCCAAATAACCTCTTCTAGGCACAAATGGCTGATAAGAATGAATTCACTGCGCTCCATAATAAATTTACCTCAAAAACCCTGCAGCCATACGCAAGGTCATGAATGCCGCCAACCCTGACCAAACTCCATATAAACCAAAGATTGATGGAGCATAGAATAAAAATGCAGAAGAGATTGCTGAAATAGTAATCTGAACAATCAACAAAGACATATCAGAAAGCCATTGAAAAACATAGATATGTTAGGAAATAAGCGCCTCAGAGGATGCTACATACCATTGACCGAGCAGCATATGCGAAATCACAGATCCCAAAAAGGAGTCCATCAAAAACAAAAGCAAGAGCATTGATAGGTTGGCTCCCACAGACAAACTGCTCGAAAACAAAACATGATTGATATGAATGTACTAAACTACTTTAAACAAGGCAAGGCAATCCCATGGTAAGGAACCAACATTAAATTGAAATCATTACCAGCACACCAGTTCTAACAATTGATAATACTTCCGCATCCTTAGAGAATAATTCCACAATGGAACCAAAACAAGCACATAGTATTATCGCCAAGGAAATACCAGTAAACAGTCCAGTCTGAAAATCAAGGGAAAAATTTATGTTCAGATTCAAGTTTGCAATGGAAGCTGATATATTATTAGTGAATGCAAGAATAAAAATAAAGGTTGCTGCTATAACGAAAAACAACAAACCCGAATTAAATGATAAAGTAAGCTTATAAAATTACCTTTAACACACAATATGTAATTTCTTTGACTCTCTTGTACTCTCCCTTTGAAAAGGCACTTGCAATCATGGCCTGGAACCACAGAAGCCATTGTCATGAAGATGATATCAACACGAATTACAGAAGACAAAGGTTTACATAAATTCAAAAGGTTCGCAAATATACTTGTATCTCTCAATTCATCTGCACCAAAAACAATTTCCAGGTTTCCAACAATTGGAATCATGACCAAGCTGTCAATCAATCAAAAAAGGAAGAGAACATTTGAGTACAGAACTATCAGGGTCAAGAACATTTGAGAATGGCAACCATTTTCCTTTCTTTGACTCCAGAACCTCTCAATACTCACTTTCGATAGTAGCAAGGCCTTTTGACTTGTGACTTTCTCTTGTTATTGACTCTCCTTTCCCATTCAGGTATACATCAATCAGTACGCTTGGTACAAATCTCCCATTGATGTATGCATTTTCACAACAATGAATGGCAGATAATAATCAAAAAGAAAAATATTCAAAATATCATCAACTCCACCACGGTGTCCACGCCATTGGCAGCACACATAGAGTAGACTCTATCCTAATTCATGTTCTAATGTTCATGAACCTCGATGTATTATCGAAAATAGAGGGAACCAATATTGTTCCATTGTCGATAATTTATAACCTCTTATTTCTTGTAATACTGTAATATATATTTATATTGTAAAAATTTAAATAGAAAAATGATTAGAATGTTTAGTGTAGGTCAATTTGTTTACTTATGCCCTTCCTAAAATTGTTATAGATTCAAAGAGGAAAAATTTTATGTTTTTGTAGTTGGAAGGGATAAAAATAATGCATATCATATTAGAAAAGATAAAATATTCGATAATAGCAACAATTCTATATACTCTCAATCCTAGAAAAGTAAAAGAAAGGTTCAGCTTGTAAGAAATCTGAGGGAAGCAAATAGTAATCCACTTCTGGGTCAAGTTTGATTAGAAAATGCAGGTTATGTACCAAAAAATCTTATATTTTATATTTCACAATAAATCCATTGGAGTATTAACTAGATATTTTATATTTCACAATAAATCCATTGGAATACTAACTATTAGAGAGAATCCTTTAGTTTATAACTGTTAAAAATTAATAAAATACATGTCCACCTAAACTATAAGTTTTAAAATGAATCAACTATAATTAACAGTTAGAAACATATATTCACTAGGACTTGTATTATTTTCAACAAAATCAACATGTTTATTATCTGTCTCACTGCAAGGCTTTCTGCAGGTGTACTAATAACAGCTACAAATCACCAAAGTTGCACAATTTTAACTTAGAGGCCAAGCATAAACAAGGGAGCTTTATCAGAAGTTCTATCGTCAGCATAAGCATCCCTAGAAAGAAATTCCTGGCAATAACTACGCCAAAAAGGTCTCAATTACGTAAAAAGTGTGGCACTAGAAGGAGACAACTCACGCAAGCAAATAAGAAATGTAATTTGCATAATGTTACTCATGAACAAAATATAGGCAGACCACCAAATTATTTTTCTGCTTTTTCTTTGGTGAATTTATACAACTTATTAAAACAATCCACTCCATAGAAGATAAAGTCAGATATCTTTGTAGAGAGATGAACAAGCAATAGAACTTTGTAAATAGTGTGTGCACATACACATCAGAATTCAGAGTCAGGTCTAAAATCCTAGTCACAGTTTTCAGTAAGTTAACCACTACGGAGAAGCTTCAGGACAGTCTTTAAAAATCGCAGGGCTGACAGCAGAATCAGCAGGGAGGCAATCAGTTCCTCCACAAACTTGGGAACTGTCCCTTCTTGTCATAAATCACCCAGTTCACTGTACAGATCTGGGCATTTTTTGTCGGAAAATTGCCCGACTCTTGAAAAAACCCCAAATTTCATCTTTATTCCCTTCTCAGAAAATAGATTCCAATCATATTTTCCAGATTTCTTGCCGGAGAAAGTTTCTTCCTGATACCTGTTTTTAAAATGATTTTTGCCCAGAATCGGTACTTCCCAAATAAGCAAAAAACTTGAGGTTAGTTTGAGGGTTTGAAAAGGGAGTCAATAGTTCGAAACTTTTTGGAGAAAGAAAGTGCGGTGAAGAGAGATAGATAAGATTCAGAGGAGTGAGAAACTCAGGCTGTTGAGAGGCCCTGTTGAAGAAGCCTAGAACGAGAGAGTGGAGACAGAGGAGGCCAGGAGAGATGACCCGAGCAACAAGAGGAGTTTTCTGATTTCTTTCAATTGAAAAATGAGGTTTTCTTGGTTATTCTTAGCCAAGCCTACGGATGCCGTCCTCTTCACTTTTCAAGCTTATCAGGGTTTTATGGTTCTTTCTCCAAGTCCAAGCTTCAAGAAATTGATGGGTTTTCATCTTTCAAACTTAGGATGTCCAATTTTTATCTTCAAGCTTCAAGAATTCTACATCAACGAGCCTTTATCCCTCTGAGTTATTGCATTCTTTGAAGCAAGATATCTGTCAAATCCAGGATCTTTGTGCCGAGATGGATCCGCTATGGCGCTCTGCGGCAGTGCAAGATCAGAGAGATTTTGAAACTTGGATCAAACAAAAACAATAATAATGTAAAACCCTGATTTAAAAAGCTTTCTTGCATGAGTGCAAGTTTCTAGAAGCAATATAAGACTAGGAAATTGTTGCAAATCCCAAAATGTTAAGTTTGTTGCTTTCTTGGAGATCCAAAACTTCATATGTGAATAAGATCTATCAAATGATCTGTGAAAGCACTCAAAATTCAAACTTTAAATGTTAGCTCCAATTTAGAAGACGATAATAACAAGGCGGTATGAAACGGGTTCATGAATTTCACATGTGACTTTCTGACTAAAAGGCGGAAAACGACAACCAACTCATTACACGAACCATCTACAACATTCAATAAGCATAACAAATAAAACCCGTTCAACAATTTTCACATATGGCATGCTAGTAGTAAATATGGGACAACAATTAAGAGCCACTAAAATAGGACACTTGCATGTGGTAAAAATTGGTTAAGACCCTGATAGTTACATACCTGACCTGACATTGCCATTGCATCAGTAAGGAGAGATACGGCCAACCACAATTGAAAGCATAACTGATGAGCAGCCATAGCTGATGGTCCTAAGCGTGCTGCCATTGATGTACTTAAGGTCATGGTGACTAATACTGCTAAAGTTCTGCCAAGAAGTAAACCACCTACAAATGAACCATGAATGAAACAAAGGAGTGACTAATGGAACATCATTGCATCCCATACATAAGTCCTTGGCTAAGTAATAACCAAATGTGACCAACAATTGTATCATGACATCAAAAAATACAACAAATACCACAGAAATAGGGATATACTTCATAAACAACATCCAGTGAGCAATTGAAACAAATGAGTAAATGTTGTGTTCACCCAAACTAGAATTTAAGACATTTCAACTTTTTGCTTGCAATATTTCCAATATTAACAATCTGATCAATAAAGGCTGAACTGTATGCCAATTCAAAAAAACAATAACAACAAAAAACATCTTAAGCTTCATAAGACGGCAATCGATCATAAGATCATATAGGGCTGAACATGAAGCCTCTAATTGTCCTAGTAAGAAATTGAACTATCTAACATGGTTAGAACCCAAAAATTGACTTGGATTTGATGAGAGCCCTAATGAGTAATAGGGGGGGAAAACAATAACAAGAAATAAACATCATCAGCTTCATAAGACGGAAATCTGTCATAAGATCATATAGGGTTGAACATGAAGCCTCTCATTGTCACTATCTAACATGATTCGAAACTCAAAAATTGACTTGGACTTGATGAGAGTGACTGGACTAAAAATTCATCCTAATTACCCCTTATATGGTGTAAATGAAAAGAAAAAACTACAACATTATATGTTCTATCTGCATAATTTCATAAAATATTACCTACAGCACATGTGCACATAATAAAAACTTACACACAACACAAATTATGCACACACATGTACATGTACACCCAAATGTATATATATATGTAATGACTGTGTCATTAGAAATAGATCATACCAGCTGGTCCGAGTAGTTGTACCACCAGATTCAGTTGTGAAAACAGCTGGATCTTGTAAAAAATCTGATCCTAATTATATATTTGTATTTTTAATATATTTTAGGGTTTTGACATGTTTTCATCAATCCCACCAATTTGATAAACAGTCAAACTGCTAACAGAACCAGACCAAATACTTTTCCAATTCAATTTATGGTCAAGTTTGATAACACTGACATGACACACACAGGATATAAAATGCAATCTCTGTGAAAACTTAAAATATAATTGTTGATGTGATATGTTGTGCAGGTTATGATCTTACAAGTCACACATACACGAGTGCATGCATATGATAGTCTGTATGGATCAAGACAAGCACACTAGCACGCATGCACACACAAAAAACAATGCTAGACAAATGTTCACACATAGAAACAAATATTGACAATTAATACAAAATATAGTATAGAAGTGATGATATATACAAGCAGTGATTCAAAAAGCGGACCGCCCAGTGCCTAGGTGGCCGCCTAGGCGGTCCAGAAGGTCTGGCCGCATCGCCCAAGCCTAGGCAGCCAATCTGGGCGATCGATCCTTGGGCGGCCGACCAGGGGCGGAAAAACCATTCGGTGAGGGCATTTTTTCGTTTTTTTTTTTTTTTTTTTTTTTTTTTTTTTTTAAGTGCCAAAAATTAGGGTTTTAGGTTCATTTGAAACCTAAAACTTGTTGGAGCCAAATTTAGAGAGAGAAAGGCCCCAAAAAGCTAGATTGTGGCAAATTTTTTTGGATCGAAGGGTTACTTAAAGTTAACAAAAATTCAACAAAACATCACCCATTGGTATTATATTTACTTTTTGATGTTTTGCAAAGTTATTAGGGGGTTTTTTAGAAGATTTTGAGTATTTAGAAGCATCTTTGAGGTTGAAGTTTGAAGATTGAGCAATCAAACCCAAGATTTTCTGATGATGAATGAATGATGATTGATGAATGTTGAATGTTGAATAATTATTAAACTTTGAAGTTTGAACTTTGATTGAAGTATTGTGTACTGATTATTGAACTATTGAAGATTCTTTTGAGTCTTCAAGTATTACTTTCATAGTTTCATAATTCGATTTTGTTTTCTTCCTCATGGTGGTGTACTGCAGTACTGATGTGAATATTACTTGATAACTTGGTTTGATAATTTGGTTGGTTGGAAAATTTTAAGTTTTAAGTGGATATGGAGTATGAACCGACTTATGGATTATGGTTATGCTTATGGAGTGTGTGTTAAACGCTGAATAATATGTAGTATACTTTGAATTATGTATTGCAATATATAATGGATACTGACATAACTGCAGAATGCCAGAATCCTTATTTGGATTCAACTGGGCCACCCAGGTTCTAGGCGCCCGCCTAGGCGCTGGGCGGCTTGGACCCCCCAGGCCTCCCAGGACCTGCCTAGAGCTTTTTGAAACTATGTATACAGGTCAGGGTCCAAATCATATCAATGAGAGTGCACGTATTTATGCATATGTACCAATATGTGTGTGTCTGCATGCGTGTGAACGCCTACTATGTATATGTTAGGTAATGTTAAAGAAGTCAGATTCGTCTACCCCAATCCAAGAAGATGGTGCTCTAGGCCCTAATAATGATATTTGGGGGTTGGGTTGGACACCAAACCCCCCAAATTGATCATACAAAATCATAATTTCAAAACAACAAAAAAAGTAAGTAGTGTCGAAGTCCCTCAGACTCATACATACAAGAGTTTAAGCTCAAATTGAATATCATAAGTCAAAAGCTATCGACATTCCACATCATCAGTTCAAGATGCCTATATTCTCAAAATCAACATTCCACATTAATTCATCATTATTAACAAACCGTAAGTACCAAGAAAGCGCATGTGTAATTGCATAAATAAAAACATTACATCATATATGATGAACTCCAATTGGCAATCAAGTTTCATCATCATTACCAACAATGTCTACATTTCTACCAACACCACCATATGGATTTGATGATGATGTCATGCCATCATCACCAAAGTCATCTCCCTCCTCTACATATCCTTCTTCCCCGGTTTTCTAGAATTCTGCCTCCTTATCCTCCTTCCTTACTCTCTTCAATCTCTTCCATCAAGATTGAGATCTTGTGGTTCTCACAGAGCTCAATACGGAACTTAGGAGTAACTCTAATAGGCTATAAGATGAGGTAAAATAGATTAGGTGGTCTGGCCATGCGCAGCTTTGATCTAGAACAGCACTGCTTTGAATGAGCGATTTGGTTCATATGGAAGGCTCTAAAAGGGCAAGGGGAGGGCCCAAAAGGACATAGATAAAAGTAGTGAGAAGAAATATGGTGACTTATGGTGTGACAGTGTATGGCCCTTGATAAAGCCGAATGATGGAACAGGATTCATTTAAATGGTTAGTATAACGCTCAGATGATGATGATGTTGATATATATATATATATAAATATGAAAGAGCATCATGTTGCATGGTTAAGCTCATGAAGACATGAAAATCCACCAACGCGTTAATATGTTTTATATTCGACTTGAATATGCTTGCATTTCCTTTTCTTCTTCATGATTGTCTAAGCTTTATAATTTTAAGCAACAAAGAAGGTTTTCCAACAAAAAAAAAAAGGTGGGGCTCCCCGAGGGGGGAGGAGTAGTTTTCTCCCCTTTCACAATCATGTTGCGCTTGACACTTGTAACCATGGATGACCCATATAGCTTTTTTTATCAGTAATAAAAGATCCGTTACTTTTAGAAGAACGGTGCAAAATAGGAATGAAAAAGGGATGGCAATGCAACAAGACCCAAAAAGGTAAAACCTTCATCCGTAAAGAAGCCCATGCACCACCATTAGCAAGTGTATCAACATTAATGTTAGCTACTTCCTTACATGTTATAAAGACAGGGGACTTTCCAAGGCTGATATAATCACCAAAAAAACACTTAGTGCCAAGGGAAGATAACATTCCACTCGCCCACCCTATTGTTGGCCATGTTGCCTTTCAAGGCCTTAAAGTCAAGACTCTTACACTCAGTGGGAGTTAAAAAGAGACTCAATCTGAGTGGTTGGCGCACTGGGGCCAGATTCATATACCTCGAGTATTTGAGGCATTGAGATTATACGTTTTGAGAATGTAAACTCTCGGGGAGGTGTAACAGTCACCTCCCAGTCAGGACTATATTGATTAGAATGCATCATAATTGATGTGATAAGCCAGGGTATGGAGAATCCAATCGAGAATAATAGAACCTGAGTATTTACAAGAGTATTCACCCTGCATGGAATGTTCGGCTCATGGGACATGAGCCCATATCCTGACACGAGACCGTTCCATGACATGTGCACCCACAATTGTATGGAGAAGCCACTTTTCTATAGTATTATCCGACTTAGAAGAGCTAGTGCACATGTGCTTTGAGAGGACCCTTGTATTTGAGTTGAAAAATGTCCCACAGGGGTGCACCAGTAATCCACTAAACCCTCGGTGACGAAAAGCTCTGGCTCAGCGACTTTGATGTGACTAATTATGTGTCTCTGCCATAGATTGTGGAATATTGGTGCATTGGGTTGGCTTGAGACATCGGTGGAACGTTATTCGGGTTAGCCTAATGGAAGACTCCGACTAGTGTTATAAATCTAGAGATCTCATTTACCTTTGGCCCAAATTAATCTAAAATTGATGAGAAAATATTTTATATTAATGAGAAATTGTGTAATAATGTTGAGAAATCATTTAGAGAATTTTTGGGATTTTTGGAGAATTTTTTAGATTTTTTAAACAATAAAAAATGTGATTTTTAAATTTGTTTGACATAAATACCAAACAAGGACATCCTATGGGGATGCCACATGGATCCCAAGTGATCATAGGGATACCACGTGGACCCCCCACCTCCCCACTCGTGGATGACATCATATCCATATGGGGACCTATTCGTCATTAATTCTTTTGTTGGTATTATGTTATAACATGTTATCTTGTTATTTAAAGTATTATATATCGTTATGACTTAAGTTTGATTTAAGTCACATGTTTTTTTTTTTTCTCATATGTGCCACTTTTGGCATGTGTGAAGTCATGGGATTTTGAGAACTAATTTGATTCATATTATTATCCACATATGAGTTTGTAGCATGTGGGTATATCTTATGTGGCACCACCTTATGGGCTTGACCCATGTGAAACTTTAGTGTTGTTAAATTCCTATTGGTTGTGTCATAAGATATTTTATTCACATATGTGGATGTACCATATTACTTTTATGTCCGTGTCCTTGTCACTCTCACAAATTATTCAAAATCATTGGCATAAGTGTAAACATGAATTTGGACTTGATGGAAAATAAAACATGGAGCTAAGGCCTTCAAGGTAAAATGATTATAAACCTAGGTTTTAAATAGTGAAGGGTGTCAAAAGCTCATCCATTGATCTTGGTAATGAGATATGGATGAGTGGCTTAAATAAAAGCCTCTCATATGCCATTGATCTAAGGCATCAAGGATCAAGATCAAAACCATCTTTATGATCTAAGTATAAAAGTAACTTACGAGATCAATTATAACCCTAACTTGAGTATTCACATCAAAAAAAGAGAGAGAGCCCCCTTGACAAAAATGTGGCCACTCATGAGACTACCTTCTTCCTTGAGCTTTCATTTGAAACCCTTTCATAGAGTAGTCCCTCATTTATGTGATCAAGCTCCTACTATTGCTTCATTAAGGTATTGATTTTTCTTCTTATATTTTTAATTCCTACTTCATTTCCATTATCAAAGGTTGTTGTAATTCTTAGTCACAGTACCTTTCTTCATTTTTGGTCATGAAAACTTGATATTTGAAGAGTCTCAAAGCAATAGTGTAGTGCATACACATAGTATGTGTAGACATTGATTGCTCCATGATCTTGAGTAGTTTCAACTTGATTTTCTTGATCTTATTTTTCTGGAATTTTTACTAAGAATATACAACTGATGAGAGGTTTATTTCATCATATTTGAACATATAAAATAGTCCCTTGGGTTCCTTTTTTATTGTTGAAAAGTTTGTGTGGTCCCTTATGGACCACATGGTGTAGTTTCACCATAGCTTCCTTATTTTGTGTAGTATCTCTCTCAAACTTTGAAATGCTATTTTGATACATGTCTCTCTCATAATTTGATCCCCATTAAGTGAAATAAAAGTGATTGTTTGCTTCTCATTGGATTGATCTCCTTGAGTTATTATTATCACCCGTGCCTTAGACAATGGGACAAAATTAAATCCTCAAAAGGCCCTTTCGTGGCCCGAGCACCAGGGGTTCGAACTATGGCTTCCCCATGTATGTTTGCATGTTCATTTGGTGTATTTACAATTATTAAATGGATTCATGATTTGTTAAATTGAGTATGTTGTGTGAATATTGAGATTGTTCTTTAATTTTGCGGTATGAGCTTTAATGCTATGCATTATTGTTTATGCAAATTGAAATCTTATTGGATTATTATAATCAAGTGTATGATGTGTATAAGACATTGTAATATATGATGAGGATGAAGAATAAAGACGGAATTATTATATAATTTTGATATAATGAGGAATTGCGAGTGCAAGTCATGCAAAATGTTGTAGAGATGTACATTGTGAATAATTGAATATTGTACTGAGTTTAATTGTATTTTTGAGTAAAAGATTTGTAAGAGACCTATTAGGGTTGAATTTTATTATTGAAATGTATATAAACCATGTTTGTAAGCTGGAATATATGTATTATGGTTTTGTATTGAGATATTCATGCATTTAAACCATTGCGTTTTTATACAATGGAAAAAATTTAAAAGATTGCATTTCTAACCCATTGGTCTTATACCACCAATACCTATCACATTGACACAGTACATGACCAACAAGGCCTCCATCCTCTGAAAGCATGAGTGCAATCTTAGCAATAATGCACTAACCTCTAAACGAGAAAGTCATAACAAACTCCCATTCCCCAACCCTCCAAGTCCTAGGTTGCCCTACAAGCATCTACCAAAAATATATTTTAGCATCTACCAAATATATTTCAAAATCCCCACTGCTGCCGGGGACCACCTCAAGCTTGGCTGGTATTGGCTGGTATTGGCTGAGCAACATAGGCCTCCGAACTCTAGGAGGTCTACCAACCAGAATCCATAAAGCTCCAACCAAAGCCCAAACTAATCCATGGTACTCTATAGGATTTTACCCCACCATCTTCCGACTCCCATCCTGTAAATACACTGTTATCACACTCCTTCAATAACCCCAAGGAAATTCTCGTAATACATGGTTGCCATATGTTTTGCATGTGGGTATGTAAATATGTGCTAATAGACCACCATGATTTGAGATGAGTGCATGCCAGTGAGAACAAGGGCTATCTACATCACTTTGCAAACCAAATAGCCACAAAGTTGAGTCCATGTAACACATCCAAGAACTAGAAAACAACAAATGGGTTTCATATCTTTACCTCGCTCAAGCAACGACTTACATACAAAATAAATCAATCTGAAATGTTCATGTGAATAAGAGTACTAGCAAGAAAATTCTTACCATCTAAGAACACTTACCAGACTTTAGATAGGAACTAAACTGTAGATCTTCCAACTTGGGAGGAAGCAATTTCACTTTTTTACTAAGGAACCACAGAAGTAAAAATGTAATAATATACCTGAAACACAAACAAACAAATAATACCATGAAGAATTTTAAAGAACATATAACAAGCAAAAATAGGCTGGTAAACTGCCTAGAAAATATAATTTTTTTCAAAGGTGTAAAAGCATATTTTCCATGAGAAGGGATAAAAACAAAGTAATTAAGAATGTATGTTTTACTGTACTAACCAATCCTTTTTAATTGAAATTTAGCACGGCATTCTTTAATCTTATGCATTCAAATGAGCATACGATAACCATGATTTTGCACAGAACTATCCAAATAAATAATTAGAAACATGTCACAACTTGAGAAGGCCAAATATTGTGCAGTCAAGAAATATCCTTTATGGGTAAACCAGGTGACAGTGTCACACAATAGCACACATGACAACTCTCCATTTCGCAGTTTGAAGTTTATCGAGTGAAGATGGCAATGCCACCAATGCAAGCTGATCCAGGTAATTACACCACTCAAATTCCTAGGCTTTAAGCTTCAAAATTTGTATATCCCAGTTCTATCGGCATCCTGGCCAGACAAACCACTTATTCTCTACATGGCTGCTTTGGAAGTGTCATTAGGAGCCCTTCTCACCCAACATAATGAGGAGGGGAAGGAGGTGGCTCTATACTACCTGAGTCATACGACGATAGGTGCAGAACATAATGATTCGCAATAGAAATGATGTGCCTCGCCGTAGTGTCTCCGGCTAAAGAACTGTCATTTTTTGCTAGGTCACCCAGTACAACTGGTATAAATGGGAGATCCCATCAAGTATCTCATGACCCGACCTTTACTGACAGATCGTCTAGCGACCTGTACTGACAGATTGTCTAGCGACCTGTACTGACAGATCGTCTGGCTAAAATGGACCTTACTCCTGATGGAGTTTGAGATTACATATGTCCCTCAGAAGGCTGTGAGGGGACAAGCTGTAGACAATTTCTTAACTGCGCATACCCTGCCAGAAGAATCTCCTCTAAATGAAGACCTTCCAGATGAAATGTCATGTGCACTCAGGTCCGACCAATTGGCAGAGATGCATTCCAATGGCTCATCCCAAAGCCAAGGAGCTAGAACTAGGCCCTCTCTATAAAATGTCTTCGAAATAATGGGTTTATAGCTCTTGACCCAAACCCTGGTTTCATGCGTTCAAATCCCTGACATACATATCCAAAACAAGGAATTCATTTTTGAAGATATTAGGACCCAGAAATGTAGTGTCCATGTGTGTTGTGATAGATAGAGCATAGTTGTTGGGAGCATTGATTGGGGTCAGGGTTGCTCTCTTCTTCTTTTTTTTTCTTTTTTTTAAGCAAATGTTAATGGAGCAGGGGATTGTTGCTTGCCAAAAGGCTCCTGGTTAAGGGGCACCATGAGAGTGCCTATATAATAAACATCCAAGAAATAAATAATTAATAATGTGATAAATTTCAACTATTAACTTGAGGATTATGATGCTTGAGTCAGATCTCAAAACTGATCTATAAAAACGCCTAACTTCTGTAAAACCCAGATTTACGTTGTAATGCATTTTGTGGGCCCCACAATGAAGCCCTGCCAAGGAAGAGACATGGTCCGCCCCTCAACAACTTTAGTCAAAAGAGTGGTAACTAAGTTGGAAACAAGTTCCCGCTCTCGGACTGCAGTCTAGGAGAGGAAACGCTACCTTAAATGCAAGATCCAAATAACAAATGAGATAAAGTCATTGAAGAAATACTGCCAACGGACCCACGCCACATATCCACAAGAGTGGATTCAAAAAAAAAAAAAAAATTGATTATGTTGAATCGGGATTCCTCAAAATCTCTCGATAGTTGACCAATCCACAAAATGCCATCCATTAATCCATCAATTAAAAGAAGTAAGAAAAACACCAAATACTGTGAGACAGAAAAAAATTAGACTGAATGAAGCCACAGCAAGAAAAATACAAGGAAAATGAGGTTGTGCCAGGCTGATCACCAATGGATATACACAAAACCCCAGAGAAGTCAATGGTATGGCCAAAAGGCATTGAATTTCCCAATATAATTACAGTGGACACTAGGGGGATTAAATGAACTTGTGCCAAGTAGAAAATAATTAAAGGAAGGTCTCCCTAATGCCCCAATATAAAAGAAAACCATACACACAAGACATAGACCAGCAAGAATGAAATCTAACAGAAGATAGTCAAAATGGGATAAATTGCACAGCTTTGATGCTGCTTTGCCAGTTCTAATATCATGTCAAGAATATCAAAATGCCTTAATTAATGAAGCATGAAGAAGAGAGAGAGAAATGATTGCAAGCTTGAAGGAAGCATCAACAGAATAAATGGGGTGACAAAGACCTCTTACATGCAACATGTACAAAGAACTGTAACTACACTCCCTTGGGAAAATACAGAAATGACTAGGATCACCTTACCTACATGATCCAACTGCATGAAAACTAATGTAAAGGATAAATAATAACATGCATAGACAGAAAAAAAACATACCCTCATAACACACTATACAGGACAATCTCTTAAAAAACAAAATCAGTACCTCTCAAATGGCAACAACACAAAGGAAACCCTTTGTTAGTGTTGAAATACAATATTACAACAATATTAATTTCATTAACAGTTAAGCTCATTTCATGATTGTAAGCTTCAATGGCAAAGGGAACACCATAGGATAGAGACCAAACAACTTACTGGGATGTAACTGTAGCGATGGCAGCACCAGTTATACCAAGGCCACAGAAGTACATGAGCAGGGGAAACAGAAAAGCTGCCGAGAGATTACCAACCCCTATAAAAAAATAGAATATTATCAGAATAACAAACATAACAGAGCCAGAAACTATAATTAAGCATTACAAAGAGTTCATAGCCACATAAACCACATTAAATAAATATAAATAAATGACTTCCAGCTGTTGCAATCATAAACTCTGAATCTGGAGCACAATCTCTCCCTTGAAGAGTTCATATGTCATGTGTATTGCTATTGAATCAAACTCAAGGGTCGCTCTCTGTTTTTTAACTCAGATCAAGTCCTTAAAGTCTGAAAACAAACTCTAACATAATGCATCACAGAATGCACAGCACAACATACGGAAAATCAACCTTAGACATGTTGAATTCAAAGTGAGAATCAAACACTATAATAACAGAGAAGGGTAACTTGTAGAATGGTCTTCCATCTACAATGGAGATCTTTTCCATCAACAATAGTATAATAGAAACAAGAATTCACAATGGAGATCTTACACATGGAACAAACCAGCAACTTGCAGCACAAATCATTTCCATTTGTGTGTCAACAAGAGCATATAAGGCTGAAGACATGCATGCTTAGAAGTTAAGACGGATGATAATTAAATCATATATAAGCTAAATAAATCCCTTGGCTCAATAAAATTTCCTGTAATCCTCATAAAGTACAGAAACAAATGTTCTTTCCTGCAATGTTCAGGATCAGAATCTCTGCATTAAAAAGCCCTTCTTAGCAGCTTAAATGATTTCCCACACGACCTAATAATGTCATGAGTCACATCTCACATGTCATAATATAACAATGCTCTGGTTCTCATGATGCAAATGTGAACATAAACAAATGCAGAAGCGAGAGTAAGGCCTCATTTGGAAAATGGGAAATAAATGGTATATTTGCATATTCATTTTTACCTACAGCACTCAACTCTGGGGTTATGCCAAACCCTTACAGTATAGTGAAAATCGTTAAAAAGGTATTTCTTCACCCAATTTTACTATAGGTTTGGAAAGGCCCTGTCCCTCTTTCAAAATTTACTATATGAACTAAAGTACAAAACAACTAGTGCACGTATGGCATTTTTTAAAAAAAATATACTTTAGGTAACCAACTATGAATTATAAAAGACATTAATTAGACAAAAAAAGTTAGAAAAAAGCATTAAATCTGATATAAATGCAAATGACTATATCCATTCCAAACTTAGAAAGCAATAAACAACCTAATCATCAAAAGAAAATCAAAAGATGTTAAATAAATTGTAGCATAAGAAGTAAAACCAATAAATAATTATAAAATAGAAGATTATAGCATGTGTCATATCTTTCAATGTTTATATTGCCAAGATTGCTGCAATTAATAACAACGAAGCCATATACTTGCATATACTACCACAATAGAAATTAAATGATAACTCAGTACAGCTATGATTCTAAGCCTTTCGTCATTAATAAACAGGACAATAGGTTAACCCAGGCACTTGCCTGTACAAAGCATGGGTGTTTTTGTATCTTTGAAACCACGAAAGACCCCTTGGACAGCAAGAGAAAGTACCACAGCAGGAGCACCTAGGGCTCTCAAAGAAAGAATTCGTCGAGATGGACCGCGCATTGGTGAATCCTGCAATGTAGTTAATTTGAAAATGGACTCATACTGCTAAGGATAAAATCCATCAGTAGAAACAGATGAACAAAACACACATGTGAACATCCACATAAGTGAATCCTGCTTAGGATATTAATTTTGAAAATGAACAGAGATGTGCAAAGACAGAATCCATAAATAGAAGCACAAGGCAGACACATACACAGATTGGAGTTTAACTCCAGTACAGGACGATAGCAATAACACCTACAGTGCAGCCATTTCACAAATAGATGGCCTATCCATAAGCAATTGTTTATGACTAAACTCCGACAGGTGACCAGCCATTTGAGCTCAAACAATATTCTTTAACTTACCAATGATATACCCATTATGTTAAGAAACATTCCAGCTCCAAAGTATAAAGCAGCACCTTCAATGATACCAATGGTAGCCGCTAAAAACAAGGCAGTTGATACAGAAGGTAATTGTTTCCTTTCTGTTATCTCATGCACTTTTGGTTGGAGGTCACCATTATCAACTTGATTACTTTGGCCTGCAGAAAATTGATCACAAGCTTCAGACCAAGATAAAGTGCTCTAATTTAGTATTATCTATGGCATAACCAATTATTTTAGTACCAAATGCTTACTGGCAGGTGCTGCATAGAAGCCCTTCCACACATCAAATTAACTTCACCTGTAATTAGGTCCCCGCTTGCACATTTTGATATGTCTTCAGCCACAAATGAAGTCGTGACACTTAGGAGAGGAATATTGAATAACTTCGATATGACATTGAAAATTGACATGGAAACACCAACAGAAGCCAACTCCACCGCACCTTTTGAAACAAGCCAACATCAAAAGAGTGTTAAACTTGAGGGACCCCAACAAATGCATGTGCAAGCTCATGCCACATACACCGTCACGCACATACACACCATAAAAATCCAAAGTGATTTTTTTAATGTTCTAGAAAAATATTTGTCTATTTTATAAGAGAGGATAGACCCTGAATCAAACTAGGCTTCTAAGATAGGATACCCATAAAATAGCAAATGAAGGCCAAGAAAATTTCGCTCCTTTATAGCAGCACATTCTATGTAATAGTGTTAAACACATAAGAATGAAGCAAAAGCCATTCTATTGTTAAACTCAACTTCTTCTTTTTTCATACTGATAAATTCTGTTATTAAAAATAATAATAATAATAATAATAATAACAATAATAATAGATAGAAATGTGCCTCACAAAGAGGACAACAAAAGGACAGGTAACCCAAATAATTTAATATAATGTTGCACTCTCAAATTGGGTGCTCTGTGATGCAAATGTCAGATATGCAAAATGCAGGAAGCCGCTATCAAATATTGGAATAATCTAACGTCACCAGCTATGCTACCTGGACATAGCTACCACCGATGTCACATGTGCATCATTACGGGGAGCATTGTATGTCATAGGAAATCCTGCTTCAGTGCCTCAATCTAGCAGTTCAGAAGTGGGATCTTTTAGGGGATTTTTTTCTTTTTTTTCTTTTCTTCTTTTTTTTGTGGGGGGGGGAGGACAATATGGTCCTCCATCACTTAGGATCACACTCCGCTAGATGGTGACCCCCATTGGCCATGGGAGCCCAATCCTTCTCTAGCAGGGTCTAGATCCAATGAATTGTGGGCTCGAGTTACCAGAGGTCCAGGATCTCGTCCATACCTAGAGTGGAAGGGTGAAAGAGGATCTCCTAGGTGGAGGCCTCTGGATGGTTGGAAATACCGATGGAGGGTGACCTTTATAAGAACTGAAAAAGAGGTCAAAAAAATGCAACCCGTTATCCACATTCTCCATTTAGCACCAAACCCCAACTTCCTTAGGACTTCATCCAACGAGTACTAGTCTATATAGTCATACGATTTTTCCCTATCTAGCTTGAGTACATGATCGGGAGACATGTCAAGATGCCTAGAGTGGATAGGATCGTGAGTAATTAAGGAAACATCAACGATTTGTGTGAATTCTATTAAGCCACTTTGGTTGGGGGAAATGACATGGTCAAGGACCTCCATAAGTCTAGTGGCTAGGTCTTTGGGAAGGAGTTTGTGTGAGAATTGAGCCAACTAATGGGTGGGAAGTCCCTGATTTGTTCATCTCCTTCAGTTTTTGGGATTAAGGGTAATAAACGAAGCATTCAGGCCCTCATAGACAATACCCTTAGGGTGGAACGCATCGAAGACAGCGAGCACATCAAGTGCCAGAATGTCCCAGTACTTGCTAAAGATCACCATCTGGATGCCATCTGGCCTGTGGACATTGTCCTCCCCAGGTCAGATATAGCATGTAGAATCTCCTCCTTGGAGAATGGTCGTTTAAGCATGAGGGCCTCTTCAGCTGGGACATTGAGGATCAGCCATGCATGGCCAGGTGTGATGATTGCTGTGAAGAGGTTCTGGATAAATGAGATAATGCTACTGGAAATTTCAGTGGGTTCTCCAAATGTATGGCTATGGTTGCATATATTGATGTGAATGATGAGGCTGGCTGGCATCTGCAGTTTGCAATTTCAAGAATAAGACAGTGTTCCCATCTCCAAATTTCAGCCATCTTATCCTAGACCATCGGCACCAGAAGGTTACTTCTTGTTTTATGACAGCAACGTATATGGATTTAATATTCTGCCTCCTAATTAATTCTGTCCGAGAAAGCTTCTTAGATTCTTCTAGGAGGTCCAAATGATCAATCTCGGAAAGGTGTGCTTCTTTGGTGGAGTTGAAATTCCCAGGTAGATTACGGCTCCAAATTTATAGGGCTGCCTTAAGAAATTGAGGTTTTTTCTACAGCCTGAAGCCCGCCCAGCCGAAGGCAGAAAGAAGGACCATCAGGACCAAACCAAACTCCCAAGATGAAGTCCGAGAACCCAACCCTATTAGCTGTGATTCTATCGTTTATACTGGTTTCGTAGGAGACAATGAAGTCACCTCGAATGACCCAAGGGTTGGGGGGAAAGGCAGTCAAGCTGTCGAGTTCTTCCCAAGAGAAGACTCTTATCTAAGATCTGTTGGTCCAATAGATAGCTGTAAATTTCCATTGTACATTATTTGAGTTTCAGGATAGGCTGATTAACACCGAGAAGGTATGGACACAGGTGGCGGAAAGCTAATGGATGGATAGGTTCTAGATGCCCCAGATGCCACTAGAGGCCCCTTGGGAGGAGGGTATGGAGAAGGAGAGAGACAAGAAAACAGGGTTCTTCAGCAGTCGGTGATATCAGAAAAAGTGACAATGTGGTCGGGTAGGCTAATGAGCAGTAGGTAGGCTGTGGGGAAAGGTAATTAGGGTGGAGGGTAAAGAGTCGGATGGGGGAGGGTAAAGAGTGGAGCTGAGTCAGTTATGGTTCAAGGTGGGCTTCACAGGATGCGGGCAGAGAAGCAGAGTTCTGGGAAGGTTGTGGAAGAGGGGTAGGGGATATCCATAGGATGGGAGCTATAATATGATTGGACCCAGGCAAAGGCAGTAGATGGGTATGATCTTTAAGTGACATGTGTGGTCCCCCAGTGTATGATAGGAGGGATGAGACCTGAAGTGGAATGGGCTGGCACCACACCAATGGTGTTAGGTGACACCACGTCAGGCAGCACATGCTCTGATTGGAGTGCCTTTCTTGGGACATTAACCCACAAAGGATGTTCTTCATTAATGAGTTTTTGTCTTTTTCATTTTTCCTTTTTTTCTTTTTGGGGGGTGGGGGGTGTTTGTCCAACTGGTACACTAGAGGGTGACATGCTAGGTGGCTCATTGGGAGCATCATTAGCTGAGTTAGTTGAGGCAAGTGTGGAGGATGGGTTGAGTTGGCATCCTCTCTACATGACACAATTGACCATGTGGGTCCAGACAAGCTGACTTTTACATCAGGCTCTGTCAATATAGCATAACGTAGGGTAACATTTGATGGCCAAATTAAATGTAGTTAAGTCATGGGCCACACATGGGGAGCCCCATCATCTAATGCGGCTAGGATGTCAGTGTGGACCTGTGTGAATGAGGCAACGTTCTCTTTATTGGCCATGATGGTGCTCGTTCAGTTGTGCTAAGTCGGTCGGTGTGGATTGGTGGTGGTATAGTGATGCACTGCATTAAATGCGGGTGGAACTCAAGGGGCGTTGAGGAGGTTGCATGTATGGGGAGGAGATATGCACGGTTGAGGGAGGTTTGTGGTGGTACAGGGTTTGGATGAGGGGATACAAATGAGGCCGAAGGGTCTATGATGGTTGGGATGTGGTGGATGGAGATTGGACAGACAAGTGATCTAATTTGGAAATGTGGGGGGATAAAGTATGGTAGGTTAGGTATTCACTGTTGAGCAAGTGGGGTATGGATGTTGGCTGGAACCTTGGAATTTGTAAGAAGGTAGGGGGTGACTATGGTGAAGCAGCTTGATAAGCTGGCAATCATCTGTACAGAGTTTCTGAGCTGGCCTTCGCAAGGTGTGGTCAGTGAGCCACCTTTCTGCTGAGAATGTTTCCTTTTCCATGTCCATTGATACTCCGTGGTCATGAGTTCAGGAGCTTGATTGGACATGAAGCTGCGCAATGGCAGTGGGTAGAGATGGCTCTGTTGCAGACCATAGGACATGGATGTGAAAGAACATGGGTTTTGGAACGAGTTTCAGAATGGTGGTTTGATTTGGATAGTAATGGTGCCTAAAGACAATTGGCTGAGGGTTTTCCAGTTAATCATAAGAACCCCATCACACTTATTTCCAATAGCCATGAAAGTTTCCTATTGCCATGCATGTGCTGAAATATTCTTGGCTTGTATCCACAGCCTTGTTTTGTGGAGACCACAAATCGGATAATGAGCCCGCCACCCTTGAAGCTGTAGTAGCTGGCTGGAGGGAAAGGAGAGGAGGTAGCCACTGTTTGAGAGAGCTATGCATTTGATGAGAAAGAACCTTGATTGAAGCCCGTTTCTAGATCCCCCTGATGTCGTTCCTGGAGGGACAGGAAGTGGCAATGGCAGAGTCTTAGAAAAAGTTGACCCTTTATTTGATGAAGTTTCTCTCTACGTTAAAGGAACTGCTGCAGGTAGATAATGGAAGAAGGTGGATGATGCATTGACATCACGTTGTTTAACTTTAAATAGCTGAGTTTGGTTTGGGGTTGGTAGGAGTTTTGTTTGTGGACAGATTGGGCGGATTGTTCGAAGGTCGGGTATGGGCTTTTCAGCATCAATGAACGTAATAGGGATTAAGGTCTAATGAGGTGTGCGCAGTCGTGATAGAGGGGAGGAAAGGGATGTGAATCTTGTTGTCGATCATGTTTGTCATAAATGACAAGGTCTGCACTGTTGGATGTGGTGGGCAGGGGAGGTCCTGTCCCAGTAGAAACTTATGAATAGAGCAACTTAAGAATAGAGATTACAAAAATGGAGGTGGTAGGTGGAGGGGTTCAGAGGCAAGAAGGTGAGGTAGAGATAGACGGGGTGGGGGATAAGGAGTCGCACTGAATAACTTACGATACATTGGGATGGTCAACTGAGGAGAAAGGGCAAGGTGAAAGAGGAGGATGAACAGTATTGGAAGGGGAGGAAAAAGAATGAGAGTAGCCCATTTCTTAGCAAGGTGAAAGGGGCATTGGGTTGTTACGGTATTTCAGGTTATTATGTGTTTTTTTTCCTTCTGATGAAGAATAAAAGAAGATTAAGGAATTATGTTTTGGATGCCGGACCTTACCACACAGATTTTGGGTGCACTAGAATTATCTATGCATGTTTTTCATTTTTCTGCACCTTGTCATTGTTTTGCTACTTTGTAATAATTTACATTTTTTAGACTTTTCTATTTCCATCTTCAAATTTTTCTATGTCATGCTTTTAAGCTATCATTATGCAAGCTCCATATATCAGTGCCAATGAAATGGTCACATTGAGGATTGGAACCAGAGCCAATAACTTGACTTATTTAGGTGACACAATAAAATCAAACAGATGTTATGAATTATCATCTTGAGTATAAACACAAATATGCTCAAAACTTTGTAACTCTTCAATTGTTTTGTTCTTCTTTAACAATAATCAAAAAGAAAATCTCCATCGAACATAAGGAAATCTAAATAACATACAAAACAAAAATCAAGAAACACATCAATGGACACTAAATAACACCAGAGAAGCCATAATTCATATTTTTCTATTAAATCATAAACTGTAAATACGCTTTCATGATTAAAGACAAAATAATTATGTTTCTCTCACAAAAAGGATGTCAGAGTGAATACCCAATCTTCCAATATAAGCTGTCTCCATCAATTGTGCCAATGGATCTATTGCTCTTTCAACAATTGCAGGTAAAGCAAGAATTACAAGCTCACTCTCAACACTTCTAGAATATGACGGGTTGCTTGAAATTCCCACCAAATCACTGAGAGAAGAAACAAGAAGTTATAAGTCCAGTATACTATTTAGTTAATCCAATAGCCGAAAGTTCTTTGATCATCTTGGAGACACAAGAACATGAAGCTATTCAAGCATCCTAGACAGCCCACAACTAATATAAACCACAACAAGGTAGAATTCTTAAAAAGAAGTCCGGATACTACATAAAAACCCAAACATGTTCTTAAACAACAAGCATAAACAAATACATCATATGTTGCAGCATTAGTAATTACAGTATTGTGACCAGTTATTCCACTTTCCACACATAAGAATATTCAAAAGAAAAATAGACACAAAATGCCAATGATCAAATGTTGCTTTTACATTATAATAGACAATAATTGCACATGAATTTTCGTCATTAATATGATGGACAATGAAGCATTATAGAAATACAGCAAGAGAAATAGATGGTGTAGAGGTGAGTCGCAAACCTTACCCAATGCCCTCCTTTATAATCCCTAGGAGACTTCGTTTGGTTTGAATGACATTAGGATCAGTGCTGTATGAGTCCAGACCACCATCTGAGTACGAAGAAAATTTTGCCACGGGGATATTACATCTTTTGCAAATAATACGTGTTGATAGTGGACACCCCTTATAATCCAATGCTAGAACTGAATTTCTCAAAATCGTAGTTCTTGCTCTCATGGTAATGCCAAGAATGTCAGGTGAATTAATGCATGCAAAAGACCTCGACATTTCCTTTTTTGGTATTCTTGGGTATAAAGTACTTGAGGAGCCATTTGAAAGTGAAACTCTAGGCAGGATATCCATCACAAGATGCTCCTAATCACATTCATCAAGTTTTGTTGACAATCATCAAATCAATCACTGCAAACACAATAAACATTAAAGAAAATCCTTAACTCAGTTCAAGAAAGATAACGCCTGCAAATACAAAACTAAATATGATAAATAAAAAAGATCATAAAAACTAATCTCATAGATACTATCAACCCGTACGACCACCTTTTCACAAACCAAAGTAGCCAAGTTAAGATTCTGTCGATAAACTAGAAGGAAAATGACTAATATCCAATTGGCTACTATCAGTTTTCTTTGATAAGTCATGAATAGCTGGTTTTCTGGACTTCTAATAATGCGATGTAGCAACAGAAATGTGTAGATAAAGAAAGAATGCAGTGTCTGATATAAGATTGTCACCTGGGCATGACTACAGGAGCAAAGTTTCAACGCTTTGTAATATTAATAACAGGTGACATGGACACTACAGAAACACCATAGAAACAGATGTGTGGTGTCTGATGATGTCACCAATGTCACACCCAAAGACACAAGGTGCTGCCTCAAATGGTTATTATTTATTTTTAAAAAGGTAAAAAAAGGCTATTCACAAAATAGAACAATTTTTTTCTTTTTAAAATTGGTATACTTTTTTTTAAAAAAAAATATTTAGTATAGAGATGCAATTGAGGACCTCGAACCTAGGCCCTTCTAAGGTGAAACCAATTACTTTACCACAAAGCCATGCACTTCCTGTGTTCTAAGTGTTAAAATTTCATTTATTAATGATATTAAAATTTGAAATTGAAAAACATATATGAGCAAAAGGGAACACACCTCCTCCTAATATGAGAGGCCCCAATTAGATTTTTTTAACCCAAAGACAGACCGCTCTCTCTATATCTAATTGGGTCCATTTTCCCTACTGAGCAAAAAAACGTATAAGAAATCGGGTTAAATAAATCTCTCATAGTATCAAATATAGACAAAACTCCCAAGATCAAAAGAGCATATCAAGTCAAAGCTTTCTATATGCCCTGACTCATAAGCCAACACTTGTGGTTCTACTTGATTGTATGTTCAAGCACCAAAAATCTATCATTGCACACAAAGTTTAAATGTTTTATACATGTTTGTAATTTTTATTAGTTTAAAATATTTTTAATTCTTTTATTTTTATAAGTATTTATTTCGAACTTCTTATTTAAGAAACAACCCCGTGCCTTGATTTTGGACACTCTCTGGATACATGTCGGACACATTTGTCCATATCCATTCTAGGCAATACACCAAGAAACCCAAATCGTAAAATCTCCTAAATGGAATTTGTAAGAAGCACATGATACGTAATAGAATTTTTTTTATTTTTCTTTGGAGTTAGTGGTAAGCAATAAGGCTCCCCCAATAATATAACTTTGGAGCCTCCCCCACAGGGAAGCCACAACAAACACTGGTATTCTTGAACCAATGCTCTGTACGGATCACAACACCATCAAAAGGGAATAGAAATAATAAGTAGCAAAAAATACAAAACTTCAAAGTGGATACTACATTGAACTTGTAGAATTCAAATTGCAATCAATTTACAAGAGAAGGCAAAAGTTAAGCAACAATCAGCAAGAGGAGAAAACAAAAAGGAATCAATACGTACCGAAAAGAAACTAAAATGAGACTCAGATTCTAAGGGCGTGTTTGATTACAGGAAGATGTTGCTTCCAGGAGCTGCAGAACTGTAGTCATTCCTGTGTTTGCTAAACGGGCAGGGCAGGGCAGGGCTGCTTTGGAAGCAGTGCGAAGAAGTCGTGGCTTATCACCGCTTCCAAAACAGTGCAAATTTATAATGAAATTTGGAAGCTGCAGCTTCCATGCTACTCTATGGAAGCCAAGAAGTTGGCCTCTTCCACCAATCAAACATGCCCTAAAGAACCGGAATGAAAAAAAAATCAACCATGCATAACCAGAAGTAATTAAAGAAAACAAAAGAGCACAAAGAGTAAAGCCAAATTTGTCAAACAATTTCTTTGGTTTTTGGCACTTAAAAGTGACCAAATTAAAGCAAAGCAATTCACAACAATGCACACACTGAACCAGTAAGACTCGTTTTCCCAAGCATTTACAATGAACAGAAAGACAAAATGAAGCAAATACACCTTTGAAAGGAAATCCCAATAAATAGTAAATGAAATGCACAGAGTATACAGAAAGAAAACATACACAGAACCAGAAACATTCAAAATACGAGGAATTAACAGTAATTCAAGAAAACCACCAGTTGTTAATGTCCTGCAACTAAGAGGCCCAATTCGCATAAACCCTAACTTAACAACATGGCGATGGTGACGAGGATGAAAACTTCGAAGCCCTTGATTAAAGAATAATGAAGCGGCAATGAAATTAGACGTTGATTGATGACGACACGCGGCGCGGCTTCGGATACGACCAAATAGACACGTGTTTTTCAAAGAAACCAGCGGTTTGTATAGAGCGAGGCTCTAAACAATCAAAGAAGATCGCACCTTCAGATACTGCCGAAAAATGTGGCTTCCATACTGGAAATCGTTGTGATTGCCTTAAAATATGTCCATCTCTATTTATAAAAATTAATTTTATAACTTTAAAAAAAGTGTTGATCAAACAGATATATGATAACTTGAAAATATTAAAAATTGAGGATCAAAAAATATATTTTAAGATGCACTATTTTCAAAACTTAAAATTCTTTTTTTTTTTCATGTCGATATCGAGATGATCAATTTGAAGATATTTCAGCATCAAAATAACTTATTCTCGTAAGTCGTGTCACTAGTGATGGGTGAAATGTAAATACAAAGCACGCACGAGAGGGCAATCTTTTATTTTATCTTTTTCGTCTTCTTTTTCATTGTTTATTCGATACGCTGGCCCGCCATGCCACCCGATTCGGCTCTAAATCATTATAGTTGGGCCGGGCTACGCCAGAATCCATGAAACTGCGGCTCAATGATAATTGGGCTATGCCATGATTTATGTAGGTGTATCTCAAAAGTTTTGCATGCTCCTACTGTCTATTTAGGGCAGTGATTTAAAAGGCACCGGATCGGCATGGAATCGCTCGAGCTGATCCGAGAATCAGTCATCTCGTATGGAATACTCACATGTCAATCACATGTATAGATAGGTATAGTGAGAGAAGGGCTCATCATTGGATTACTACGTCAATGATTTATTAATAACTCATTTATGGCTAATTTGGATGGAACAATTACTTCAAATGAGCCTTTAATTACAAGAAGTTGCCTCTTTCAGTATTGCAGAGCTTCTTGTTTTTGTAAAATAGAAAGGGTTATGCTGTTTTGGAAGCCATTGATTTTAAAATGAAATAAACTCATGCTGAAATTTGGAACCGCAACTTACATCCTATATACCACGAAAGTGGTTGCTTCCAACTTTTGAAGAGCCGGTCTCCACCAATTATACACGCTCTTTTAAGTGTTTATGTCTCTATTGCCCATTTACTTGAAATCTTGAAAATAGATATTTGGTTTACTTTCGTATAATTTAATGAATCTCGATTCTTTGATGTCCCAAATAAATAAATAAGAAAAACTTGTTTTTCTCCTATTACTAGTAACATCTTTTTATCTTTATCAAGCCGATCACCAAATTGGCTGAGTCGAAGATCCTACTGGCTGAGTCGAAGTTCCTACCTAGAAACTCACCTAATTTTTGAGTTTTTCCCTATGGAATCTTTGAGGGCATGATCCAAGCCTATTCTTACAAGCTTGGAACTGGTTTGTGATTTTCAATCATTAAAATTTAATATAGAGTTAAACTTGTAATAAGTCCATGCGATTCGCACTTGGACTTGCCAAGATTCCAATTTGAGCCCAATCAAGGTAGGGGTAGCCCAGCCCGTCCTAGCCCTAAAAAACTAGGGCCTGGTCCACAAAAATGTGGCCTGGGGTTGGGCTTGTGCTAGGACAAGACAGGCCTAGCCGCCGTGCCATTGATAGAGCCAAGGCTGCGCTTGGCCCAGCCCTCCAAGGGAATAGTGTCGGGCTGGGGCAAAGGCTAGCCTACCCCAAACCCGGCCCGTTGCCAGTCCACAGTCGAGGAAGTTGGCTTGGTGATGTCGCAAACACTCAAGAATTAGAAGTTGCTCGGGATGTGTAAACAATAAAAATTTAGATGATGAGTATCCCATATTTCATGTTTATGTCATATTATTTCCAAAGTTTATTGTGGCTAAAAAATGTTGTTTTTAAGGTTTTTTTTAAATAATTTAATATTGAGATTAAAAAAGAGTTTATATAGAGCCAAGGCTCTAAACAATCAAAATTAGAGTGCACCTAAAAAATTTCATTAGAAGAGGTTGTTTTGATGCTCAAATTGATCATATCAACATCAACATGCATGGACATGATAAAAAAATGGATTTCGAGTTTTGGAAATAGTATATTACGTAATATATTTTTGGACTGTCAATTTTCAAGATTTTCAAGTTTTCATATATCTGCTCAATTTACACTATATTTTAAGCTTGAAAATTTATAATTAGCAACAAAAATATATTTCAAGGCTGTCACAAAGATTTTCAGTATTGAAAGACATTAATCGATGTTATTTGAAGGTGAGCTATACTTTGATCGTTTAGAGCCTCGGCTCACCCTTAAGAAAGCTTAGTTTCTTAGCTATCCACAACAAATACTTGTGGGAGCAGGGTATCATCACATGTTTGACCAAATTTTTATCAATTTTTTCGAATACAACAATAGGTTTTTTTTTTATAGATGTCAATTTTATTGTTCATCTGCTATAGCTACAATGGAATCCCATAATTGTGGTGAAGAGTCA
The DNA here is from genome assembly GCF_054954075.1 of Amborella trichopoda. Lineage (NCBI taxonomy): Eukaryota > Viridiplantae > Streptophyta > Magnoliopsida > Amborellales > Amborellaceae > Amborella > Amborella trichopoda. The sequence goes on from NC_142344.1 coordinate 7,594,533, forward strand.
CGTTATTACAATAACCATAACAAATTATCTTGTGCATTTGTTATTACTGGAACTAACAGTTGTCCTGGGTATTTTAGTTAGAATTCCAATGATATTTAGATATGTTAAAATTAAGTAATTCAAATTTATCCAAACTAATTGAAAAGATAGAAATATTATCCAAAGGACACGGTTTCTATGCGGCCAGCCCACATATTGTAGAAATGTGGGCTTGGTAATAAATATATATTTTAAATATAATTTGATCCTATTTTAAAAAAATATATAATCTTAGATATGACGATCAAGAATATGAAAAAATAAATAGATTTTTAAAAATAAAAATAGTATTTACATCAAGAAAACATTTGGACCATTAGTTACAATTGTCTTGGACTACCTATTTGCATTCGTCTTAAAAAGTGATGCTTTATACCTTTGGACCATATGTAGTAGAAATACAGTACAGCCCACATGAAACAATTTTCCTTATCCAAATGTTCATTTATGTTGATTAAACAAGGACTGTCAAAGTTTTGTCGTTTCTAAACCGAACACCCAAAAAATCGATTTAAGTTGGTTTAGACCAGTGTTTAAAAAAACGTCGAGTTGAACCGGACTCGCCCGGTTCGACTCGAGAATCGCCATGGACGGATCGAATCGACGAAAAAAACAGGAATCTTCCGGTTCTAGAGAGAAGCGGACGATTCTGCACAGTGACTCGCCGATTCACTGTACGGAATCGGCGAGTCCTGTACGGATTTTTTTTTTTATTTTTTTTTGTAATCCATGATCGAATTTTTTGTAATCCATGATCGAAATGTTTGTTTTTTTTTCTTGTAATCCATGATCAAATGTTTTGTAATCCATGATCGAAATGTTTGTTTTTTTTTTTTGTAATCCATGATCGAAATGTTTGTTTTTTTTTTTGTAATCCATGATCGAATTTTTTGTTTTTTGTTTTTTTTGTAACCCATGGCAGAGTTTTTTGTAATCCATTATTGAATTTTTTGTAATCCATGATCGAATTGTTTTTTTCTTTTTTTGTAATCCACGATCGAATTTTTTGTTTTTTTTTGTAATCCATGATCGAATTTTATGTAATCCATGATCGAATTTTATGTAATCCATGATCGAATTTTTTGTAATCCATGATAGAATTTTTTGTAATCCATGATCGAATTTTTTGTAATCCATGATCGAAATGTTTGTTTTTTTTTCTTGTAATCCATGATTGAATTTTTTTTTTTTTTTTTTTTTTGTAACCCATGATAGAATTTTTTGTAATCCATGATTGAATTTTTTGTAATCCATGATCGAATTGTTTTTTTCTTTTTTCGTAATCCACGAAGGAATTTTATGTTTTTTTATGTTTTTTTTTTTTGTAATCCATGATAGAATTTTATGTAATCCATGATCAAAATTTATGTAATCCATGATCGAATTTTTTGTAATCCATGATCGAATTTTTTGTAATCCATGATCGAATTTTTTGTAATCCATGATTGAATTTTTTGAAAATTTGTGATTTTTTTTTTAATCCATGATCGAATTTTTTTTTGTAATCCATGATAGAATTTTTGAAAATTTGTGATTTTTTTTTTTTAATCCGTGATCGAATTTTTTTTTGTAATCCATGATAGAATTTTTTGAAAATTTGTGATTTTTTTTTTTAATCCATGATCGATTTTTTTGAAAATTTGTTAATTTTTTTTTTAATCCATATTATTGAAAGAGAAAATGAGAGAGATGATGATTCTAAGGCCACCCTATCCCAGCCATATTATTCACATATCGAGTCCCAACAGCAACAGTGTAGGGATGAGCAAGACAATGCAGGTGAGCATGAAGGATGGACAAGCTTCGGGGATTTTAGATTGGGAACACAACAAAACACTAACACTCAGGGATTTGAGAATAGTCAGACGCCTGCTAATATCGATGATTCGTTTTTAGATCGAATCAATGAATTGTTAAACGAATTCAATCAATGGCACCAGCGTGACCAAGAAGAACAATAACGTCGTCTATCATTTCATTTTTAGATCATATGTTACTAATTTTATGCTTTATTGTAGTCCATGTATGTTGATATACTTATTCCATGAGAATTCTATGTTTATCTTTTTGTGTGATGTAAATTAAATGCTGAATGGGCGGTTCATGTAGGGAAAGAACATATCAATATTCGCATATTCATTCAAAAACATGAAAATTCTTAATGGAGTACCCTCATTTCTTATTGAATTCCTAAAAACCAATATTTATAATAAATTTTAATAATTTTTTCGAATTTTTTTTAAGCTTTATTCTGACCGATTTACCCGATTTCCGATCCGAATCGCCGATTCGCCGATCCGGATAGGTTTTTTGGGTGCCCGATCCGGGTCACCGATCCGTTTTTTAAACCATTGGTTTAGACTAATTCTAAAATCATTTATGAGTCATTTCGTATTTCGGGTTAAAAAAGTTTATATTGTCTACAAGTTAGATTAGAAGGAAATGTAGGTGCAGTATCTTGTATTTTATGGTAAGTGTGGATATCGGTTTGGTGTCTATGATTTATTTTTATTATTATCATAAGTTATTTGTCTATATAGACAAATTTGTCATATGTCAATGGATGCAGAGAGTGCTCTTTATCATCATGTATGTTTTTATCTGCGAGTGGCCTATTATGTTCTTTTAGCTGATTGTTTTTTGTTTTTCGTTTTTCTAGCAAAGATGTGAAGTTTTTGTCCATTATTGAAGTTTGTTGATATGTTGATTTGCCTATTATAGAATTGTGAATATCTTATCGGAGCTTTGCCATTGAGTTGTGTTTTCGACTCTCCGCAGAAGACCAACTGTCAATGGTTGATGTGTCTCTCTCACTTGAAGACTTCTCTTCCATTACATTCTCTTTCTTTGTTTTTTTTTGGGTAATTCAGTAGAGAAGACAGACCCGTACCCGCTTTTTTCAATAGATTGGGGAGTTACATTTTAAAAGTGCTAAATTGGGGGTGTCAACGGTAAGAATGGATACCATGATGTGGTAACTGAGTGTGGAGATCCTACCACCATGACCCCAATCCTTTTTCCTTAAGTGGTAAATTATATGGATTTGAGCCCATATCCTTGGATGAGAACGAAGTCAAATACCTCTCCATAAGGCTTGGCAATACTACCGCCAGGGCCTAAACTACTCTCGTTCTCTTTCTTTGTTGATGTCACAGACCTAGGGTCGGTGTAATGTCACAAACCTATCATGGTGATCGGTTCTCCCATTGGAGAAACATTCCCTATATCTTGTAACCAATTATGTGAGTAATGGCCTTATGGCATTGATTTAAATTCTCGATAGCCCACAACATTTTGTCACAACTTTTTTGATATTATTGTTTATTGTGCTCCACTATCCACAAGTGCTTCAATGTCAAAAGGATCTGCCTACAAGAATGCAAGTTCTTACTCCTGTTGGCTCCTTAACTCCAGTGCTTGTCTATGATGCTCCTTAACTGAAATTGCCCCATCATATTAGAAACATGCTGCAGGAGTTGTTGAAGGGATCTGATTTGGATTGAATCGCAAAAGATCATGACTGATGTAACGACATTCACGATCGACTCTATAGAAGATTTGTGCCGAATTCATATGATCTCTAACATGAGATCCTAAGTAGGAATTAATAAATAAATTTAAAAAATTAAAAATAATAATTTTAAGAAGAAACCATTTAGATGGTTAGTTTCAATTATTTTTAAATAAAACACCCATTTGCATCCGTCTTTGAGATGGAAGGTTTACCCCTCAAGGGCGCAATGCGTCCAATTTCTTATTTATATAGTATAAAGTAAGCACTTTATGTGAAACTCACCTTTATAAAAACTCCAACAAAGACTAACTAGAGAAAGGTTATGTTAGGTCATCACATTATAGATTATTTCATAATTGTATTCAATAAATTTTAGGCACTTATATACTTTTATTTTATACATAGATCATTTTTTAGGAAGAGTATTTTTGCTAATGAGCATACTAACGATATTTAATGTTTTATGTGGACAACGTCATATCCCATGAGAATAGTTTTATACCACTCCTAAAGATCAAAAATACATATTAAAAAATTATTCCGTACAATTACAAAATACTCTGGTGAGCACCCTAACGTAACATGGAAAATGACAACAATGGTAAAAAATAGCAATAAACATCCAAGTTAGATGTTGATTCTCAAATGTGAGAAAAGATTGGAAAATATAGGCATATGAGTTTTCCTCCTACTCAAACGTGGCCTAATGGCCTTATTTTAGGCACGCACGTGTTGTTCACGAGGAGTCCCAATTAATACTCAGTATTCATATTAGTACTACCAACCCGATCTGGGAGATGCCCTAGATATTCTCCCTCTGCGCTGCTCACATTACTGCCCGTTACACACTCTCTCTACAATCTCTCTTTCTCTCTCTTCCGATACGCCATGGCCGTCTCATTTCAGCAACTGACTTTACCATCGGCCCCAATTTTCAAGCAATCTTCAAATTCGCCATTTCAAAAGCTCGCACCCTCTTCTCTTGTACAGTTGCAGAGGCGTGCTTTTTCGGGGCCTTCTCTATCGCCGTTTCCAAGCATTTTGTGTTCTGGAGTTTTTGCCTGTGCGTCTACTCTTATTTCAACCGATGCAGTTAATGAGAAAAGCTTAAAACAAAGGGACTGGATCTGGCTTGGCTTGCCTAGCAAAGGTCGCATGGCCTCTGGAACTCTTGATCTCCTTAAGGTTCTCATTGCATTTTCTTATCCTGTCATTTTGATTTGAATTTGAGTTCAGTCTTTCGCTGTTCGCAATTTTTTTTTTGAAGAATGTGGTTTCCTGGGTCTACTTGGGAAATGATTGTGAATTGCGACTGGGACTACTTGGGAATTGTGAATTGCAATGAATTGGGGTGATTTTTTGTAGTTTTCAGTTCTGGTCACAGTAACAATTATATGTGTTCCTCAAAATATCTTGGAAATCTCGTCCTTATTGTATATTGATTGGGTTTATTATCAGCAAGTTTATAATTGACAAGTGAAGTTATTGAAAAGTGAAGTTTTTGAAGAAGTATTGTTTTCTTTTCTTTGAATGATTGAGAAGGCAGTTAAAATTTTCAAATTGTATCTTTTGGATTGAAAAATTATTGGTTTTAAAAAAAAATATATTGTACGGTTGTCTAAATTCATGATGAACAGATGAAGCATTACTTGCATGGTAAGAAAAAGGGTGCAGTTTGTACAGAGCCTAGGCTATAAACAATCAAAATTAGAGCCTATCTTCAAATGGTGTCAAGAAATGTGGTTTCAATGTTGGAAATCTTGTGATAGCCTTAAAATGTATTTCATCTTTATTTATACAGTTTAAAGCTTAAAAAATAGTGTAAATCGACAAATCTATGAAAACTTGAAAATCTTGAAAATGGAAGGTCCAGAAATGCGTTACAAAATACACTATTTCCAAAACTTGAAATTCATTTTTTTCTCATGTCCATTCTTCTTGATGTCAAGATGATCAATTTGAAGATATTTGGGCATCAAAACAACCTCTTCTAGTGAAATTTTTGTCGTAGGCTCCAATTTGATTGCTTAGAGCCTCGGCTCTATATAAACTTTTCCCTAAGAAAAATGTCAGAATGAAAGTTGGACTTATACAAGCTCTCATAAGGCCTTTAATGGCCACATAAACCCAGAATGATTCAAAGATACTACTTCAGGCCTTTAATGGCCACATAAACCCAACACAGAAATGCTATTTATTGTATGTATTCTTGTTGTCAGGATGATTCAAAGATACTACTTCACCGGTGTAATGGCCGATAAATTGTTAACTAGGTTTAGGCGTCATTAACTGGAGGGGGAACACTTGGTTTTCTTATCTGACAGCTTAATGAAATTAATTGATTGAAATTGTTGGTTTGTTTTGTGGAGCAGGATTGCCAACTCTCTGTTAGACAGGTGAATCCTCGACAGTATGTTGCTGATATTCCTCAAGTGAGCTCTGTCTCTCTCTCTCTCGCACACACACACACACACACATACTTTCTCTTACTTTTCATTATTTGAATCATTTTGGCATCGTTTATCTCATACTTGAGATTAGGACCTTTAGTAAACTGTAAAGGTCCTGGGTTTTATACCTTGATTTTTCATGGTAGGACGGCCCTTAGTAGGTTTTGACATTGTCAGTACAAGAGAGTCGTTGTAATGCTGTGGTCTCGGCCACATGGCTGGTGATTCGATACTAAACACTCCGAGAGTGGTCAACATGGAGACTAGGGATGTTAACGATCCAATTGTTGAATGAACAAGCCATAGTAATTGGACAGCTTTGAGGCAGCTGAGAATGGAACCCCGTTCCTTGGTGCCAGTGTTGGAGCCCGAGTCACTCGGGCTTGACATCCTGCTGATCTTGGAGCCATTCACATTGGAACCCGCCGAGTCTGGTCGGTTCCTATTATTTCATCGGCTGGATTTGTGTGACTCCTTGACAGACTTGGCCGAATCCATCAGACCTCAATTGGGATGGGAACCCTAACGAGTCCCTGTTTACTAACACTGCATCGGAATGAGGTTCCAGATTCCTTCTCTTTTTATTTGGACGTAGTGCAGATATTACTGGCAATATTGGTATCATGTATCTTCAGAAACCATTTTCTTTTTTAAGATAATGTTTATCTACCAAACGTATGTAATACTGCAGTTATACGAGGGACTATTGTAATTGATCTAAGTTTTTCTTTTGCTGATAAATGTGTTTATTCTATAGTTATTTTACTTTGGGTTTTGTGCTCAATCTTTAATTTTTATTGCAAATTTTCTTTATTCCTTTCGTTTCTAATATCTTAAATGATTGTCGCAAATTAAGTCATCCTGTGGCTGTTTTGTTATAGATTGTACTCCCAATGAAGTTGGTGATATACTTTTGCAAAATTTGGAGCAATGTTATGAGACTCGCCCGAATTGAATTGGACTTGGGTGAGTTACTTGGACTCACCCAATGGGCAAGGATGAGTAGGGCTGAGTAGGGTATACATCCTACTTCTATGAGGTAAGGTGTACACCACTTGGGGGAGTACCCCATGGACTTGCCAGAGCAGTTCAAGACTCTGCCGAGATACCTTGGACTCGGCCAAATTTTGTCTTAATGTGCAAGGCATGTCCGAGTCTTGCACGTAAGCTCCATTATTGGAGAATCTACCAAGGAGGTAAACAATCCAAACTTTTCTGGAAATTTATGAGAAATATTTATGCTTTTCACGAAAAGAATTGATAGCAGAAATTGACTGGGGTCTATAAAACCCCATTAGGACCACAAAAACATTCAAGATCCATCAAACCCTAGTTTTTTTGAGTTTTACATAGCCAAAAAACCAGTCCAGCATTTCTTGTCATTCTTGCTCGAATCTCAGTCTTTTGGACTTTTTCTTGATTCATTTTGTACTTTAGGGTCTCATACCAAAACCCTCTATCAATTTGCTTCTAAAGATTCCTGCAATAAGAGAAAGAGAGAGGAAGATCTTAGAGAGAGGAGCTGTGCCACCTTGGATATCAGAGAGAGGTAGAGTGGCTGTGCCACTGTAGAGAGCTTCTATGCTTTCAATGAGAGAGAGAGAGAGAGGCCCGTGGAGAGGTTCTATGCTTGCAATGAGATATATGATTCAAAACCCTGAGCTTTTTATTTCTCAGATTTCCATTGGGACAGTGAAAACCAGAAAACCCTAAAACCATGACCGATACAGAGAGAAGGACATTGCCATACGGAAGAAGGGATTCTTTCAAGAGAGACCACAGTGAAAGGTATTTCTCAGAGACAAACCACATGGAATGGTATTCTCTGGAGAGAGAGAGGGGCAGGAGAGAGAGAAAGTAAGAGATAGGAGCCGAAGGGACTTTAGGAAGATGTGGTGAAATGGAGGCAGCGTGCTGGGCACATGGCCAAATACCCGCCCCCCTTCTCTTCTGTTCTTTGTTTTATTTTATTTTATTTTATTTTTTAATTTTTTCAACTTGTGTTCTCAGGCAGGCCACTCAGACTCGCCTGAGTAACTCGGCTACGGCCAGGGCTGAGTTCCACCCTGGCCCTAACCGACTTTTAAACACTGATTTGGAGATAATATGTACATGTTTGCTGTATGCAGCTTTTGTGATCCCATACAAAAATCTTCTTAAAAACAGTTTGACTTTAAATTTTTTGTGCATTTATTGTAATTTAATGGCTTAATTGTATTATGCAGCTCTCCAACCTAGAAGTCTGGTTCCAGCGAGAAAATGATATTGTTCGTAAACTAGTGTCAGGAGACCTGGACCTTGGTATTGTGGGATATGACACTGTCAGTGAATATGGACAGGTGCGGCCTTTTTCCTGTGATATGACGAGAACATCCTCTGTTATGTAGAAGAATTTGTATGATGAGATGATTTATGGTACTACCTATGTGATTTATCTAATATTGATCCTTTTGTTTGTTCTTTATCTTCTTATTTGTAGCCTGATTTAATATTTTGCAAACTTGTGTTTGATTAATATTTGAATGCAACCAATCTCTTGCATCAGCCAAGGTATCCTTGTTCTCCTTGATGATTTTATTTTGTACTCAGTAGACCTTGTTGTGCTTGATGGTGAGATCTAACTCTTCACACTGAACATCCAATTTGTACCGATCTTTGCAATACAATGTATAACCTCTTTAATTTTATTCAGGCAACAATGAAGAATTGTATGATGTTTTCCCTTGATAATCTTATTAAAAAACTCTCATATATCTACTAAATTGCAATAGTTCAAAGTACCAAGATTCCTGTCGATGAAAAATGTACTATAAATAAGTTGAATTAAGACTGAGATAACCTTACTGGACCATATCCTCATTGTTTCCCTTGAAGTGGCATTATGAGGTTTGCCAGAGATAACTTTCTAACTAGATTTGACTTTTACTTGGAAGATGATGTGGTAGAACTATATTTGAAAATTGTAAACATCACGTGTGATATTTCCTCTAGTTGCTCGGAAATGCACTTCTACATGTTTCTTCTTCCCATGAAACTCAAGATTTGAAGCCGTTTGTGTGGTGGCACTGACGACATAAGACTAGTAACATCTGCATTTTCCAAAAAAATATGATTTCCATTAGCTCTTGTTATATTGCCTCTTTAATCGGCACTCATTTAGCTTAATTGGAGTGTCCACCATCTTTTATAGGTGAGTTTGTGCGCTAATGCTTGATTCTTGAGAATACTTCTGTGAAGGCACAATATATTTTTTTGATTGACTTACCCAAAAAAAAAAAATTTGTTTGATTGAATAAACTTCCTTGATTACAAAAATGGATTCGGTATGTCTAATATATTTTATCTGGTAATGTGACTACAACTGTTTTCAGAATTAAGTATTTGCATGGAGTCGTCCCATGCGACAAAATCGGCATCAATGACTGCATGCAGAAATATGACCTGCATTGAACACTAGGGAATGTATCTGAAATAACTGCTCTACGTAATCTCTCCTTCTAGAAATTGTGATTATACACTGACAAATATATACCACAGATATTAGTTCAATGAGCATCCATATATCTAATAGCAGGCTGCTCACATGCAAAGTCTCTTTGAAGAAATTCATTCTTCATGTTGTATGAGTGCAACAGTTGAATAGGTGCAACAAAGTTAGTATTATAAATATCCACACTACTGTAAGTCTTGTCAACCCACGTGCACCAAGTGTTGTTTCCATGGAGGAGATACTCGATAGTCTTTGGAGGAGGAGAAACCCGATAGCCTTTCATGTGTGTATGTGTGTGTATGTTGTTTGTTGTTCATTTATAAGAAAATGTATTCATTTAACTTGTGCTAGTATGATTTTTTTTAAGCAGGGTAGTGATGATTTGATTGTGGTCCATGATGCTCTCGAGTATGGGGAATGCCGTTTGTCCCTTGCGGTAAAGTATTTATCACTTGGATACTTGGCCATTGAACTTAGTGCTACCTTTTATGCTAAAATCATATTTGGTTCGTCCACTACTAATCAGAGTTCATATGTACTCAGATACCAAAATATGGCATTTTTGAGAATATTAATTCCATAGATGAGCTGGCACGCATGCCTCAATGGACAGAAGAGAAGCCCCTACGTATTGCAACGGGATTTAGCTATGTATGTTGCAAAATTGCATTGTTTAATACCTGATGTGTTACTGGATGGGTTGATAGAAGAAGGGTTTAAGCATTCCCTGTCGGCTTTTCTTTGCAGCTGGGTCCAAAATTTGTTAAAGAGAACGGATTGAAACATGTTACTTTCTCTAGAGCTGATGGCGCACTTGAAGCAGCTCCAGCGGTAAGAATTTTTTGTTTTGCTTGTTTGAAAAATTCTTATCAAACTTTTGAGGTTCTTATACATGTCAATTGCACTGTTAAATGTTCATCTAAGGACATGGTTTTTACTTGTTTTCTATGTTCATCCTTTATTTGTATATGTTGTTTCGTGGCTTATGGTCTTTTCAAGTAACATTTAATGGGTAGCTTGATGTCTTCAGTTATCACCTTTCCTTGCACTTCATTTTTACCATACATCCCACGTCTCAATGTTTCAGAGAAAATTACTCAAACTGAAATATTGGATTTCCTTTGCTCCTAATGATCTGTAAAGAGAAAAGAAAAAGAAAAAGATGCAATACTAGATGCCTGCCTCATTTTAATGTTTTAGATCTGATGTCTTTCTACTTGGATTTTATTTATCTAATTTTATTAAATTTTTTATGCATCATTTTTCATGTTATTTTTGCTTGATGGATTTAATTACTCGTATTTCTGAAGCTGAGTCTTTAGTCTGATCTGTTTGTAAACTTAACCTGCGTATTTACATTGCAAATGTGATATTCTCTATATTTGAATTACTAATGACCTTTATGATTTTCATGCCATTGGATTGGACGTTGGGCTTTTCCCCAGGTATTCTATGGATGATTCTTGATAAGGGATCCATCTCAAATTTCTAAAGCTAGATTTTTGAATTTTTTCACAAGGTCTCTGTATAGTGTATTTGTGATACCTCATCTTCTTTGTGTTTCTTCTCTTCTCTCGGTTCTTCTTTAGTATTCCATGAGACCCATGATCCATCCCATGTGTTCTTTTAGTATTCCTTTGGTAGGAAGCCTCAAATACAACTTGTTTGTTTCAGAAAAAAAGGTATTTTAAGAAAGAATATCCAAAAGTGTCAATGAACTTCATTAGCCAACTAATGATTAGGAGTTTGTATCCTCTTGATAAGTAGCTGATAATTGATGGTTAGAGATGTACAAAAGTTTATAGAGAACCACACTTTAAGCATTTCTTGCATTTCCCCTTACTTGAAATCGAAACAACTAGTGGAATCTAAAGTTTGTACAAGGAGCCATTGTTAAAAATGATACAATTGCAGTTGAAAGTTGACCTCACTCTGGTCACCCTGTTTCTCTAAAAAACTTTTCCCAGTTTTATTTGTTATTTATGAAAAATTGTCAGTTTTCATGAACAAGCTCGTTGTTGTGAAACAAATTTGCAATAATACTTAAAGATCTGAAAAATTTGGATAAAATTCCTATATTTACAAGCTTTTTTTTTTTTTTTTTCAAATATTGGGGTTTCCTTTGGTGATGTTTACTTTCATTCTTTTTTTTTTGGGTTAAATGGGAAACTTATTTTCATTAACCAAACTGACCTACAGGTGTTAGTCTTTAACAAAATTGAGTCTATTTACATCAGACCCCCTAATATAACAAAACAATGTTGTCACAAATGTGGTTTTGAGACCGTTCTCTGGCAAGACCATTTGGGCTTCTCGTTAGCTTCATTCCATATATGGACTATGGACACCTATACTGGTGAAACGTCTTCAAAAATATTGTCGAGATTCCAAGGGTACTTCTCCTTACTACTGCCCAAGCTGACAGAATTATAGGAGTTCCTCTCAATGACAACCGAATTCCACTGAACCACGATAATAAGAGACCAAGCATTGGAGCTGCATCTTTGTTGGGGACCCAAATACGTCATGAACACTTTCCTATTTTGGTCCCTCAGAATGTTCAAAACCTGCAGGCCCAGGATTCCTTTTGGGTTGCCAACGAAATTTAATTTCACCTAACCCTTTTGTGGAGGAGGCCACTTGTCAGCCCTGCTTGCCTTTGGTGTTTTTGTTCTTGAGGTTTCCTTCCACCGTGTTTCAAAATCTGTCATCGGAAGATCCCAAATTTCCCTAAAGGATGCTCATGTCACTACTGTTGTCTTAAGCTGCTCTTTATTCTATAAACATCCTAGCTCTCGTCTTTGAAAGATCTACTATGTCTTTTCTGGTACAATAGCCATTGCACTACCATTAGGTATAGTCTCCTAAGAATGATAGCTTTCTTCGGCAGTAGTGGAGTAAACTGCTCCAGCAGCTCCTCCATTGAGTGAGGTTCCACCCTAGTGAGATCAAACAACCTTAAGACAAAATATCACATTTTTGTAGCCATAGGACGATTTCCTGGTCTTGTTTTTACGTCATACAAACATTCATAACCAACGTACCTCTATTCTCTAGTAATCAGCAGTATGCACCTTCTCTAAGATCATCAACCATAAGAAAGCCTGGGTTTTAGGAGGCCCAGTTATAGTCCAGATAATGTGATTCAGAGAGCTGCCTTCTCACTAAAAGCACGTTTTTGATATGCTGACTTCCAAGAGAACTCACCTTTGGGGTTTGGATCCAGATTGATACATCAGTGAACTTAGGTTAATCGAAAGCTGCTTCAATCTCTGGAGCAAAGCTGTGAAAGCCTCTGTCTCTTTGTCCTTTAATGCTTCTCTGAAGCATGGTGTCCAAATAGCATGATATCCCCATCCTTCCACAACTTCAGCAACTATGGCCACTCGGATTGAGTGCCACGGCAGCAGCTCTGGGTATGGTCCACGAAGTGTTCAACCCTCAATCCAGTGGTCCAACCAAAAATCTTATCTTTGAACCATCACCCATCAGCAGTCTTATATTGTTAGTGTTAGTGAAGATAAAGTTGCAGCTGTTTATGAGATTCCACACTCCCAAACATCTCCCTTTGCTTCTCTGCTCCTTGACAAGCCAATTAACATTATTGTACCCGTGTTTTTCTGCCATTGTTGTTCTTGTTGCATTCCAGCACCATCACCACTTAACCAGAAGAGCCCTAATAGTTCTTTCCAGCCAGGAAAGATGTTCAGGTCAGTCCGCTGATTCAAGGGATTGGTCTGCTGATGAAAGTGAATTATTCGAATCCCCGGACCCCCTTTGTTTTTTGGTTAGCAAATTTGATCCTGAATTACTAGGTGGAACTTGTTTCTTTCGAAGGATGCACTCCAGAGAAGGCTCCTTATTAACTTCTTGAGTTCTTGTACAACTGATGTAGGAATAGTATATGGGGACACAATGAGACATAATGTATCGGCAGATTAGCCAATGATGATATGTTTGGTATTATCCTTGCACAGAAAGATAGATATCTAGACTTCCATGCCACTAGTTTTATGTGGTATCTCCCCAACACAATCACCGACAGCTTTTTTTTGGGTTTGCCCAAGCACAAATGCGGCCCCAAAGTATTTGTTTGGTAGCTGATCAGTTACACATTTGACACAGTTCGCAGGAACTTTTAATCCCATCTAAAATAGCAATCTCCGTTAATTTTGTTTTGGACATGGACATGTTAACTCTTTTATCTCAGTGCTTCTCTAAAACATATAGAAAACAACCACAAATTCTTCAATTCCTTAGCGCTTGCATTGCACAAAATTAATGTATCATCTCCATACTGCAGATAAAAAGTTAGTGGCCTTCGAGGTGTAGTTTTAAAGCCTGAAATCAACCACCATTATATGCCCATGTAACATTTGACTGAAGGATTCGTCAACAATCGAGAATAGGAAGGGAGATAGTGGATCTCCTCGCTAAAGTCCCTTGGAGCTCGGGAAATTCTATTTTTCATCCTATTTATTAAAACCGAAAAGTGTGCCAAATTCAAACAACATAAAATCCATATTCCTGCATATTGTGCTAAAACCCATTAATCTCATGATATCATTGAAAAGTACCCAATCGACCCTATCATAAGCCTTCTCTAGACCAACCTTGCAAACCATCTCAGGTACTCTGTCTTTATGCCTAGAACGAATGTTGGGCGGTATAGTAAGAGATTACTTGATCCCACACTTCTCTCAATTTACAAGCAAGCACATTTTTATGTATGTTATAGACGCTCTCCAATACTTCTATGATCATCGCATAATAATAGAATTAAAGGGGAAGTTTTATAAGACAACTATAAGACCAACCATGCTTTGTGGGATGGAATGTTGGGTAGTCAAGAAACGACATATCCATAAAAATGAGTGTAGCTGAGATGAGAATGTTGAGCTGGATGAGTGGCAAGACAAGAAATGAAAATTCAGAATGAATAGGGAACTTAGGGGTGGTGGACTAGACAATAAGATGAGGGAAAATAGATTTAGGTGGTCTGGGCACGTGCAGCATTGACCTAGAACAACACCAGTTAGGAGGAGAATTTGGTTCAAGTGGAAGGCTCTAAAAGGGCAAGGGGAAGGCCCAAAAGGACATGAATGGACGTAGTGAGAAGAGATATTGTGACTTATGGTCTAATTGAGGGTATGGAGGGTGTGAAGATTTATCAGTTTCTGAGAAAAAATATCCTTTTCCCTTACTACAGTGGGTATGGGGTTATGTGAACTTCCACAAAACCTCTTGGGCAGTTTCTAACAGCTTTGTGCATCTTTTTAAATTCGACAGTATGCATGGGAGGAATACACATCAGTCTTAGGTTATCCACCTAATGTTTCCTGTGGCAGAGGTTATTAAAAATTCACTTTTGGGCACGTGTAGACAAATTCTACATGAATGTTCATGGGAAACTTGTTTCTCCATGTATGATGTCTGCTACCCATATCTTTCTTTCTATTGTTAGTATTAGTATTGGTATTAATGATCATAAAGTCGAAATCAGCTATGAAATTGGGTTTATTATTGCTTATGGCTAATCAAAAGCATGTTTTCTACTTTTACTAATAAGAACATGTTTCTATTTAATGTAGTTGTACTTTGTTATTCGTTTCAAGTCTTTTAAATTTTCTAAATCTTGCTTTTTCATAGGCTTACCAAATTTGGTATTATCATCCAATGGAGTATGGTATATAATACTTTAATTTGTGCATCCACCATCCATTTTGATAATGGATAGTGGAGATTAGCCATAAATGCATGAATGTGGAGCCCTCTGTTTTTTAGGTGCGCATGCCCAAAGGACATGGTATGCTTTCCCTATGACTTTTTTCTCCTTTTTGTCTCTCGTTTTTTTTTTGGGTATATGGATAGGTGCTTCCTCTTCTGATCTTTTTTTTGTGATAGTTTCTTTCCTTATGTGTTAATGCACTCACAACTTGTAGTTCTTTCAATAGTCAACGTATTAAAAAAAAAAACAAACCTTGTAGTTCCTTCACATCTTCTCATGGCTATGTTTTGCTTTGCATCTTTGTGCCTTGACTGCATCTCTATGCTTCTATCTCTAAGGTGTATATTCTTCTGCATCATTGATTTCTGTAGATGGGTATAGCAGATGCTATCTTGGACCTTGTGGGTAGTGGTACTACACTGAGAGAAAATAACCTGAAAGAAGTAGAGGGCGGGGTTGTGCTAGAAAGCCAGGTAAGCTCTTTGTAAGCTCGTATTTCTCTATTGGCCTTCCATTTCCTTAGGATTCTTTCATTTTGTGAGGTTTCCCTCTCATGAGAAGTCGTTCAGGGTGTTTTTGTTGCAAGCAAGAGAGCATTGATCCAACGGAAAGGTGTTCTGGATACTGCACACGAGATGCTGGAGAGATTTGAGGCTCATCTTAGGGCACTCAGTCAATTTACAGTAAGCCGCATTTGGAATTACGTTAATTATGTTATATTTTATCTTCAAGATTTACCAACACCGTATATGATTCAGATACCAACATTGATGGGATATGTTTTTATGTAGAGAAACTTAATATGAATAAAAAATAAATTTATGTATGAGAGAGTATGGAACATCTTAAGTTATAGTGTATCTAAAAGAACGATATATCTAAGCTATGATATGAATATAATGGTGATATAATTAGATATATATATTGTATATGCTATAATTGTATATGATAAGGAAATGCTGCTTGCACCCATGGTTTTGCTGTTCCTACCAGACGTGTAGGATGATAGCAAAGAGAAATAGTGGTTACTATTGCAACCCATGTTTTTTGGTGAGAGCAGCAAAAAACATGGGTGACAATAACATTTACCTATGTCGCACTCGTATATTTTTCTTGTGTGTTATGTGTTATGTATTAGTTTTACCCAATCAAGATATATGTGTGTATACAGATGTGTGTGCATGCATGTTGGTGCTCATAGTGTGAGGGCAATTTGAGTGATGCATATGTGCATATTTATCCTCTTATGGGAGAAAACATGTATGCCTGTGTGTGTGTGTGTGTGTGTGTGTGTGTGAGAGAGAGAGAGAGAGAGAGAGAGAGAGAGAGAGGTTTGTAGTTGCTTAGATAATCAACCAAACCTACCCATGATAGCTCTCTCTCTCTCTAGCCCCCCCCCCCCCTCCCCCTCCATTTACAAACAGTTAATACACACTGAACTACTATGCATTTGTGTGTGTGTGTGTCTGTTTGCGTGTATTTATTTTTATGAAGAATGAATGGGTATCAATTTTTTGGATTGGAAACATCTATGCTTTCATTCCATCGATTTCAGAAAATGTGGAGTCACATCCCCACTCCTTGTATATTGTCCATTGCTCTGTTGGGCATCTTAACTTATCATGGAGATAAGTTTTTTTTTTTCCAAATGAAGCAGACTTGTTGAAATTCACTGTCTAGTTGTGGATCATGGCAGGTTACTGCTAACATGAGAGGGGCCAGTATAGAGGAAGTGGCTGAGAGAATTCTTAATCAGACCTCCTTTTCAGGATTGCAGGTGAGAAACCTAGAAACCTTATATGTTTCTTAAAATATCTTTTTATATAATAATTTATGTAATTCCACATATGAGCTGCTTCTTTTATAGGCCATGGTTCCCAATTGTTTTTAATTGACTAATGCAGGGACCCACTATAAGCCCTGTCTTTTGCAAGAGGAATGGACGGATTGTGACAGATTACTATGCAATTGTCATCTGCGTACCCAAGAAGCTTCTTTATAAATCTGTCCAACAGCTAAGAGCGGTGAGTTGCAACCTCTCCTATGCATCTTTGATATCATAATTTAAGCATTTACTCAGGGCTCTCCTTAAGTAGCACATGGAGAAATATATCCCTTTTGTTTGAAAGTCTTACGACCAAGAGATATTGGAAAAGAGGTGAAATCATGAGTTTTTTCTTTCTATTTTTCTGAATTTTTATTTTTTATTTTCTTAAGACAAGAATGGATGAAATTCAAAATGAATACATTTGGGAGAATTTAGGTGTGACACCAATGGGCGACATGACAAGATAAAGTAAACTTAGGTGGGTGGCCATGTGCAGATCAGATCTAGTCCATCCGCTGTTAGGAGGTGCGAGTGAGTTCAAGTGGAAAACTTAAAAATGTAAGTGGTAGGCCCAAAAAGACATGATTGGAAGTAACAAGAAAAGATATGGGGACTTATAGTATCATTGAGGGTATGGTCCTTGATAGAGCATAATGACAGACTAGGGTTCGTGTAGCTGACCTTAATTAATTGGAAAAAGGCTCGATGAAGATGATTTATATCATTTTTAAAAATAAATCATGCTCTCTTATATATAGAGTGTTCGTATAAAAATGCTATAAAGGTAAAACTGCAAGTTTTATATAAACTTAAGACATCAATTCTCTTTTTCCCTTTAGTTTACTTTTCAAGTAAATTTTTTAAATATTTTGCTGTTCTGTAATTGTTTTTATTTTATGTTTTCATTGTGATCTCTTGGAAAGTTTCAGATTTTAAAATATCTTTGAAAGTTACCTTGCCTTGAAATTCCTGAGAGCAAAAGTTGTTACTATGGTTTTCTTAACTGTTTATGTAGATTGGAGGAAGCGGGGTATTGGTATCTCCCTTAACATACATTTTTGAAGAAGAAACATCTCGGTGGCACAAGCTTCTTGCTGAGCTTGGAATTTGATTTCTGACTCTTCTCAAATCATTCTTCCATTACCCGCATTGTGTACTAGTAAGTGGTCCCCTTCCTTTATTTATTTATTGTAAATTAGGAGTTTCTCTCTCTAGTTGAGAGCGGCTGCAGCGAATTATACTTATTGTTAGAGGTTCCAACGCCTTCCATTCTGATGTTTGATCTGTTTTGTATTGTGAGGATTGGATGATCTGTTTATGTAGCTAACTTGAAACATTAGTGCCATTCAGCATCTGGATGAAAAGCACTACATATCATCTTCTGTTTCTGTTCGTTTACTGCTTGCTGAGTAAACTTCGAAACCCAGTGACTTTATCTTTAACTTGGAGGTTTAGTTTTTACAGATAAAGAGATCCACTTTAGAGAGAGAGAGAGAGAGAGAGAGAGAGAGAGAGAGAGAGAGAGAGAGATTGAAATTTGATCTAATTGTTTGATTGCATAGGGAAGCGGCGCATCATTATAATTTGTTCTTTGCCCATGCTGCAGATAGCAACAGCTTGTGAGGCGTGAGTGCGTGCTCTGTTGTGACCTCACTAGTATTATTATGCTTAGTTTGAAGAAGAATATCTTCCAGTGGAGTGCTTTTACCTCAGATTAGGGAATTTATTAAAGTAAATAGAGCATAATGAATTTGGGTACATTGCAATCGATTGAAAGTAAAGGTGAATTCTCTTTATTTTCTGGGGTATGAAGGGCTACACGTGGATGGTGTTCTCTTCGATAGACTTTGACCGCATAGAAACCGGGTCCGGGTAGGCTTTGCCTTGATGCTTCAGTGGCTTAACTTCTAATGGATTCTAATGTTGTATATCTAAAGCGTTTTGGAGAGCAAAACTACCCCTTCTGTATTTAGAGTAGGAAGAAGTTTGTATGAGGTTGCAATTGTATACTATAAAAAGGTGAACTCAGTAAAAATGTGTTCCGAAGTTGGAAAACGTCCCAATTGGTCATCTCGAATTTGAGATATATGAATATATATAATAAAAAAAAATGAAGTCTTAAGAGCAATGCATCTTGTAATCAGTAGTTGTATTAATAGATACGCTCGATTTGCACTAGTTTTGAAAACTTAAATTCTATAGTTAGGATACAAAGATTTTCAAGCTATTCTAAAGTTTTTGACACGAACTATATTTTTCGGCAAAGTTTGGAGTTGTCCCTGTCTCGTACTAGTGGGCATTTTACACAAACCTCACCCTCTAGAGTTAAATAAAATTTTCCCTCTTACGCTAAAATAGTATGAATAATCTCTTTCTCCTAACTTCTAATGATGTGTAGCTAAAGCCTTTTGTAGAGCAAAACTACCTCTTCCATGGATTTAGAGTAATGGACAAATTTTTTCATTTTACTCTAAAATTTATACATATAATCTCTCTCTGCAGTGGGGAATTTGTGGTCAAGGTTTTAAATTTCCTATATCGGAACAGAGCTTAGCATATTCCAAAACGAGAGATTAAAGGAGAAGATTTGACATGTTTAAGGAAAGGAAAATTGTTTTGGGCCGTATTGCTACAATGTGCAATGACAAGGTATAAAGTATCCATTTTAAAGATAGATGCAAATAGGTGGTCCATCTAAAAGTAATTAAAACTAACGGTTCAAATGTTTTTTTTATAAAATTCTTATCGTTATTTCTTAAAATTTATTTATATTTTTATATTCATGATCTCCGTGTTAGAGATTACATGTCCTGCCTGAAAATCCATCTCAAAAACACATTTTTAATAGTCGCTCATAGGAACCGTGTCCTTAAAGAAATATAGTTTCCACATGTTTAAAGAAAGATATCGTATTCACAAGATACTCAAATATTTTACAAGTACCTTTGTTATACGTTGACACTTTATATAGACTTTTTCCTTGCAGGAATGATGATCACCCCTTTTTTCGGTTTTTTTTTTTTTTTGGGGGGGGGCGGGGGAGGAGGGGGAGAAGGTAAGCTTCCTCTTTGTGAGGTTGGTAACACTAAAAAAAAAAGAAAGTAGGAATTTGTAAAGTAGTGGCCAATCGAGTGCCTTGGTATTGTTGCTTTCACTGATTAATTAACTCATTTTGTCAAAAGTGACTCTTTATGCGAGAGAGAGAGAGAGAGAGAGAGAGAGAGAGAGAGAGCAATGGCAATGGCAATGGCAATGATGCATAATTGTGTGCGTGGGGGTTTTGGGGGGAGTGTAGGTGTTGGAATTTGTGGGTTGCTGGGATGAGTTATTTTCACCACATTGTGGTTTTCGTTCTTATTGATATCACCCTACTAACACATTCAGAAAGCTAAAGTTTAAAACTATTTGAAAGAAACGGGTAGAGCCTGTCTTCTCCATTGAATTACCCAAAAATAAATAAAGTTCTTTTCACCGACTATGAAATCATACTTTGAGAGAGAAAGAGGGAGGGGAATGCTTGCAGAAGGTTCTTTTCACAGAGCATGAAGTCATGCTTGGAGTAGGAGGGCAGAATTGTTCTTCTTGAAAGGGACTCCCACTCTGGTTTGTTTCAAGACTTCCAGTGACATCCATTATCAATCTTTCCCTATACATGAAAAGGTTTCATGACACACTCTCAAGTGTTCAGCCACAGGCCAAAAAGTCATGGCCAAGAATCAGCAGAGAAAAAAAAGCAAAAGGCGACGAAATGAAAAGATGACATACCTAGGACCCTAGCCTAGTGCCCAGAGTCATAAGAAGCCACAACCCACCCTTTTCCCAATGTGCTTCTAAAGCCCCAATTGTTCCAATTAAATTGACCAGCCAACCATAGTTCCCCAATCTCTCTCTAAAATTCTCAATTATTATTATTTTTTTGGACAATAATTCTCAATTATTTTGATTCAAAGCGCTAAGAAATAGAAAATATTGAGTTAGGAAGGAGCCAAGAAACTGGACATTTAAGTTTAATACTTGTTTATCTACACGTATATCCATATCTACTAGTTCCCATATGAGGACAATTACTACTCGTACCTGTATGAATTAAATACAAGAGTTCATTTAATGATTTTTTTTAAAAAAGAATTAAACAGTAGAGAGAGAAAGAGGCGAGAGAAAAATGGAGCTTTCAATGGATGGGGTCCTGCAGGACCCAATGGGCCAATGTCCATTATTTTGTTTTTGGAGAGTCAGCGGTTTTCTCACTCTAAAATTTTTGTATTATTGGAGGTCTAGTGGACCAAGTGGGGTACCCCCAACATCAAAAGAAACCATAGAAATTGACAAAGACGAGAGCATGGAATCATGGCTTATTAGATTAAAAGAGTTCAGAAGCACTCCCATGCGCCTCTCATCACATCTTCCCTTTGTTTTGAGTACTTTTTTTTTTTAAATAAAGCGACGAGGAATAGAAGGTGGTGTAATTAAATATTTGGGATATTCTCCCCATGTGGGAAACCCTGGTTTCTTTTTCCCTGAGGGAAAATGGAGGGTGAAAGAGCAGAGGAGGTGTTAGAATCTCTAGTAGGTTGAGACTCTAGAGAGAGATTGGCTAGGACATCTAGTTGGTAGAGAGAGAATCTCTAGTAGTTAGAACGGCTGCCCTTTAAGGTAGAGAGAGAGAGGGAGCATCTCTTGCAGTAGAGAGAGAGAGCATTTCTCGAAGTAGAGAGAGAAGCTCTGGTCGTTTGAAGAACGGGTGCCTTTTAGGTTGAGAGAGAGAGAGAGAGAGAGAGAGAGAGAGACAAAGATCTCTTGAAGTCGATGCTTACTGGGTGAGATCTTGTAGAGAGAGAAATTTGATATTTGGGGTGGTCAGGGCAGACAGAGATGGAAAATGTGAAGATGTAAGGCGAAGAAGTCTGAAACCATGACGGATTTTGCCGCCGCGTAAATTGGGGAAATGGCTTTTATGGGCGCAAGTGGAGTGCGATCTCCAGGCCGCTTTTTAACAGGAACTATGGGAAATAAATGGCATCTGAGTGGGACTTAATATCGAAGGTGTCCCCTTTGTAAAATATCCTTCGCTGACGGTATCACACGCGTTTGCGATCACTCCGGGTGTTCAACTGTCGTTTTCAGGTGCGGGAGGACTGAGAGAACAAACAGATCTCTCTCTCTCTCTCTAAGTTGTAGGCATCTGATATTTGTACAAGGCACGCTACTTTTGTCCATGAGGCCTCCTTTTTAATGTTTCGACGATATTTCTGCTTCTCACACACCGACACTGTTCTACAATTCTAAACAATCCTTGAAATTTGCCTTTCTTCTGGCTTACCCTACTTAATTTCAAACGTCTTGAATCGCCGAGTTTTAGTCTCTATTCTGTGATTTATTTCTTAGATGTAGCCCAGTCCAGTTCGTTCTACTTCGAGAATTGCCTGTACAATGGGTTTATTCAGCGTTAAAAAAAGACAAACCGGCCAAGGCTCGGGCAGATAGCAGCCGATCTAAAAAGGCATTAAAAAATACAAAAAAAGTCCAACTAATGTGAAAAGTATATTTAAAGCATGATTAAATAAAGTATATTCAAATGTACTTGAAAAGTAGTGAAAAAATAGGTTTTAAAAAATCCATTGGTGCCCAAAGGTATTTTTGATTTTTTCTAAAAGATGGAAATATGTAAAAATAAATATTCATACAAAAAACACTTTCTAATTTTGCCAAAATGTAAAAAACGCATTACAAACAAATCTTTAATTTTTTTAAATTTTGTATTTTTTTATTTTTTATTTTAAAATATTTTGATGGACCACCAAAACCGGATCGACCAATGCCCCACTGCGGTTTGACCGGCTTGTTCCTAGTTGAGCCAACCGAGTTTGCAAACACCAAACCAAAAAATCAACTCCGAGCCGGAATCAATTTTATGAATACTGCTTTCAAGAGCATAAATTTGACAAAGGAACACCATTCGCTATCGAATTCTCTCTCTCTCTCTTCTATATTAACACACCTCAGCTATCGAATTAACTCACTCTCTCTGTTTCTCTATCCATCCAGTTTCTATCAATATCTGGTTTTTCATGCATAAATGCGTCTCGTGTTCTTCCAAGTCTGAATCTCATTGACCCATGGCACAGCCCCATTAATCATAAAGAGAATGGCTCTCTGCTTTTTGTAGCCTAAAAAGCGTGACCGTCGATCTGGATTTACATATATTATGCTCCCTTGGAGTATACTATACATTGCTCCCTTGAGCAGAATATTTATGTGGGAGTTTTTTTTATTTCGAATTTCAGGACCTATTTTAATTATAACTGCATAATTATTTTAAAAGAATTGAACTTTAAATTATTGAATATCATTCTTTTTAAAAATTAGATGGTTTGGGATGCTTTTTTTTTTTTAAATGCAAATAGAAGGTGAAAGTTAATTATGATTATTGTAAAAAGAATTGGATTTTGAATTCTTGAAGATCATCCTCCAAAACTTGGATGGTTCTAGTGTAATTTTGGCATGCCATTTTTAGGAACATAGAAGGTGAAAGTTTTTTATTTTTATTTGCTCATTGCCATTCTAGAGGTCATATCCCCAAATTTTGAGATCTAAAAAAAATATACCTAATCCAAGTTTGGCATATATGAGTAAATAGATAGTGTACTCCCGCGGGTGTAAGAAATGTTTTGACTTTATGGCTTTCATATTTTCCACACGTTTCAAGGAGGGAAGATTAATTGGTTAGGAATTCAATGGAATATTACTCATTTCGAAAATATAAATGTCAAGGGTATTTTGGGCACTTCCTTGAAAGTACAGGCTATTTCGTATATTTCGATTCTAGGACGGGGGTAGTTTGGCAAATGTGTTCGCATTTGTTAATTCGGGTCATACGTGGTTTAATTTCACCTTTTCCTCGGTTAGTTTATGCATTTTTGTGATGCAATTAGCTATGCTCTAAAGGCATTGACCTTATGCTTTTATTTTTAATTTTTTAATAATTAAAGTATTTTAAATAAACTTTTTCCATTTTAATTGTCTTCTTTTTAATTTTTCCTCTCTCTATACATATTCACTCCATGCTCTTATTTCCCTGCCCCTTCTCTCTCTTGAGCACTCTTGACTTCTGTCTCTCCCTTTCTCATTGCCTCATTCTCTTTCTCTCTCTAGCTTTCTCTGAAGCTGTATTGGATCTAAAAGTGGTTTTGCAGGCGCCGGATGCCGGTCTTGTTGCAGAGGAAAAGTGGGTTTTGATCTACAGTCTCATCAAAATCTGGTATTGGCATTAGCGAAAGGCAGTTTCCAATCTCAAGCTCAAATCCTTTCTCTCTCTAAAATTTACCAGAAAATCCTTTGGCCTCAAGCATTCTTCCGGTTTGTTAGCTCTGTGAGTCTGGATAAGTCCGTCATTATTCCTTAAGAAAACCTTTACAAAAGCCCTGCAAGCATCTAATTTTGCTTCTCATTAGCCTGGAATCCAGAAAAAAAAAACCAAAAAAAAGAAGTATTTGTCAAAAATATTTCCATAATATCACTAGCATTTGTAGATAGTTAACCTGGCTTGGGTCATTCTCTCTCTTCCGTAGAAAAAACTTTATAAAAACCATCAAATCATGTAATTTTCGGTTTCATTCCCACCCCACAAAACAAAAAAAAACTAATTTTTTTTTTTCTTCAAAACTTATTTATTGCAAGTTGTAAACTTTAAAATTGTAGAAGGGCTGGCTAGAGTTCAATCATCAGTGTAGAAAAGCCTTTAGAAAAGCCTGAAAATCATGTAACTTGTTCTTCTTCTTCTTTCCGTTAAACCCCATAAAAAAAAAACCAAAAAAAGAGAGTGAAAATCCCAAAAAAAAGAAAAAAAGAAAATAAGCTCTTCTTTCAGTTTTTTTAGTAGTTAGAAGAAAAGAAACAAAAAAAAAAAAACCGATGCCTGAGTCGGAGAACGTGACACCGGCCGTGTCGGCACCGGCGACACCGGGTACGCCGGGGGCGCCGCTGTTCTCGTCAGTGAGGATCGACTCTCTCTCCTACGAGCGCAAGCATTGTGGGCCAACCTGCTTCCACGACTTCCCCAAGCCCGATGTCTCTCTCACCCGCAAGGTTAGTTACTTATCTCTCTTTCTCTCTCTAGATTAACCCTCTCTTTCTCTGTCTCTCTCTAGATTACCCTCTCTCTCTACTCAGTTGACTTAATGCTATACGAGCCTCTCACTCTTCTATCTTCACCTCAGTACTGGTTGCCCTTTTTGGTCTTGAGTGCGTGTACTATTCCTCTGCAGGAGCATACTATAGATGCACTTCCTCAGTCAAATGAGGAGGGTTTATGTAGTATGAAATTGAAAACGATTAAAGAATCACTAGATTACATTCAAAAGAAAAAAAAAAATTAGATTTTTTAGTTTTTTTGATATTTAGATCTTCTTTCAAAAATTGATCGATTCTATCAATTTTGTATTTTAGGACAAAGAGTTGAATTATGAGACTGTTTTTATCAATTTTGTTTTTTTAGTAGACAAATTATGAGACTGTTTTTTTGTGAGGTCAAGTCTATAGGTGAAGAGAACACATCCACAAAATTTGAGATCCTACAATTAGAGTTATGTGGGGTCCTATCCGGAGTAAATATCTATAAAATCTGTTGGCTTCAGTTTTTAATATTTGCTGCTTGATGTTACTGTCCCCGAAGGCCAAAATTCACAGGGTCTTTCCCTCTCTAAAATTCGTGCTGCACTGTCACTTTCTCTCTCTAATTCGGGCTTGGGCTGATTGCTTGAGGTAGTGATAATCGCAAAACGGCCCGAGTTCTAATTCTATACGTTAACTATAAAAAGATTTTCTCCCTCAACGTAGGAGTATATACTTACTATAACAACGCCTCTCTCTCTCTACCCATGATTGACAATCCCGCCTAGAAGTTGCTACTTTGTCGAGTTACTCGGGCGGGCTTGGGCCCTGATGAGCCTGAATTTGGGTGTTCAACTTAAGGATATTAAAAAATTCAAAAGAATAATATATAATTCTTAACAATAAGGAATTTTTCGAGAATAGGTTTTCATTCCCATTGACACATTTGAAAGCAACTAATTATTTTAAAAAATGGATAGGGCCCATATTCCCAACTGATCTATCCAAAAAAGCTGTAATCCCCACCCAAAAACAAAACCAATAGTAAATATTTTTGGGATACATCTTTAATTGTATTTTTTTATCGTTTTGGCAAAAATTGGAAAGTATTTTGACTATAAATACTTATTTTTATAATTTCTTATTTTTTTAATTATTTAAAAAATACCCCAATTAGAAGTTTATTTTTTTAAATCTATTTTATTTCTACTTTTTTTAACATCATTTTGAAGTGTTTTGCTTATCTTACTTTGAATATGTATTTCATAATTTTTTTGGATTTTTTTAAATTTTTATTTTATTAGCTTATTTTTTATTGCTACAGTACTCAAACTAATAAGTCAGTTACTTGGATTCGGTCCGAGTAATGGACTCGGCCCTGTACTGATTACTCGGCCCGAGTCACACTTCTAATACTGCTCTCTACGTATTACATGTGCGTGCCTTTGTATGTGAGGGGGTATACGTGCCTCTCTCCTCCATAATTGACTTAAAAAATCTCTAGTCTATAATTTTTGACAAAAAAACAAACCTTTACAGATACTATTATTCCTAGCTGGGAAATTTATCATAGTACATGTTGGTTGAATATTATGCATTTGTAACTATTTGAAGTACCTATTGATGGATATTTTGAAATAAAATCTAAATTATATGGGTAAAGTATTAAACAATTTCTCTCTCATAAGTATTTTGATAAGTTTTCGGTAAGGACGTGTATGCTCCATGCATATGTTTCGTATCATGCACATTTTATTTGAACGTAAAGCTTTTTGCATTTCATTCCATACACGTTATGTGTGTTTGCTAATTGTGTGTATGATTTTCATAAGATGAGATGGAATAGCACCTACGTGATGCAGATGTTTTTCAATGGTCCATATTGAACTTACTACCATCCAATAGCCCAAAAAGCGTTTCGTATTTTATTTTTTGTTTCTTTTTAAAATAATATTTATCTAAAAAAGTTGAGATATAGATGAATTTTATGTGATGCATAAAATAAAAATATTTTTAATACAAAGTTGACCAAAATACCCCTTAAACAATCTAAAAAGTATTTGGGTCAACTATTGATGTGAAACATATTTTTTGTTTTTATTGGGGATGAGGTTTTTATAAAGCATAGGTTTTATGAACACAAAATAAAACCTCATCTCAAATCCTCATATGAAAAGCACTTTCGGCAACAAAAAACTCCATAATGGCTTTAAAATTAATTTCAACACCGACAATAAAATTTGAAACTCAATAAATGACACAGATCTTGCGGATTTATGAGCACTTGTTTTTAAGATGAAACACATGGTCTAGATAATTTGTTACAATATGTATTATTTTTAGAGTTTGAAAATTTTATTTATTTATTTCATAACTGTTTAAGCCAAAATGATTGATGTAAAGTTTTTTTGAATTGTTATTTTCGATGAATTATGAGGTGACGATTTATTTAATTTATTATTTTATTTTTATTTTATAATCTTATAAAAATACATCTATTTCTAAATTTTAAATAAATATTATTTTAAATAAAAATAAAAAATAATTTCTAAATTTTAAATAAACATTATTTTAAATAAAAATAAAAAATAAAAAATAGTCATTGGATGTGGACATATTTAACATGATGTCCTGAACCATTGAAAAGGGTGCCTTCTACGTTCCCTATCATGAAGTTTGTTTATGTAAATTAAGCTTTAGATAATCCGGGCTCATTTAATGCATTGACTCGAGTGCTCAATAATAACTTTTATAGTGACTTCTAGTGCATATTTTTCACTTTTCTTTGACATCTTTCTATAAAGCAAATTTATTATACAAATAGATAATTTTCATTAATGTTTACGCTAAATGGTAGTAGTTTGTCCTTTAATAGAGAACTTCAATTTTGTCCCTAATGCGTAACATATATGTACGGTTGAAAAGCCGACTTCAATTTAATATAGAAGGCAAGGATATTTACGGATAAGGTTTGTATCAGGGCATAGCTTTATGAAAACAAAATATATGAAAACAAAATAAAAGCCCCACCTCAAATCATCGTTCATAAAGGACTTTCGGAATCAATTATCAATACCTACAATAAAATTTGAAACTAAAAAAATGATAAAATATGTGGATATGTGAATACTTGTTTTTAAGGTAAAATAAACGGTTTATTGTTATAATATATACTTTTTTTAGAGCAATAAATCCTTTTTTATTTTTACAACCATAATGCTCAAGTTGAGATGACCAATTTAAAGGTTTTTCAATGCTTGACTTGTAATTTTCGATGAGTTATGAGGTGAGGATTTACTTATTTTGATAAAGCTGCAGCCCTATTTAACCATTTTCCTTTAGGTATTAATTAAATTAAGACCTTACAAACTTCATTTGACTACGTTGTATGCTACATACAGAGGGTGCTATAAGTTTGGTTAACCAATTCTTTTATTTTATTTTTACTTTTAAATAAAGGATCGCTCAGATAATGCAACAACTTATGAAAATACAGTATCTTATAGTCGATTAATAAATGATCTGTATAAGAGTTAGTTGCTTCTTAATTGAAAAATACCTGCACAAATAGCTAGATACAATCTAAATTCTTTTTACATGATTTCCAATGAAATCATAAAATGTATGCTACATACATAGGGTGCTATAAGTTTGATTAACCAATTACTATTTTTTACTTTTAAATAAAAGAAATAAGAAGGAAAATGAAAATCTATGAGAATATTATTTACCCCTTTGGACATAATTTGAACAAGTTTCTTCAACTATTTCTAATCCCTTGTAGTTTCATATACCACATACATGTAAATAGTGTTTCTTCGGAGCTTCTATGGAAAGTTTACCATCCAGGATTGGATAGGACACTACGGAGTTTGGTATGGTTAAAACCGTTCAAATCACCAATCGAATTGGTCGGACTGAAATTTGAGATTAAAAAAGAAGAAAATAAAATAAAAAATATATAAAAATAATAATATATATATATATATAATAATTTTAAAATATAAAATTATCTACTTTAACCCGTTGAAACAGTTGGTCTGATCAAAAATTAATTGTAACGTATTTTCGATCAAATCTAATTTTTACTTCCGACCGCGCAGGTCGAGTCATTCGGTTTGTTCTTTATAACTCTGATCCCAAAAAAAGGTCTCATGCGCATCGTCGTCATCGCGAATGAATACAATAATAATGTCTTATTATGTCAGCTCTCTAAACATCCGTTATGCTACAAGTTTGACAAGGTCCCGCATGCGAATAGCTGACGGTGATCATTCGATTCATCTAAGATGAACGGTTTAGAAGTGAACCTCAGCTGATAATTTTAATGAGATGCATGACGCAGTGCTTATTGAAGTGGGAACGTTGTTATACATGCGTCGGTGAACGTAACTCACTATATTATATACTTTCGCCTCAGTTTATAGCCGTTTTATATTATTTTTAACAATTTTAAAAGTATTCCTAATATTTTAATTTCCGCCTGCAAAAATAATCATGGTATTTTATCTATGGGAAAAATTCAAAGGAGGTTCTATTCAAATGTGGTTCTTTCAAAAATCTGTCTTATAGTTCACATATTCTAAGTGATTTTGTATGTCTTCTGGTTTTAGCTCCAGATTTTGTTGCTAACAAATAGTTCAGGTATGTAGATATGTAAAGAATTAAAAAGAATTATAATGGCTGGCCCAAAAAGAATGTTTAAAATAACTCGTTTTTGAAATTCATAATCATTATTTTTAGATTCATGGTTTTGGTGGTCGAGATTACTAACTTTTAAAATGTAGGAATGTATACTATAATACTACTTATATTTTGGTATAAGGTGGTTACAATAACTCTTACTATCAGATGTATGATTTGACAACTGCTGGTTGAAGAATTTTGTGAGAGAGAGGACCTCATTGAGAAAATAATTATGCCCCACACTAATCTTGTGGTGGTTCTTTCAGTGTATATATAATAATGTAATATACGTTTTCCTATCTTATCATATGCAATATACGTTTTCCTATCTTGTTACTTTTTTATCTTTCTTATGTTGTTACAATTTTTGAATTGTCTTTCTATTACTCTTCCTCAAACTTAGCTTGTAGTAATAGAAAGACAATTCAAAAACTATAACAAGATAGGAAAGTAACAAGATAGAAACGATTTTACTTTGGATATAGAAATGAATTTAATGTAAGAAGTTGAGACTTGGAACGATGATACTTTGATACCATGAAGAATTTTTAGAGAGAGAAAGGAACTCTTTGCAAAAATAATTATGCCCCACACTAATCTTATGGTGGTACTTTCATTGTATATATAATAATAGACTAATGACATCATGAGACCCCAAAAGATCACCATTAAATTTTGACACAGATCTTTAGAAAATTTATTATATGGGTGGGAGACTTGGATGAATGAGTTTATTGATAACTTTTCTATAGATATGTGTCAAAATTTAATGATGATCATTTGGAGTCCTGCTCATATGGGTGTGGGAGGGTCTTATAGTATCATTACTCATAATAATATAATGATGTAATATATACATTTATATCTTGTCATATGCAATATACACTATCTTATCTTGGCATATGAAATATACACTTTCCTATCTTATTACTTTCCTGTCTTGCTTATCTTGTTACCATTTATGAATTGTCTTTCTATTATGGGTTTGTTACAAAGTTGGAGAAAGCTTTTATAAATTTTGAATTATGCTCTTAAATCTAAATATTTTAAAATTAGTCAGATTTAGACATAGTATATAGAATGTAATTTTAGTAATAATAGGAGTAGAGACGATGAAGTAGTTAAGATTGATGGTAAAAAAAACCAAAAGAGCGCACTTTCGATATCTTAGATTGATAATCAAGGAAAGTAGAGAGATTTATGAAGATATTGCATATAGAATTAGAGCTGGGTGGAGATGTGCGACCGGAGTTGTATGTTATAGTCGTATACCAATAAAGCTGAAGGGCAAGTTCTATAGGATAAATGTGGGACCATCTTTGCTTTATGGGCTAGAATGTTGGGTAGTCAAGAAACAACATACTCATAGAATGAGTGTAGTAGAGATGGATGAGTGGCATGGCAAGGAATAAAATTTGAAATAAATACATTTAGGAGAATTTAGGTGTTACCCCAACATGCAATAAGATGAGAGAGAGTAGGCTTTAGTGAACTGGTTTTATGTTGTGCAGACTCAATACAACACCTATTAAGAGATGTGAGTTAGTTCAAGTGGAAGGTTAAAAAGGACAAGGGGTAGGCTTAAGAGGACATGGTTGGAAGTAGTTAAAAAAGATATGGGGATTCATGATGTCAGTGAGGGTATGATCTTCAATAGAGCAGAATGATAGAACAAGATTTGTGTAGTTGACTCCAATTAATTAAAAAATGGCTCTGATGATGATGAAAGAAGTTAGTGGAACACTCATAGCCGTCCC
This sequence comes from Amborella trichopoda, assembly GCF_054954075.1. Lineage (NCBI taxonomy): Eukaryota > Viridiplantae > Streptophyta > Magnoliopsida > Amborellales > Amborellaceae > Amborella > Amborella trichopoda. The sequence continues at coordinate 7,626,134 of NC_142344.1, forward strand.
ATTTCACATCTAGCAACTAACAACAATTGTGATCACCATGTTTCAAAAGTGAACAGTCTAAGATGGATTTAAGATAGTCATTTTGATAGTCGTTTCCATTGACATGCTAAAATTCTAACTTTTATTTGTCAATATACCCATAAAATATTATTTATTTAATATACCCATAAAATATTATTTATTTAACAATTTACCCAATTGCAATTATTCCAAGTCACTATCTTATGTCTTATGTATTTTGAGGTTAAATTATAGGATATCGGTTAAATAGTTCATATCTCCAGGGAATTTAGATTTCCCTTTATTCATTCACTTTTAGATTTTTATGAGCACATAAGTGCACTGGGATCTGAACCACCCATTTGAGAAGGAACCTCATCTTAACCCTTCATGGGAGCGAATATGGTGCTGTTGATGACGCTCATGGAAACGGTATGGTCATAGGGCTTATCGCCATCCCTTCCACGGGTGGACGGTAATCTGTATCCATCAGCTACTAATGCAACAAATTTTCTCTTTCAAGAAAAAAATTAATGCCCCCAAATTTTGTCTATTGATTGACCACGATTAGCCATTCCTGGACGATATTTAGATCCAAGCATCTTTTAGTGACTCATGGTGTTCCTTAGATTTTATTATGGATGTTGCATATAAGTAATTTTTGTGAGTTACATAATTTTGTAACTTTGCCTTAAAAATAGAAAAGAAAAAAAAAAAGAAAAAAAAAAAGGAAAAAAAAAATTACATAAAGAGACCTTTAGTTCTAGTACAAGGAGGTCACAATTATAGATATCTATTGGATTTTAAATCGAGTGGTTGTGAGTGTATCATTGCCTAGACTTAAAGTTGAAAAATAAAAAAAATTACTAAACTTCATGACACCTAAACCATCTAATTGACATCTAATGATTATAAGTAATTGTGACCTTGTAATAAAGATATGCAGTCTCATAATGTACAATCCAAAAAATAAAATGGTAGTATGGTGTACATTCTAATTCTTATTGTATGTATACTGCTCTATAATGCACTCTCGAAAAATAGTAAACGCGTGCTATATGTCTATTATATTTCCTAAAGGTGTAATTTATATAAGGTGGATTTCAACAACGTCTATTTTTATTAGATGGTGTAAATTTGATATGTCTTTTATAATAACATCAACAAATAACACATTTTATAATCATGAAAAAATCTATATCTTCTAAGATACAATGAATGTTACATATCATTCCAAGGTTGCAACCTTATATAAACATTTTTCCTATTCAAATTACAATTGTACCCTCCCTATTCCTAGCTGAGCATATGGGGCCCTAGGCCATAAGCGTTGAAAAGTAAAAGAAGAAAACAAAAGACTGAATTGTCTCAGCGGAGGTTGCGAAATTGGGTCGGCTACTCTTTTTTCCAACCGTGTGTCATAGGGTGTCAAATCCATCAACCCAGGGGTGTCCCACTTTTTGTCCAATTGATGCCTAATTCGTGTCCTATTCCTTTGTCCTTGAATACTCCCGTGTCCCCAGTTAAAAAAATCGTCAGGCCCGCTCAGAATTGAAGCGGTACTAGTTTTGATACGAAACACCTCAATAGTTTCAGGGTCCTAAAGTTCTCACATCTCTTTTCAGCTTTTTATATGTTAAGGGCAAACTTTATATGTTTTTTCTACAATTTTACTTTGATCCAAACCTCCATTCAGAATGCAGGGTTAAGATTACCTTAATCACAATATTATATCTCTATACCATTATATTTGTAATTTTTGTATAAACTATTTTGACACCAAATTTTGGATGTCCAATCCTCTATTAACCTCGTACTAACGAAAAATATAAATTTTTTAATAAAATAGAATAACCAAAATACCTTTGAATATTTTAAAAGGAATTTTGGTCATTATATTTTATCAATAGATAATTTTTAATATTTTTTATATGTGCGCCCCAATGAGAAGATAGGACGTACCAAATTTCATGTTCATACAATTTGTATAAAAATAAAATAAAATAAAATACTTTGAAACGTTGGATCTAAGATCAAGTGGTGAGTGGCTCTCTTGATCAAAATTGGCCAGTTGGATGGTAGGGAAAGCATAGATCTTCTATGTTGTAGGGGAAGTATAGAAACCTTTCTCATCTTTTAATATATAAAGATTGAGAGAACCAACGAGCTAGCTTAGTCGATTTCAGTGACTGATCCAACCCACCTGTTTGATATTTAAAGCATTGTAGTCATCTAGTTTATACCTGCAAGTATAGCTTCATTTGTGTTAAATATTGTGATGCTATTTTTATCCATTTTTTGTTATGTTAATTAGCTTCACCAGTGATTTAAAAAATGCCGGGTTGGCACATAATCGCTTGGTCCGATTTGAGAATCGATCACCGTGTGCTGGTTTTTTTAATATATAGGAAATCGCTTGGGTTTAGAAGAGAACCAGCGATTTGCTATAGTAAAACGTCATTTTGTAGCAGTAAAAAATACCGATTCAAACCGGTTTTTTATTGGTTCACTATTTTTACATGTGTTTTTCACTGGTTCACTATCATTAAAATGGCAATTCGAATCGCTGATTCACCGATCCGAACTGGTGTTTACAATGCCTGATCCTAATCACCCATCTATATTTTAAATTACTATCTTTTACAAATACTTCAATCTCTCCTACGCTCACCCAGTCAGGCCTTTGAAAGGAATGATATTGAGCTATTATGTTCAGATTGCGTTGTACAATGACTTATCAAAACCGTCCAACTAGTTTAGGTCCTTTAGGGACGGTACAAAAAAGTGTTGGACAGTGGATTTCCCAGGGGCATAATACGTTGCCTTTTTTTGTACGATAACCTGCTTCTTCATAACGGCAGATTTGACCCTTTTCATTTTTTTGAAATATTAACCACTCTTTTCTTTTTTTTTAATTTCAAAATTGATGTATAAAAGTATGAATGATCTTTCTACATTGTATGGTTTATATAAGGTGGCAGCCTACTATGGAAGTAACATTTTGTTTGTACATTGTTTATTTTAGTTGAACTGTGAAATTTTAATATTATTTTAAGATAATATAAATAAATAATATGTCTTTTAATTTACACCGTTCAAATAAAATGTTAGCTTTATTTAAAGTAAGGCTGTAACTTTATATAAACTTTATCCTTACAAACATAGATAATTAGGCTGCACAAAAATTAGAGCCACACAACCACTAGTGGGTTTTGTCAAAGCATCAGCCCCCAAATTAGTTTTTCCACAAAAATGAATTCTGCTTGCATAGGGTTAGATGTTTAATATAGAGCATGTAAAAAATGTACATATGTCTTAATTGCAATGTTTGTGTTCTTCAATTCCACTATTAAATTTGGTTTAGGCCTCTTGTCTTAGATGTTGAGGCGCAAGGCCTATAAGACAAAGTCTCTAGTTTATAATCCTATCAAACCTACTCGTAAAGAGGAAAATAAATAGATAAGTAAATAAATAAAAAGAAGAGAGAGAGTGAAAGAGAGAGAAAAAAAGGGGGAAAGGAATCCTCCCATACATTTCACTTTACACTATTTTTGGATCTTTTAAGCTTCCTAGAGTGTTTTCTCATGCTTAGAGTTATTTGTGTCAACAATATATTTGAAGACTATAGGAATGGCTTTTAGGCATGAGCGGGAAAGTGCTACATCGTGACGTCTAGAGTTCTATTTCTTATAAAGTTTTAGGCTAACATTAAAAAAATTTATAATCTAGAACTATAAATCTAGGCCAAAAGCACCCATATATCCTAGATTCCATACTGAGATGTATCACTTCAATCTAGCCAACCATATCAAGTGAATATCTAACAATCTAAGAAACAAGGCAACATGCCCATTAATCAACTCTAGCTAATTTTAAGCTCCTGATTCTCCCAACTATTTCCTAATCTACTTTCCAACCATTGCCATTTGATCAGTTGGGTGCCGAGTTCGTTGGAACCTTTATCCTCATCTTCGGTGCCACTGCCGGCCCAATCGTGAATCAAAAGTATATTGGCGCCGAGACCCTTATTGGCAATGCAGCATGTGCAGGTTTAGCTGTGATGATAGTCATTTTGTCAACTGGCCACATCTCTGGTGCCCATCTCAATCCGTCGATCACAATCTCTTTCGCATTGCTTCGTCACTTTCCATGGTCCCAAGTCCCTACCTATATACTGGCTCAAGTCTCAGCTTCCATTTGTGCCTCTTTTGTGCTGAAAGGTGCCTTCCATCCCTTCATGTCTGGGGGGGTTACCGTCCCTTCAGGAAGTGACTGGCAAGCATTCATACTCGAGTTCGTCATATCCTTCAACCTCATGTTCGTTGTCACTGCTGTAGCAACTGATACTCGAGCTGTGAGTAATGCCAGTTCATGAATCTTACTTTTATTTTTATATTTCTTGAGTGTTTTCCTTTTTGAAAGTAAACTTTTCGGGTTCTTGCCTCTTCGATTTTTAAGGTGGGGGAGTTGGCGGGAATTGCAGTCGGAGCCACCGTGATGCTCAACATACTGGTGGCCGGGTGAGTTAAACATAGACCGTTTGCCTTTTTCTTTGAGTTTTTTCAATTTCATATCCTTTTATGCTTAACATGGTGACGGAAAGGAATTCTCTGTGAAATGAATGTAAAAGAGAACATGTTGACGTTCAGATTTATCAGTATAGGAACTTACCCATTTTATTGCAGTTTAGCTTGAAATTTGGATGAGATGGGTATTGAAAAATGATAGAAGCTTGATAAATGGCTCAATTTTGGGGGATTTTTTTAGTCTTCAATCTAGAATTTTGAGAGAACGTGAAAATATCAGTTATCTAACAACACCTTTGATTAGAAAACAATTAAACCTTGAAATATTACAATATGTCAATACAATGACCAATTTATGGTCGGTAATCACTTTAATGGCGAGAAACATATGCAGGCCATCGCAAACATGCAAAGTAAATAATGAACCTAATCCACTAGAGCATCTTATATTTTTGGGTTGCCCCTACGCGAGTCTGCTAATTTAGATCTCATTCTCAAATGCATGACCCTAAAGCCATAAATTCAGTTCCGATCGTTTCATTTTAGCCATTGATTCATATTTTCTTAGGCTCCCTTAAAGTCCCACTTTGCACAAAATGTGAGGCTAGAGAAACATGAATTGTACAAAATGAAAATGATCAGAAGATCCGGCAGCACCTTCTAAGCCCATCCTTCCCAATTCAACTGGTGTTTGTAAAGACCTCCAATTCAAACCCTACTAGTGGACGTCAAATAGCGTTTGGTTGGACTGCTAGCCTAGGTACTGCGGCTGGTAAGTGGTAACCCTTTTAGTCTTATTTTTAAGTAATTTCTTTTGTTTTATTTACTCGTTCATTTATAACAGCCATTGTAACCATTATAACCTACAATAGGGGCTGTTATAGCATGCCCCATAGGTAGGAAGATGATTTATGAGCCGACCAGCCTATAGCACAATATAGGCATGGTAGGAAGATGATCTACGAGCCGACCGGCCTATAACACAATATAGGCATGAGGGCCAAGATTGAAATAGGGCCAAGACTGAATACCTAGATGAGACCTGCATGTATGTAAATTTTTGAGGTCCGTCCTAATTTTGATAAGAGTCGGATCTGGGCTGTCAAAATGTAGCACATTAGCTGACTCTCATAATTAAGCAAGAACTATACCAAAGAACTGGTATAATTTGATTGTTGACATGGTATAGATATGAAATGACAACTCTTATTTTTCTTTCCTTTCTTGATTCATCAATCTCTATCCCATACTTTCTTTGTGCATTTGAGATGTGATGGCAAAGTTGACTTTTCTATTCTTTCACAGAATGGGAAGTGGAGGTTCCATGAACCCGGTCCGAACCCTGGGGCCCGCCATTGCTGCTGGCAATTACAAAGCAATATGGATCTACATGGTAGCCCCCACTCTTGGGGCCATTACTGGGGCCGCCATCTACACATTTGTGCGTCTCAGAGGGGAGGATGGGGAGACACCAAGGCCTCGGAGCTTCCGTCGCTAGACACGTGTCTATCAATGGGACCCATGCTTTGGTAGTGATGCCATGTTATGCATGAAACTCTGCAAATCAATGACTCTTGTCTGAGTGTGTGATTGTTGTTTGGCTTTATAGGCTCTTGGAGCTTTTTATGTTTAAGGTGATGTTTGGCGTGAAGACATAACATTATTACTAAGGTTTAGAGTGATGTTTGTGTGCAAGTGATAGTGAAAATAAATGTTCTTGTCGTGTATAGTGATGGCCTTTTCTTGTAAATTTTACAGTGTTTGTGTGTGTCGAAAGTGAAAAGCAAGGATTAAAGTAATTGGCATGGTTATCAATGTTTCTACAGGTTATCGAACTAGCGAGGAGTATAGTTTAATCAAAACGGGCGTGATTGCTTGTGAAACCGGTTCAATCAGTTTTAGAAAAAAATAAAAAAAATAAAAAATAACATTTTAAAATATGAAATATATCAATAGAAGTTTTTCAACTTTGTTGAGCATGTCAAATTGCGTTGTCCGACTAATCAAAATCAGCTAAATAATGATTTTGATTAGTTTTCGACAAGTGTTCACAAATTCGGCTGGTTGAACTCAGAACTGGCCGGTTAGATCGGAGCCGACTGGTTAGATCGGAACCGGGCACTAACTGATTCCGAATTTAGTCAGTTTTGGTGATCTGGCCAGGTATTTTAAAAAAATTCAAATAAAATTATATAAAATCATAAAAATATAAGGGATTTATTTATAATGCGTTTTTAATGTTTTTATCATTTTGGCAAAGGTTGGAAAGCGTTTGGGCGATGAATACTTATTTTCACATTTTCCCTTTTTTTAGATAATTTCAAAAATATCCTTAGGCACAAATTGATTTTTTTAAATATATTTTTTCCACTAATTTTCAACTTTATTTAGAAGTGCTTTGTTAATCATGCTTTAAATATACTTTTCATAATTTTTTTAGATTTTGTTTTGTACTTTTTTTTTTTTTTAACATTTTTTTTACCTGCTAGGAGTTGCCCGGTTAGGTAGGTTGAACCGGCCGGTTTACCAGTTACTTGGAACCGGCCTTTGGCTAGTTTTCGAGAGCCGTTCGATTTTCGAACACTATTTTTAATCAATATGAGCTTTTGTGTTAGACTAGACTGGCTATGGCATCGGTTCACGATCAGACCAGTTAGACCACCTTGATATATATGGTAATTGGTGTGTTTATTGTTAGCAAGTTTTATGGCTACTTATTATTATTATTATTTCTCATTTAATTAATGAAAAATTAGAATTATAAGATTTAACTTTTTGGTTTTTTTATTTTTTGAGTAATTCAGTGGGAATGACGAACCCCTACTCGTTTTTTAAATCATTAATGATTTTTTGAAGGCGTTAGATAATGAAAGCCTAGACCTTAACTGGGACCACTAAGACCCCAACCCATTCTTAACTCTTTGTTTAACATGTCGTGGCAACTAAATAACCCAGGTAACTGCCTTCGGAAACTCTCCAATAAAAAGTTAACTAGGAAAACTGAATTGTTTTCATTTTATCCTAAGGTTTTACAATGCAACACGGAACAACCAAGAGTGAGAAGAAGGAAAACGAAAATACTATGGCTACGTACAATGTGTTTCTTCCAACCCTTTTGATTTGGAAAGCCTTCCATGTATCTTTGCCCACATAATTCATATATATGTTTGGTGAGTATGGCCATTAAAAGCTTTATGAGTATTTATAATAAAAAAAATATTTTGATATAATGGAACACGAATTCAGTAGAAGTGCGGTTCCTAATAGATTATGCTAAGCAAATGTCAGCAAATAACATTTGCTAATACCGAATTGAGCTTTACGAACTAAGCTAGTTGTTTGAAAAAAACCTATTTTACCTGGGTATAAAAAACTATCCGATAAGGTTCTAATAGGTCATCCCTTAATGAGGTAGGAGTATGCCTGGATGAGTGAGCCGAGAGACTATGTGACCATTATATGTGATGATGACATTCAGAGATGGGGGCAAAGCCTTGTTTTGAAAAAGCGAACTACCTTTTAGGGTGAAGTTTATGCATGTGCGAGAGATACCCCTATGCGCCATAGGAGCTGTGGTCATATCAGGTCTAGGTGACCTTGATACGTCTCTAGGGAAGAACTTGAAATCCACAAATTGGGATTACGACACATTGGCTCATTGGCCAGACTTTGGTGAGCCACTAATGAGCCCCTGCATGGATTGTGGGTTATAGAAAATATTGGGTCGGTTTAATATAGCAAGTATGGACCGTAATCCACAATTGAAGGTGAAAGGCCCCAATGTTTATTGAATTAGTTCCTAGACCATATGGATTCTTTTCCCATCTAATGAAATTAATTATGCTTGTTTTATGATATATATGATTTTAGAATTATTATATAAATTTTCTAGATATCTGGATATTTTATTTATCGAATTTGAATTTATAAAAATAGAGATATTGATTTTACATTGATTTAAATATTCAAATAAATTCTAAAATTCTTCTATTGAGTTTTAAAAAAATATTTAAAATTACATAGGGGCCCATTGTGCACATATGCCTACTATAGCCTAGGTGGTGGGGCCCAAGAGATCCTCTCATGGGTGGCATGCCCCACCCATTTAGGGGCTTTCTATTTTTATTGTGATAAGTGACTTTGGCTTGAAGACCAAGTTGTTATGTATTTTGGAAAGCTATTGGCTTGAGGAAGTTTTGAATAGATTTTTGGAAAGCATGAGAAGGCTAGTACATTATTTTGGTATGCACAATATTATATTTGAAATTATTTTATTTATTTTCTATTGATGGAAAAATAGTTTAGGAAATGGGAATAAAGGTTCTAGTATCTTCTATGATA